>NC_090819.1:4942108-5307108 GCF_000390325.3 Nicotiana tomentosiformis | reverse complement strand
GCAAGTGATATGAAGACCCCTTGTTGCCAACGGTCAACCCATAAGAAACTAAGAAATCAGCTAAATAATCATATGCTATAGCAAGTTATATGAAGACCCCTTTTTGTCAACCCATAAGAAACTTACCTTCAAAATACAAACTCAATTCTTCCCTCTAGTCACCGTACTCTACCATGTCCAAGTCATCTCAACCAATTAAAAATATTAAAGCAGTTGGGCTAATTAGATAGTAAATCAGAGTACTATCCCAATTAGCTTACTAAACCTTTTTTTTTTAAATAAGGAACTATTCTCAGGAAACCTTTAATTTATTGAGATGAGCCATGGCAGTAACTTCATTGATGGAACAAGCAACTCCGACAGAAATTTAGCCTCCATTTCTTCCCAATACCACCCACTTCCCCATCAAAATATATCCTCCCAGAGGTGTGCATTATTCAGTTTATATCAAGAAATCGACTGACCAAAGATTTCATCCGTTTGGTTCTTTCTTTCTTTCTTTTTTAACTTGTGTTTTTCAGTCATTTTTTGGTTTTAAGGGTTAAGGAATTTTGATTTTCTGGTTAGGTTCCTGGCTTAACAAATTGAAATAGGAGTATATATATTGTGCTAGGGTTTGCCTTAAATTTGGGAAGGCCCCACTACAGCCAAGAGAAGGAGCAGCAACACTTTTTTTATCTCTGATCTTATTCACACTGTCACATCTCAAGCAGTACTACTTGGTCTTCCACCTTCCGCTCTTTCTCTATCCTCCTAACTTGCATTTTCTTCTCAATGTCCCCAGGTTTCCCACTTTTGCTCTATAACTTTTGCTACCAATCTCCCCATTCTAAGTACTTTTGCTCTTTAGGAACCAACACCCCCCCCCCCCCCGAAAATAACTTCTCCCAATCAACTGTTTTCATTGACCAGAAACTGGGGAAAATTCTTGTCTCATTCAACATTTTTAAGGCTAAAAATTTAAGTTGGAGCAATAAAGTAGAATCCAAAAGAAGCCCAAACCGAGAGAGGAAAACAGAATATTTGTGCTAGCACTCATCCTTGGAGTTGGTTTACACTTTGGAGGTCAGATTATTCACAAAAGACATCAATGTCATCCACCTAGTTATTTTGCCATTGTGGTATTCACCATATCCGAATATGTTGGTCATTATCACCATTCATCATATAGTACATAGGTTGTTCCATATTGTACACTCTTCATAAAATTAAAGGCAACTGTTTAAGAGAAATGGTATTATAAATACCTCACCAAATGCGTTGATTCACCACAGAAAATTTCATCCTTCAACCATTGAGTTAAATGGGGTAAATACTTACCACACCGGGTGTTTACCCTAACTAAACAATTAACCTTAAGAATCAACAAATCATAATGAAAATGAATATCACTTAATCATGGTTAAGTATTCAAAAGCATATCTTGGTGCTAACACTACCAATTAAATGGAGTACTTGCCTACTTGGTAACAATTATACTGCATTTTAGTTTCAATTTCTCGCAGCAATTCATTTCTCACACCAACTACGATCATATGTAGATGGTATTCCAGTGGCTAGCGACATTTTTTTGGATGCTTGAAAATGACTGCAAAAATTCTGTTAATAAGTTAAAATTCACCTTGCACGGCCTTTGGCCTGCAGATAGCACTGGACAGACTCTAACATGTCCTCCACCTCAAGACGACAATGGTATGACTTGAAATATTGTCCTTGTTGTTCTTTGATGATTATATTTTTATATAGAACTCTAAAAGCTCATTTTTGTAATATTCATATTTAATTTGCATGTACAGTGGGAAAACGACCAACAGTTATCAACAGATCTCCACAAATATTGGTATAGTTTGATCTCTAGTCATTCGGACTATTAGTTGTGGGAGCATGAACGGGGGAATTATGGCTATTGTTCTAGTCAGTGACATTCCTTCGTTCCAAAGACGAAAGAATTAAGGGTAATAAAATTATTAGCAATTTGTCAACTGCAGGAATTTATTATTTTGATGATAAAGTTTACACGAAGACTAACATAGGAAATGCTCTCTCCAACCAAAACATATATATCTCATGCAAGGAAAAGAATGCTTCATATGTCTTTTTGCATGAGATATACTTCTGTTTGGACGAAAATTTGAGGAAATTCATTTCTTGCCCACCAAATCATGACACAAGAGGCTGTGGTGGAGTACTAAAGAGCTCCAACTCCATCTTTCTGATTACCTAAACAAAAAGGACAAAAGAGATAATAGTGCTTCAGTTTGCTACTTAAAAGTAGTTATGCTTAGTAGGTGGAAAAAAAAAATAGTACTACTCCATAATGCCATTGTGGAGATTTCGACATCAATTTCTCTCTCCAGAACAAACAGGCCATTCATAGAACCTACAAGGTTCGGCATACCTCTGGAGATAATCATGATTTTCACGAGAAGGGGGTACTACTGTACTAATACCATCACTCGAAATCAATGTGAAGGGAGGGAATCATCTGATGCACCATAATCATAAATCAAGTGTTGGGGAGGCTTATTCTTGCTATAATTCAAGTGATCTCAAATGTAATTATGGTTGTTTTTAAAAGTGTACCCGTTCTTGATGACGCATTTGAACCGCAACAAGGACTTCACCGGCAGCCATACAACCCAGAAAATAAACATAAAAGAAGTCGCGAATATGGGATAGAAGAATAAAGACAGAGAGTAAGTTGATAATAATGCATATATTAGTATTACACTTTACTGAGAACATGGGCAGCCAACTATTTATTTAAAAATACTAGTACTACTTCCTCCGTGTCAAAAAGATTGTCTTAGTTTGACTTGGCACAAACTTTAATAAAGAATGGAAGACTTTTGAGATATGTGGTTTTAAATAAGCTATAGCATTTGTGTGGCTGTAAAACTTTTGAAACTTGTAGTTTTAAACCTGTCTTAGTATTTGTGTTGCTATAAATGCTTACTATTAAGGAAATAGTGAAAGGTGCCAACCTTTTTTAAACGGACTAATAAGGAAATAGTGCCAATCTTTTTAAAACGGAGGGAGTATATTTTTTCACCTACTAAGCATAAGCATTTTTAAGTAGCAAGCTGAAAGTGAGACACTGCCATTCTCTTTTATCTTTTTGCTTAGGTACTCGAAAAGATGACATTTGAGCTCCTTAATAGACTACCACAACCTCTTGTGTCTTGACTTGGTGGGCAGCAAATGAATTTATGCAAATTTTGATCCAAACAAAAGTATATCTCAAGTGAAAAGACATGTAAATATTCTTATCTTTGCATGAGATATATACGTTCTGGTTGAAGAGAACATCTGCTATGTCACTCTTTGTGTAAACTTTATCATCAGAATAATCATGCAGTTAACAAATTGCTAATACTCTTATTACCCTTAACTCTTCCGTCTTTGGAAAAGCTCACCGCAACCTTGAAGTAGTATGTATCTTTGATAATCTGGCTAGAACAATATATAGCCATGACTCCCCTACTCATACTCCCACAACCAGTCGTTCGAACGACCAGAAACCAAACTCTACCAATATTTGTAGAGACTTGTCGGACAACTATTGGTCGTTTTTCCTGTACATGCAAATTAAACATGAAGATCACAAGAGCAAAACATTTAGAACGGTATTTCACGTCATACCACTATCGTCGAGGTGGAGGACATGTTAGAGTATGTTTATTGTTATTTGCAAGTCAAAGGCCATGCACTTTGAACTTTAACTTATAAACAGAACTTTTGCGGTCATGTTCAGGCATCTGACAAAATGTCAGTGACCACTGGAATACCATTTACATAATAATCCTAGTTGGTCCGGAAAATAATTTGTTGCGGGAAAATGAAACTAAAAATCAATATAACAATTTTTGTGTGGTGAATCAACGCACTTGGTCAGGTATTTATAATACCATTTCTCTTAATATTGAATGGTGACTTCTAACTGATATTGATATTGATCAATTGTCTCTAGTTCTATGAAGAGTGTGCATTATGCATGTTTACCATTTCCCTTCACCAATCTATAAGTAACCAAATCTAAGATATTGTGAAAGTTCCCAACAATAAGTAGCAAGGAAAATGGGTACTAAGATGAAGTTGCAGCGTGCTTTCTCATCCATTTTGTCAATTGAAATATTTATAAAATGATATTTGCTTTTGCTATTATTATTATTATTTGAAAAAAAAAGTGCACAACATCTCCCACCACCATCTAACCAGCTCTAAAATTTGTGCCAAAACTGCCAATATACAAATTCCTGACACCTAGGCTACGGTAATATTGTAGGGTTTGGAGGAAGAGCCGCCTCAATATCAAACTTTAGTCAAATGAGTTCAAAAGGTTGGTAGTCTTGTTTGCATAGTAAACGCTTGGCCGACCTTTAGAGGAAGCAGCTAAAAACAATGAGGTATGTCCCAAAGCGATTTCCAGTGGGTTGTCATAGGTTTTTTCTCTAACTTCCCAGAAGCACAGAATGGGAGAGCTTGGTCAACTCTCCATTTCATTTTGTTAGCTCATTAAGATAATAAAGTCTAAACTAATATGAACAAATTGACAACCAAATGCACCAAGAAAGAAACTCAAACAAAAAAGGAACACAAGATAAAGGATTATCCCAAAACACAAAAATAAATTACTTAATAAAATCTGTGGAATTATTTCCATTAGATAATAAACTGAAATCCAGTCTGGAAAAGCCGAAAAGCACAAATCAAGCTCTCCTGGGTCCACACTATCCACTGACCGCCAAGGAGGGGCAAGATAATTTGCAACAAGAGACTAAATGGAAGAAGTTCTCGCCAATCCAAAACATGGCTTTATTTAGCTACTTTCAGGATAAAGACAAGACATATAAACATAAAAAATTTGAACTATCTTCTACAAACTCACAATAGTATTGTCAGAATCCCGTAAAAGTAGTACATAATCAAACCTTATATCAAATGAAATGCCACTTTTCTTCTCCACAAATTTGATTATTGGCACACGAGCCTTTGATATCACCTAATTTAGAAAAGCACATGAAAAATCCAGATTGTAAGTTCTCTTCGCAGAAACCTATCACAAGTTTGGGGGAGGGGTGAAATGAAAGAAAATGTTCCTCATTGAGAGATCACAGGGTCATGTCATGAACCTGTATCTTCTTTGCAACTCCTTTTTGTGAGAGAGCCCTAGAAAGAGCTTGTAACCCAAGTTGAGGACTTCTAATATCTGACCCTAAAATCACCAGCTGTATATCAAAGAGTAGCTCAACACGTTAATTTAATTTCGATCATTTTTGTTTCCACACCACAATCAGTCAACAAGTCCTATATACCTTATGACTGTGAATAAAAAGATCTATCATCACAAACAAAGCAAGTCTGCAATCTTACACACATTTATAACACGGTAACCACCACAAAGCAGTATCACGCTCCAGAACTATTTTTTCAATAAGCAACTAATTATGTTTCTCATTTAAAAGCACATGCTCCTTAATTGGGTACAACAGCCTTTACAGGTTTCACATCACAGAATAAGTGGTCAAGTACAGGATGTCCAGGTTAGCATGATGCTTTTTGTTGCATGCCATGTGGAGGATTTGGAACCCAACAGTACAGTATTGAGGGGTAATAGTTGTTGCTGTTGTAATTTTTCTTTGGGAGGATAAACAAGATATTGAGGGGTACCGTTATTATTGTTAAAGTTAAGATTCATATTAGCTCAACTTTAGGCAGAAGTAGCAGCACTTCAGTGAGAAACTTTAAGGAAAAATATCTTTTTACCGAGAAAGGAAATCTCAAATTTACTTGAAAAATACGCAAAGTAAGCTTACATCAACATCACTTGTGGGAAGATATAGCCCTGTCTTGAATGATCCAAAGACTTCTGGCTGGAAAAAAGAATAAGAATGATAAATTAAAACAACGAACTTCAACAAAGTAAATCAATCTGCTTCTGTACATCACAACAGATATAATGTGCTATATAGTGATGGGAGGAGAATGGAAAGTGTGAGAACAGACCTTGCAGTTGGGCCAGATATATCTGATAACATCAAAGACACATTCTATGGCTGCATTACGAGATGCTTGCTCCTCAGGTGTAGGTGATAAAAACTCACAAAAATCTATTATCTCTGCAAATATAGCACACAACAAATTTTAGCAAATTTAGCTGCACAGCTTCTAGGTCAAAAATATGAAGTAGTATATAAATATGTGTACATAAATATGCATGCACACAACAACAACAACAAGAAAAAGTCCAGTGTAATCCCACTCGTGGGGTCTGAGGAGGGTAGGGTCCAATAGACCCTCAGCAAATATGCATGCACACAATTAAAGTTTTAACCAAGGGTGTGGCCTAGTGGTCAATGAAGTGGAGAGAGGATCATGAGGTCTCATGTTCAAATCCTAGCGGAGGCAAAAGATACCGAGTGCTTTCTTCCCACATGCCTAAGCCTAGATAGCCTTATCTAGCAGAGTTACCCGATACTCAGAGGTTGATTTAGGATTTGAAGTTTATGAGTTCTGGGGACCTGCGCTTGCAACCGAACCCTCAGCCTATTTATGTTACTGGGTTCCAGTTTATTACACCGACATATTTAGTGAATTTCTCAAACAATGGGTCCGGGCTAGACTGCCAAACCTGTACCATATGTTGTGCATCTGCCCTCCCGGTACCAGTGTTGGTGAGAAGTACCAGATACCATATGGAATAGTCGAGGTGAGCCCAAGCTAACCGGATACCACCGTCTTCAAAAACAATTATGCATGCACACAAACACATGCGTGTGTACAGTACAGGCTTACATCCATAATCGACACATATACAAAGCAAATTTAGGTGCACTGCTTCTAGAAGAAGCATATGGGTTCGGGATTCTAGTCCTTTTAAGTTATTGGGTTCTAGAATTTACAATTACAAGGTTTGGAGCAAAGTTACTTGTAAACTAAAGGGAATGTTATATACATGCATAGATATACACATACACATTCATATCTATGTGTTTGCGTGAGCTTATTCGTTCTTTAAAATCATATTTCAGTTGAGGCTTGATTATAGATTAATCACAACCAGAAGACATTAACGAGGCAATTAAAAGCCTTTTTTGAGAAGCTAAATCGGAAAAAAAAACTGAAAACAGAATTACGAGAACTAGAAACGACGTCGCGATACCCTTATGAAGCTGAAGCATAGGACTCTTAAACCGACAATTAGCACGAAACCAATTGCCTTCAAGTCCTCTCGTTGTTTCCTTAACCGGCAACGGAGTAGCAGCAGCTGACACCGGCGTCGAAACGGAACCGTTATTCAGCTCGGCGGTGTCGCCGTCGAGGTCAAGTGAGAAGTAATCGGCTACGGCGGTTTCCGGTGAGGGACATTGGAGAGTAGATAGAGAAATTTCGTTGCGGAATACGAGGTAAGGTTCATGTTCGTCGGAGGACGACGGAGGTGGGTGGTCGGTGGTGGAGATAGTGGCGGCGGAGAGAGGGCTGAGAGTTTCGTACAAAATGCCCTCAACCTCCATTGGGTACTGAACCGCACGTAGTTTACAGTCGGGAAATTAGGTTGGACTGTTTTAGTGGGGGTATTTTGATACGGTCGAAAAAGTTGACGGGTAGATTATAAACCCTGGATCCAATTTAGGGTTTTGATTTTGGTTTTTTCTTTTCTTTTTTTGGGATAGAAATCTAAGTAGCAAATCCTATTAAAAATAAACTCAGACATCTAGAGTTTGATCTTTGAAAATGGAATCATCTTTCGACGGGAGCACTTTACCCCCAAAAATAAAATATTTCGGTGTAATTCCATTAGCTGGGCTATAAAAATGAGTATGAAATGCTGAATTAAAAAAGAAAAAAAATGAGAAAAGAAGGAAAGAAGGAAAGAAAAACAAATTGAATTAATTTATATCGATGGAGGTTTGCTTTAATGGCAAAATATATTCATCACCAATTGATATGTTAACATATTTCACTTATGTGAAGGATAAGTCAAAACACAATTCTTTCTCCAGAGTGGAGGTGTCTTGTTTTGGTAACCAATATCGTTTTGGTTTCAAAATCATTTTTTACTAGGAGCCATAATTAATAAATCCAAGACTTGATAATGGTTTCTTTTAAAAATACATTTGTTTAAAATTTTCATTCAGACGATATTTAAAAATATATTTGGTTAAAATATTGACGCACGTAATTATTATTTATCTATGATTAAGCAACAAATTGTTTGATTTGGTGTAAATAATGAGTATCATGATACAACATGTGAACTAAATTAGCTCCAATGTAAGTGATTGCTCGGGCCCTCCAAAAATGCTATAACACGCGTGTCGGATCCTTCAAGATGCACAAATTTTGGAAGAACCCGCACGCATTCTGCGGAGTTTTCGAAGAGTGTGAGCAACATAAACATTCTCTAATGACTCATATTTGATAACAAATTCTGAGCAAGAAACCATGAATAAGCCCGTATAAATTATAGGATCTATACATATTATAAATCAGATGAACACATCATGGTCTAATGAACTCTACCTTTGCTGTCTACAAACTCATAAAAACCAGAAGAAAGAAAACACTGAATAAGCTGAAGGAAAGTATAGCATGAAGCTATACATATCCCGACACGGATAATGCAGAAAAGAATATTTGTTACTTTACATCATAGTACACAATTATGTCGATAGTTGCATCATAATAAAGTTGAACAAGTTGTTCAAAATTAAGTCGCTCTATCTATAGTCAAAATCCAATGTCAGCATCCCTCTACATCATTCTCATTGGTCAACCATGGAAATAGCTCATTTTCTCTTGCCAGTTCCTCTTTTTTTATTGAGGAAGCTCGTGACAGGTCCTGTTTGTGTCAAGTAAAGAAACTTGTCACAATCCTTTGCACCAATCTCAGTAAATGCATCTATAACTGTCTTGATAAACCCCGCCAAAGAAGCCTTAAAACTCTGTGAGCAGCTCTTGTCACCCTCATCGACATCCTGAACACCTCCCTTGACAAGGCTACCTACTTGAGCACCATCCATATATGTCTTACACGCCACGAGTATATCCAGAGCACTTTGTACGAAATGCCCTACCACAAAATCCTCAAAGTGCTGCAGCAAGAGCCACGAATGGAATTAGTATTTAATGTAGAACCACAAGGTTTGAAAAAGCCATTACAAAGTCGAGAAAAAGTCGTAAAGGACATGCAGCATAACAAAACTTATTTGGTATTAGATGGTTAAGAAAACCAATTCATGCACGGTATGATCACAGCAGACAAACAATTTAAGAAAATAAGGATACCTTTGGCGGCCGCCTAATGGAGAAGACCATTGTTTTCAGATTTAAAATATAAGTGCTCTCATTATACTGCAGTGAGCTTGCTTCTCCTCTAGGTGTCCCGCTCATGCCTGCCCAACCAGGCTCATTGAAATAGGGCTTTGCATTCAGAATTAGCCCTTGTATGGACACCAAAACTTGTAGCATGGTAGACTCACGAGGGATCCATTTCTCCTTCCCTGTGCCGCTCCAAGTGTTGAGAAGACTCAGGCAGACTTTTCCACAAGCATATAAATTAGGATTGAGTCGAAGGCCAAACGAATGGTAGTGAACTTGCTGGCAACAATAGGTTGGGAGGTGTTAGGCTTAAGGTCGAAAGAGGATAAAGTAGTACAGTATCCAGAGAGTTCAGTGGCGGAGCCAGGATTTTCACCAAGGGTATTCAGAAAATTAAAAAAGTAAACACGCCAAGAAATCAAGGGAATTCAACAGCTAATAAATATACATGAAAAAAAGTTTTAAACTTATATACACAGTGTAATTTTCCGGCAAAGGGGGTTCAGTGCCAGTCTGCCCATGAGCAAGACACATACCGGGGGAACATTGGGATAGTTGCTTGGAAAGAGAACATCAAAGAAGAAAAGGCCATCATGGTATGGAGTTCCATCAGCTCCCTTAATAACTGCCCTCAACAGATCCATTCTTGTTTCATACACCCTGACAAATATTGTATCTGCTCAATAAAAGATGACCATATGTGAGTGGCCAGAAAAAATTGCAAAAGCATGTGTTATAGTTACACATGGAGGCTTTTAAGACTATCATGACTAGACAGTATTTCTAGGCTTTTGTTTGTTAAATTTCAAACGTTTGATGAAAAAGAAAATATAACACATCACATAGAACTTTGCTTGTAATACCAGGCAGATCTTTCTCCAGGATTTTCCATTCCTCCTGTATTTTCTTGGCCCAACTCTTAGAAGGCTGTAACGGAGGGAAAGATACAATAAGATGAAGCCAGAAGTAATTATAGTTTCGGAATCTTACTTGGGTTTAACTAACCTGGTTTTTTGAAGAAGCAGAATAGTAATGGTCCTTATAATCCTGAACAGTATCAAATTTTTTGAAAAGACGGAGCTTCTTCACTGTTTCACCTAAATCTGCATGTTGTTCCCCATTAGAAGCTGGCCCCGAAGGAATTGATGGACTTGATGTTGTTGTTGCACTTTTAAGCAATCCCGGATTTAAGGGCGCAAAATCCATTTCCTGAGGGAAATAGTTCATAGCCCCTGACGCATGAGTAAATCCTGATGAAACCTGAGTGGTTGGATTAAGTAATAAACTTGTCCAATCAGGCACTGGAGATCCCATGGAAAAATTTGGGGGATAAGCCGCACTAGGAGTAGATTGGTTATCCCAACCATAAGAAGCTGTAGCATGGGATGAATGGAATTTCTTTGTACAATGGGAAAACAAATGTTTTTCTGCCCCAGATGAGAGGTTCATTGAACTACTTTTTCCCTCAAAATTTGAATTTCCGATGGATAATAGTCTCTCTTTGCCTAAAGCAGGTCCTAGAGATGACCAAGACTGCCCAAACTGTGTGGGCTGACTAACAAGAGTTGAGCTGCTAAATGAAGTGGACTGGTTCCTTGATGCCATTTTTCCATCGGCGGGACAAGGCATCCATGGGATTGGAGCTTCAACTCCGGGGGGAATATCCATGTTATCAAAATGTGATTTCATAACACCGTCATACAGTAAGTCATCATAATAGTCATCATAATACATGTCTATGTGCTCATCAATAACAAAATCATCTATAGTAATTGGATTAACTGATGCTGAAGGGCACTTAATTGAAGACTGAGCCCCATCTACTGGTCCACTATTAGCTGAACTGCCATGACCAAGGGAAACATCGACCAATATATCCTGCAAGAGAGGTTATTGACAAAATTAGTCCCCCAAAATAACAGCATAGAAGATGAACAGAACCAGTAGTATGAGAAGATCGTGTTGGCAATCCTCTGATTACCTTCCCCTTGCCACTAGATTTTACATTTCCATCAATGTGCTTATTAATATCACTGATATCTTCTTCCACGTCAACATCTATTATTTCATGGCAAATAACCTACAAAATAATACATTAGCACTAGAATCATAGGCGACATTAAAGTTATAAGGAAAAAAGATTCAAGTCAAAACAATAATTGCTTGTCTTGTCATTAGTACCAAGGTTCCAGCAGAATCTCTTGCAAATTTTGAATAAAAACATACATAGACACAGTCAATTAACAGAAAAGATATAAAGAGGGGTTAGTTAATCAGAGGAACTCTAGCCCTTTTTCAATTTTCTTTTTTCCTGAAGAGGCATTCAGTACATATAAAAAGATTTCTAAGGGAGGAAATAGGAACTTTTAATCATTTAAAAAGAAAAAATAAATTCAAATTAACTTTTATAAAAAATCATAAAGAAGGCAGGGTAAGTAACCTGAGCACTTCTTTTATAACGGTGGCGCATGGGCCAACACGCGCTCACCTTACTAATCTACCGGTACCTACTACCTCCCACCACCTACTACCTCCCGCCAGCACAAATACCAACTAACTCTGCCCCACCAAGATTTCGATAAATAGGCAAAATCACCTTGAGTATTTGTGCCTCTGCTAGGATTTTGAACTCGGTCTCCCATGGTTCATTTAGCTTCATTGACAATTAGGATACACCCTTGGTGAAAATGCCTACACACTTTATTCTCGTTATTTTGATAAAGCACTAATTTATTGATGTGTGAAAAATTCCCATATACAAGTGATACACAAAAACTAAAACACCTGGAAAAGAATGTGGTTTGCCATAAAAAAACCCCAATCATCTATGCTAACAGGAACTTCGTGGGTGCACCAAAATTTAATAAAACCAAAAGATTAGCTCTCAACTTTACAAGAACTTTTTCCACACCCTCAAGAGATCTTCTATCTCCCCCACCCCCCACCCCCAAAACCTCCAAATCCAGTAGTACCAAATAAGGGCCAAAAATGTGAAAAAGTCCCTTTGAACCAGGGACAAAATAGATTTGAGAAAAATTGAACTGAGAGCTTAATACAACTTCCACCTACCACCCAAACAGCTGCAATGATAACAAAACAACTCAATTTGAAAAGAAAAAAAAAAGAAAAGGAACCAAGTCCTTTTTTCTACAGATGTACTTCTGTACACAGAAGTGCAGAAAACAAATATGAGCATTTTTCACAATACGCTAGATGCTAACTCACTTCCTCACCATTCTAAACATTAAACATTCCCATATATGAATCCAATAATCAAGCATTACAGTTAATTCTACTTCCTTGTTTTTGCACTCTGTAACTTCAGACATTACAATAATGTAAACTTAACACACTTATTTAAACCAACAGTAAGTCAAAAGACTTGGTATAAATTTCTTGTATCCTAAGATATACTCTATGTTGTATGTAAGGGATGAAGATATAATAATATCATGATTTCTGAGCTGACGGGTTAAAAGGTTGTTATATCTATGGATAATGCATCGACAGTATGCACGAATCTTCAGGGAGAAAAGAGAAAAGAAAACTTATATGGTTAAATTGTCACGTAACCTTCTCTAGCGAGTTTATCCAAGTGCCATGATGTGTTAACATGTTGGGGAGAAAAAAAATATTACTTGGAGCATCATTTTTTAAGCAAAACTTGGTAAACCGGCTAGGATAAGCCCCCCTAACCTTTGCATTTTCTCACAGTCGTGCAAAGCAAGCCTGGAATTAATGACTATGCGATCAAGCATCAAACTCAGAATTTGAATTTATAATGTTATGGAGAAGGGTAGTAGCTGCTAAGTATGGAGTTTTAAACAATGGATGGTTTTCTAGTGAATAAGCCATATAGAAAGGGGAATTTTACTTTTTAGGGGAGGGACTGGAACTATTAGATGCGTTAGTTATACTGTTCGTAAGAAGCATAATGCATTCTTTGGATGATGACATTGGAAACATACTCAGCGATGCTATTTTAACGAGAGGAAGATTTTTATTCAAATAATACCAAAGAGGTACTATACTGTACAATAAATCCCAATATAAATGAGGTATGTTCCCCCAAGTCTGTAAGGAGTCCATAAGTCCCAGGATATATGGTGTGGTCTAGTGGTCGATAAAGTGGATTGAGACCTTGAGGTCTCAGGTGCAAATCCCAACGGAGACAAAAAAACTAGGTGATTTCTTCCCATCTATCCCAGCCTTGTTGGATAAAGTTACCCGATACTTGTTGCTGGCGGGAGGTAGCAAGTATCCCGTGGAACTGTAGATGGTCCGGACACCATGATTATTACAAAAAAAAAGATATATATCTCATATCACTTAATTCTTTTTGTTCCAGCAGATATTCTGAATAATCTGAATTTCACATCAGGAATACAATCTGTTACACCGTTAAATGGTAGTCCGTTCTACCCATATGACCAATATATATATACACACACACATAATGGTATAGTACTCCACACTCAGAGATATGGGACATTCTGCATTATGGTGGATGATAGAGAGGCTATGGTAGCAAGCTTCCTTTTATTTTTGTTGTTGAATAAAGTGATGTGACCAGGGGATCCTGTGCAATATAAACTTCAAGAAGGGCATACAGAAGTTGGAGTGTGATAGAAGTTCTTCCAAAAAATCCTTGATTTCTTGGGAGGAGTGATGGGAGACACAATGATTTGGAGCAGGTGATGGCGAAAACATTACCACATTAACAACTTAATTTCACTTCCCGAATAGTATTTAAGTTATATACAATGATAGTGTAATTAATTTTTTACGCCATCAATGCAATTTAACCTATTACAGTAAGTTGCTTATCATTTAGTCTAGGTTACCAATAAATGCTAAGTAGTATTAAATAGAGTTACCTCTAAGGCTACAATTACCTTTAAAGAGACCTGACTGTCACACCTCCTTTTTTTAATTAGGTGCTCATAATTAGGTGCTCACACTGACTATATAAATAATTTTTACACCATCAGTGCAAAGAACTTAAACTCTTCCTAATAAAAAGAAAGTAAATTATCTGCAAAGCCAAAAGCTTTAAGAACTTTATACCTGCTTTTGCTTAGGAGATTTCGATTTGGAACTCCAATTGATAGGTCGCGATATTTCCACTACCTCAGCATCAATTGAACTCCCGCCTGGAAATACTCTTTTCCTATGCATCAATAATACCATCTCAAATCACATACACCCAAATACTTAAAAAACAAAAAAACAAGAAACAAGAAAATGATCAACTGTGTCTATCTTTCTTTCTTTCTTTTCTTTTCTTTCTATTAATTATAACTAGGAAATCCTAAGGGGCAGTTGCCCACATGGTTCGAAAATGGGTGGGATAACAGGGCCGCCCCTCTACCCTTCTCCACTCCAACCACTTACATATCACTTAAATATTAGGCTTTTATCTGCGACATAGTTCAAAACATCATGCATTGCGTTCTTATCACTAGACCAAAACTCTGGGTCTGCTTTACTTCAATAACATCAAAATTATAGAACCCCAAATACTTTTTTAAAAAAAAGTTCATCAATTTAGGTTCGTATTTTACACTTCATCTCGGATCAATATAATCCATAATCACAACCCACCACTAAACCAACAAATTCTTTTTTGAGGAATGATATAAAAACAAAAAATTCAATAAAAGCGAATGATCAACTGGGTGTGTCTATGTGTGTGCTTACATGGAATTGCGAGTGACATATTGAGCACGCGGTGTGGGCGTCTCCATTGGTCTCCGGTTGTGTGAATAGGTGAATTGATCAAATCGGCGATTAGGGCTAAACTCCACAGTTTCTCATCATCTTATTATTATTATACATGCAAAATCGACTGTCTATGTAATGTTTCGTCTCCACCGGGGATTCTATATTTAACATAATATTATGTGTGTGTGTGAGAGAGATAGAGAGAGAGTTTTGTTCCAAAAGGAGTCTATCTAGCTTCCCGAGTCGCTCTTCCCGGCTCCCGCGCCTAGTGAAGTAGATAGTACTAACTCCTCCCCCAAAAAAATACAAAAACAAAAATAATTTATTTGAATTTGTGACGTAAAATGAGTAATATATATTTTATGTGATTATAAATTATTACATAAATATAAATTATTTTAAAATAAAAAAAAAGATCATTCTTTTTTAGTACGGATAAAAAAAGAAATAGATTCGAATAAATTGAAACGAAAGGAGTATATAAAGTCCAAGTGAAAAAGCACATGATATAAACATAGTAAGTTTTTATACTTCGTCCGTTTCAATTTATACGAGTTAGTTTGACTTGAAGTAAAAAAAAAAATACACTTGAAACTTATGATCTTTAAAGTTTATAGGGTAAAAAAATGTTGGGGTCATAATATTTGTATGGTATAAAGGCTTCTCAATAAAGGTAAATTTATTAAAATAAAAAATTTAAAGTACATTATTTTCAAATGTGGAAACATGTTATTCTTCTTTAAATGGATTAATATGAAAAGTGTATTATATAAATTGAACCAGAGAGTAATATCTTTTTTTATTACGGTTAATAAGACAGACAGACAGATAGATATATTAAGCAAAAATAGAAATAGTAATAGGGTGGGTATTAGACCCTTGCCTAGTTGGCGAGTTACGGTATTATTATTAATATTACATGTTAATATTTGTCTTTCAAAAGTAGTTCATAGAATATCTAATCATATTGCTTCATTAACAAATATCCGAAGAATTGCAAAAATCCATATTTTTTCAAAAGCTTTCTTGTTGGTTCCTTCTTTAGCTAGCATGTCCGTCTACCAATTTATTATGCTCTCTGTAGTTATTATTTAGAACTAAATTCTACAACCGCTTGATTATCTCGGCTGAGAAACTAGTATATTTTAATTTAGCATCCATACGAGGATAGCGTAAAACTTTTTTTAGATTTTCATGTCTTCTAAAAGAACAATAAAGATAATTATCTATAGAAAGTGAAATAAGTAATTACTTCTTCTGTTTTAATTGTTTAGCTTAGTTTGACTCGATATAATATTAAAAAAATAAATTATTATTTTTAGTACATAATATTTGTGTGATTATAATCATTGAATTAGTTACAATATGTTATAGTTTTTTGTGTTTATAAAAATTTTTCATTGAAGAAACATGAAATTTGTCGTTCTATTTGAAACTGACTAATAAATAAATAATATAAAATAAAGTAAAACAAAAAGTAAAAAATAAACAAAATATTTACTAGAAAAAGCTAAATTTAATATTTCAAGAAAACTATATTATATACATATATAAATTAAATTTTGTAATGTCTCGAAAATATCATGTATATCGAATAATCCACTGGATAATTGACCTCCGTTTTCAAATGTTAGAGTGAAACTAGATATGTTCAAACTAATTTTCGTCCACCTTTCTAGCTAGAATTTTAATTTAAGATTTTCTAGTTGAATCTCTCGATCTTAACTATTATTAAATCATACTTTGTGGGAGTCTTTATAAATAATAAATTTTCTAAATGATTTATTCATTCAATGTACTAATTTTGCAAACATCGACAAGACTAATAACCTCTATTTCACCAATATTTTTCTTCATGTTGTTTCTTTCAATCTTAATAGCATCCGGGAAGATTTTAAAGAATGGGGTGATTTTTGTCATGTCATTCTCAAAATACACATGAATTAACTTGACCAATTCAACAAAAAAGAAAAAAAAAAGGAATAAGAAAAACAATCAGTAATTCTTTTTAAGCAAAAATAAAAACAAATAAAGATCATACATAAAAACCCCATTCCTTATCAAACCAGAATTTCAGTAACAAGACCCGAGCTTTTCTTTTTTAATCTTCAATTTACCAAATATAATAAAGTGATTCACATTCAACAAAAAAGAAATTCATAAACCTAAACACGGCATACGAAAATCAATTTATCAAACTTACAATTATATTTGGATATTTATAGAATCGCGTTTTAACATTTGAATGAGTTCGAGCTGTAAAATGACGAGCGATCACTATGCAACGACATCTCCTCGCATATCAATCTGCATGCGATGATGCAAAATCTTAAGAAACTAGATTTCCACAAAGTCTCCGAGACTAATTTCTTTAGAAATTTAACAACTAACATATGCAACCATGAAGGGCTTTTATTTTAAGTGAAAATGACCAAAAGTATTCTTGAATTATTCTAAAAAAAAATGTCCATTAGTGGGAGAATATTTTTGAACTACTTGGATAATAATATGGACTCTATTGAATAGGGATGAACGTTTAATACGAACTTCGATTCGATATTTGAGAATTTAATTTATTACATGATACCAAATAACATATCAAAGTAATTTGACGGGGATCGTCATTCTTATTTGGTTCAACATGGGATAATAATTTTTGGAATACTAATCTTAGGATAAAATAACAAAATAACTAATATGTCCTCCTCCAATATTCTCTCCCCTAAATCCTTTAAGAAAGTCAAGGTAAAATTAGAAATAAGTTTATCTTGTGCAAAATTAAACGCATATATTTTATTATATCTTGCATATATCATTTTAGTCTAATAGTTCAAATATTTAATAATAAAAATATATTTAGTAAATAGTACATCATCATTTAATTCTTGTATCATAATCCTTAAATCGTAATTCTACAATAATTTGTTCACAAAACCGAGGAACGCTTAAGAGCCAAGACACAGATATACCTTAGCAAATTCCTCGAACCACGTGAACGCCCTTTTATTCACCGGGTCCGACCCGACCCGACCCGATCTTCAACCCGGGTTCATTTCCCTTAACAGCCAAGCAAACAACACATTTACTATTCTCTATTCAAATTCATACGTTGATCTCTTCCATTTCGAACTCTGGAAAAATGGCAGGGAGATTTGGTTCCGGAGCATCGACGATGATCGTAACGAACACGCCGGCGAAAGATCTCGCTTACACAAATTGCGCATATTGCTCTCCGGCGGATCTCAGAAACTTCCTTGTTCCTGGATCTAAGCTCGCTTATGCACTTATCGCTGATGCTTTTGTTCTCACTTTAGCATATCCTTTCAAATTTCATTCATTACTATTCTTATTCTTAATTTGATCAAATTTTTGCGATTTTATTAGGATCGAGCTGTCGCATTTCAAAAGTTTTTTCATTTTTGAACTGACGAGAATGTGTAAGTTTAGTAGGTCTAAGGCATAGAAATAGTGTAATTATGATGAATTGTATGAATATTGAATTTAATAGGCCGATCCTTATTAGTTTGATATTGAAGCTTAGTTGATTGTTGATTGTTTGAACTTTGAACTGATAAGAGATTTAATAGATATAATGGAGCTGAGTGGACCTACTCTGAATGGTGCTAGCGAGGATGTTTTGAACATAAAGCTAATTTAATTTAGCAATTTCTTTTCTGATTTTATTACGACTGGTGTTTTGAACATGATTGTTTGCTTTAAGTTAGCGCATGTCACTTTTGTTCCTTTTGAACTGACGAGCATATGTGAGTTTAGTAGGTCTAAGGAGTAAAAATAGTACTGTAATTTTGATGAATTGTATAATTACTAAGTTCAGTAGGCTGATCCTTATTAGTTTGAGATTGAGGCATAGTTGATTGTTGATTATTTGAACTGACAAGACATTTTATAGATGTTATCAAGCTGAGTGGACTTAAATGATTTGGACATAGTAAGATAATGCGCATTTGAGAGCTAGCTTTTTAAGATAATGGGAAACGATGGCTAATTTACTCGTTTAGAGACCAGGAACTATCAACTATTTTGGGTAACTTTGGCTATTAGGAGTTGTGTGGCACAATTTTTGCTTTGACCATTGTGGAAATGAGGTTTTCACGGGTATATATTTTTCTTTTAACCCTATCTATTTGGATGAGCAAATGATCATCCAACTTCTTATTCTTACCTCACGTGAAACTAATGGCTGATCCAAGGAGTTGAACATTGTAGGTTTGAGTTCGGAATTCTACCACAATATGTTTGATTTACCGGGTTCGAATTCTATTATTTGTACTTATTTAGTGAATCTTTTAACGCATATACAAGTTCCGAGCCAAAGCTACGGGTTCAGATGAACTCGTAAGTCCTTACCGACATGCTCCCCTAACGACCTCTTTATATAAATGGACCTATTTGAGGAAACATATCTTTCATTTGGAAAGTAGTCATCCTAAAGAGAAGGTAAGGCTTGAACCAACAATGATGGAAGCTGAGTGACTTGACTCTTGAGTGCATTCGAGATCAGTGGTCTCAAATTTAGGCGAGTGTGGCATAACCCTTAGTGAACCATTGGCTAGTTGGTGCGCCCAAAAGGGAAACTTATACACTTCCTTCCCTTTCAATTATATCCCCTTTTCCATTTGAAAATTTCATTCTGAGGTTAGTAAACTATTAGAGAGATTTTCTCCCTGCCACCGGAGGAGATCTTTTATTAAACTTCTGATAGGAAAGGCTGTCCACTAGCAAATGCTAATGAGAAAATTCAAAACTCTTGAGGAGATTGTGTTCTCTTGTTTGTCTTTCTCTAAAATTTCCATTTCATATTCTGTTCATCATCTTTATGTAGCATTTTATTGGTTGAGGATAATGCAATTTAGTGCTGCCTTAACTGTGGAACACTGCCCACGATGCCATTCCTAATGGTCATCTTGGTCTTAATGCGATTCAAAGACGCTATGCCAAAGTTTCCACTGGAGACACTATATCTGTTAACAGGTTCGGCAGGACTATTCAGATATTATTGCTTTCTGTGGTCTAACTTTTCCGTAACATCAGTTAATTAGTGGTTTCACTGTTCAAATTGCAGATTTGTTCCACCGGATGACTTCAACCTTGCTCTGCTTACCCTTGACTTGGAGTTTGTGAAAAAAGGGACCAAAGATGAGCAGGTAAAATGATCCTGTCTAGTGTACCGCGCAATGTCTTTATTCCCTTTGAAGGAGTTAGATTCTTCTGGTGAAATTTGACTGTACCATATCTTTCAGCTCGCATAGCAAGTCTGGTATTTAGAGCATGCAGATCTTTTACAATTCGGTTGTGGTGTATTTTGGTTGCAACCCCATCTTCTTTTTTAGCTGGTTTTGTTTTAATCTTAGGCATCAAGAGTACTCTGGTTCAAACACTTGTGTTGCTGTAAATGTTGCAAGTTTACCAAAATATGTCTTTTTGTAGGTAGATGCAGTTTCTTTGGCTAATCAAGTTCGTAAGAGATTTGCTAATCAGGTGAAGGCGCTATCCCCCTCTGTCTTAATAACTTCTGCTTTCGAAGGTTCTTCTCTTGTTGTATTGTACCTGACAAAGGCTGTCGGGGAACACGTATGATTTGATTCTTCAGATCTGTACTTTCAAGAATGATTTCCATATGTCCTTTTCCTTTCTTTAGAATTTTGAAAACTAAGCAAGGCTGTTTATCCCCCGAAAAAAAAAAAGATAAGTAAGGCTAAACAACGTCCTGATCCTTATATAATGAAACTTCAACCAAAACGTAGTGTATTTGTTTTTTTTTACTGCTAATCAATTTAATTTATTACAAATATGCTCCACTTTGTACTAAATACTTTTGTCTTTGAATCATATCCATGTTTTAGTGTCCACTTCACATTAATGAGCGCTTGAGAGAAAATGACTGACATGTATATGAGTAGATTGGCTGGACTTATTCATCTTACAATTTACATGTCTGTTGTCTGCTTTTATTAATCAAAAGATAAATATGGAATTGCCTTGAGGATGTCAGGTGGAATCAACAAAATTAAGACCAAATGACCAACAACCTCTCCACCAGCCTCCATTGCAAAACCACTACTACCAACCACCTCCACTGTTGGTCACCATCAACTACCATCATACATCTATCACCTTTGGTTACCACAACACCACCACTGCCGTCTACCGCTGCAGAACCACCATCTCCGGTCTCCTCGACCAACCACGACCACTAGCTTCCACCTTACAACCATCATGGCCGACCACCACCACCATAGTTTGTCGTTAGCTTTTAGAGTGTGGTTCATAGAAATAAATTATACAACACCATGTAAATTAATATTTCTCTAGTATTTAGTGGATATAGTATTTATTATTAATTTATTTGAATTCCATATACATTAATTTTTAATTAAATGTATATTATCTACATTCAAATGTGAGAAAATAAGCAATTTTAATTATCCAGTGTTCTGATCCATGTACAGCATCTTAATAATCAGATGTGTATGCTGATTGAGACATCTTAATCTTAATAACAACAAATGGAGTCTTAGGGTGGTCTAGTAATAATCTTGGATTGGTTTATGGTGGTTTCGGAATAATCTTGCTAAATTCTAGGATACTTTGTCTTTTTTAGTGGACTAGGGCACGGTTCAGAGGATCTAGAGGTGTCTTTGTAAATTGCTGGGGATTACTAGGCTGTTTGAGTATTGGTGCTCCAGTATGGTGTTGCCTTTAAAATGCTATTAGAGAATGATAAAGTGGACCTCTAGCTCCAAGGCTTACCAATTAAGCTGCAGCAGATGTTCCAAGTCTATAGTTCTGATGAAAGTAACTTATTTATGAATCGTTAACTTCATTACGCAGATTATGTCAACTGGGCAAAAGGTGACATTTGAGTATCATGGCAATGGTTATATATTCACCGTGAATCAAGCTACTGTGGAGGGGCAAGAAAAATCTAATATCGAAAGAGGGATGATTTCAGCTGACACATACATTATATTTGAAGCTGCAAACTCTAGTGGAATAAAGGTTACTTCTTTCCGTCTTTAAGTAATATACGGGAGGCAAAAAGTTGCCAATAGATAATGGCTTCCTTCATGTTTATTGGAGTCCTTTTGATTTGGTTCTTGCTGCAACTGACTTCAATGCAGATTGTCAACCAGCGTGAAGCTGCTAGCAGCAGCATCTTTAGACAGAAAGAATTCAATCTTCAATCATTGGGTATAGGTGGTCTGAGTGCAGAGTTTGCTGATATATTTCGAAGAGCTTTTGCTTCCAGGGTTTTCCCTCCACATGTGACCAGCAAGTATGGAAAATTCTTGCTAAATAACTAAAATTCCTTTTCTTTTCATGAATTTGAGTTTGTTTCCTGAAGACAAGATGTAGTACAATTAATTCCTCACTTGGCCTTGGCTTTGCGATGAAATTGATTTTCAGGCTTGGTATCAAGCATGTCAAGGGAATGCTGCTCTATGGACCTCCTGGTACAGGGAAGACTCTAATGGCTCGGCAGATTGGAAAAATGCTAAATGGCAAGGAACCAAAGGTAGGTTCATGCAAGCCCTACTCATTTATTTTCTCCTTGTTATCGTTGTTACTCTGGAAGCAAGCAATATTCAATATTTTACTTGTTTGGCAATCTTGATTGTCTATGTGCTTCTTGTTTTTTTCTGTTGTAGATTGTCAATGGACCAGAAGTATTAAGCAAGTTTGTCGGTGAAACAGAAAAAAATGTGAGGGATTTGTTTGCTGATGCTGAGCAGGACCAAAGAACCAAAGGTAAGGGAGCTATCATGGAAATGAATATTTTGGGGTTTAAACTTGTTATTGTAATCTGTTATTTTTGTATTTCCAGGTGACCAAAGTGAACTGCATGTTATCATTTTTGACGAGATTGATGCAATCTGTAAGGTGGGAACCTCTTGAATTCTATTTGATTTTTTGAGATTATTACCCGTGCATTGATCATATCCCATTTGATTTTCTGTTATTGGTTCAACGGCTTCTCTTTTTTTTTTCTTTTCTTTCTGAGAAAGTGCTTCAGAGGCTCTTATACGAGCTGCTGGTTGTAAAATTAGAAGTTTGTAGGAGTGGGTCGTGTACCAATACATGTTTCACCCATGGGATACTGCCATGGGCAATAAGTTCCAGATGTTAATTTTGTTGCATAGATGTAAATATCAGCATTTGACTACTGAATCTAAATAAGTTATCCTTAGCTTGTTGCTTTAGTTGATTGGTACACCCTTAAGTTGTCTGCAGTCTACTTGTATGATACTATGATTGATACTGGGCATTATTACAAGTCATTTTGTGCTAATGCACTCTGTACGTGAGCAAATGTTCACCAAGCTTGCGGATCCATTCACTACCTTATCACGATATTCATCTGCAGTTGATTATGTAGATTTAGTTTCTTAATATGAAGCTTTTGTTGTTATGCAGTCTAGAGGATCAACTAGAGATGGAACTGGTGTACATGACAGCATTGTTAACCAGCTTCTCACTAAGGTATGCACAATACTTTCTAGTTGTGTTTGCAGAGATTAGAGTGGCTATATGCAACAGTAGAATGCTGTTAGCTGTTATTGATTCAATCTGGTTGATTGTTTCTTGCACTTTAGATAGACGGGGTGGAATCTCTGAATAATGTTTTGCTCATTGGAATGACAAATAGGAAAGATCTGCTTGATGAAGCACTTATGAGGTAACCATGGTCTCTTGTGTCATTTTTGTCTCTTTTTTTTTTGCTGAAGATTATACAAATGTTTTTGGTGTCAGTATTTCTTTGAGATTAAGTAATGTTTTATGGTGCATTATTAAGTTCGATATTGATATAGGCCAGGACGACTAGAAGTCCAAGTGGAGATAAGCCTTCCTGATGAAAATGGTCGACTGCAAATTCTCCAGATTCATACAAACCAGATGAAAGAGAATTCCTTTCTTTCCCCTGATGTGAACTTGCAAGAACTTGGTATGTGGTCACCACAGCAAGCATGTTATGATGGCTTTTGATATATGGCTCTTTTAAAATAGATGATGATATTACTAAAATCCTGTTATATACTTCTATCCCTGATTCAACTTGATTTTTCTTTCAAAGATATAATGTTGAATTGAAGGTGTTTCTGTGTTACTTCTGACTTCTGTTACTTTGTTTAGTCTACTAACCTACAGTGGTTCTATGGAATTCTTAGAGTTTTCCCCCATTTCCCTTTGCGTGCAGCCGCAAGGACAAAAAATTATAGTGGTGCTGAGCTTGAAGGTGTAGTCAAAAGTGCTGTATCCTTTGCATTGAACAGGCAGCTAAGCATGGATGATCTTACTAAACCAGTGGATGAGGAGAGTATAAAAGTCACTATGGATGACTTTTTGCATGCCCTTGGTGAAGTAAGACCTGCATTTGGTGCTTCCACTGATGACCTTGAACGTTGCAGGTTAGTTTTCCTGTTCCTAGTGTGCAGCCAATTGGTAGTATTTCGTGAATTGTTAAAGATAAAATCTATTTCCAAAATTGTACATAGTCCTTTTTTCTTTCTCCAAGGTTAGCTCTCATGCAATGCTTGTAGGATTATCGGGCTTGACAGTACAAAAAGAAGAAAAAAGTTTAGTACAAAATTTTCCTGAGAAAGGGATGTACTGTGTTGATGCTAAATGTACTTGTCTCCTATGTATTGATGGGGGGTCAGTATGAAGGGCTTACAGTGGGAGAGACTTAAAGTTCAATAGTTGGGAGAAGTATATGTGTTCTTGGTGGCTTAAGTGAAGAAACTAGTCTGTCGGATCTTGGATATACGTAAGGAAATGATAACTTGATGTTGAATAAAATTGTCACCACTGGAGTCTAGTTTAAGGTTTGTAGAACTTTGCTTAACTTGCTGCATGAAGGTGGCTTAACGACAACATTTTTCAGACTTAATGGCATTGTGGACTGTGGCGAACGACATCAACACATCTACAGAAGAACTATGCTATTGGCAGAACAAGTTAAAGTCAGCAGGGGGAGCCCCCTTATTACTTGTCTTCTGGAAGGCCCAAGTGGAAGGTAGAAGCTTGTGTTATTCTTGTTTTTTATGTGGTCATTTATCTTGAGTCTTTCCGTTCCTTGGACAGTGGCAAAACTGCAATGGCAGCAACAGTTGGAATTGAAAGTGATTTTCCCTATGTCAAGATAGTAAGTTACTAAATATTGGGAACTTGTACATTTTCTGGAGATTAATTACAAATTCTCACTCTTAAACCCATCTCTTTTTGCCTCTTTCCCCTGTGATTGTTAGATTTCTGCTGAAACTATGATTGGGCTCAGTGAAAGCAGCAAATGTGCTCAGATTGTAAAGGTACACACGTTAAGCTTGCACATCACTTTAGTATGATCAGCTAAAAGATAGATGCCTTTGTATATACCGGTGCATATTATTACTTGCATTTTAGTTATTAACTATGTCTTGTGCTAATATGTGGTAGGTATTTGAGGATGCGTACAAGTCACCACTTAGCATAGTCGTCCTTGATGGCATTGAAAGGTAAATTTTCTGATACTAGGTAAATAGCCTTCAAATGCATTATGATGTGTTTATCATGCATGTACCTGTGCAGGCTTCTGGAATATGTTGCAATTGGCCCTCGGTTTTCAAATTTGATTTCTCAAACACTGTTGGTGCTCCTCAAACGGCTTCCACCTAAGGTATTTCTTCATAATTATTCAGTATTATATTTCAAGATGCTCATTTGGTACTATAATTGCATGTTTGCTTCTTTTCCCACCCCCGTGTGTGTGGGTTGGAAAGGCTCATGGACATGCATCAGATAACTTAAGGGTATCAAAGCAAAGGATAGAAAGGAGTGCTTAAGAGGTTTTCTGGAAATGCTTATGTGGTGACTTCAAAATAAATGTGCCCCGAAGTATTTTTACAAAAGAAGCGCAAAAAAGCAATGAAGTCCACGGGGCTTGAAGCGAAAAGTTACACGCTAAATTCAAAATTCCATACATATACGAACTTAGTACTATAATTATCAAATTTCAGTTAAATAACTAAATTCAATATACAATAATGCCAATATAATCCAACTCTTCAAAGTTGAGATTCAAAGAATCAACCTTTTCTCATTCAGAACACTTTGCATGTCATTGTTTGAAGCACAAACTTATCTGAAACGTGTGGCTTCATGGCTTCACCCATGAAGCGATGACCTCTCGCTCTTGATACTTGACTAATTCCTACATAATAATTGCCCGGAAGCTGAAAACCAAATCAATGTTAAAGAGTCTTGTGCCGCACCTACATGCCTTGTAAAGTTTTTCTTGGGGTGGGGTGTGAAAGAATTTATCCCATTTCTATCTTGAACCCATCAAGTTCTCTAGTTGTTTTGATTTTTGCCTCCATTGGAAGAAAAGTACAGATAAACTTAAGAAACCGATGGACTAGAACGCCCAAGACACATACTGATGATGACCTACTGCTTTTTTATGAGCTGGATTTTAATTACGTTGTGGCTACATATGCAACTCTGCTTTTTGCTGATGATTCTTACGGCGGGTTTCATGTTACAGGGTAAAAAAATTCTCGTGATTGGAACTACTAGTGAGGCCGGTTTCTTGGACTCGGTTGGCCTTTGTGATGCTTTCTCGGTCACATACCATGTTCCAACACTAAAGACAGAAGATGCCAAGAAGGTAAGAGGGCATCCAAACTGCCAAGATGTTGATGTTTCATAATGAAAATTCATTTTCTAGTTGAATAGCCCATAGTTCTAACATGAAGAATGAAACTTTTATATGAAAGAAAACGGTATATAGCCATCTGTTACGTCAAACCATAATAGTTGGACTGTGAAGACTAAAGAGCAATGAAACTCCAAATAAATTCTTATATTGGATGCCATATGTTGAAAGGAAAAAAGGAAATCCTATTTTTTTGTAGAGCAGGTAGGTGCAGAAAAGCTTAACTAGGACATCGCAATTAGGTATTCCCAGATAAGGTAATCCAGTGCTAGTGGCCAATAAACTCCTTACAAAAGAATACTTCACCTCCCACTGAACCAGAATCGTCGTGGCAAGAAGATTACTGAATAATAGCTTGTGAATTCTGACGGTGTAACAAAACAGTGGCTTTTGTCATTGATGCCGCTAAATTTGTCAATATATCTTTATCTATTGAGCTCTCAGGTTCCATTTTACTTTTTGTCTTGAACAAACTGTGGAGCAAATGAGTTGGTGATTTGAGAAGATTTCTCATCATCAGTAGGCTGTATACTTTGTTTTTCCTTGGTATATGTATTGACTCTTGATTTCTAGTTCATTGGTTCAATTATTGGAGATGTCCTACCAAATTCCTTGGTGATGAGTTAGAACTCTTGAACTCTAGTTCATTGGTGCAGTTACTGGAGATGTCTGACCTACTGTCATCCCTATTCTATACCGCCCAAGTATTGATGTTTTGATGTTATTTGCAGGTGTTACAACAACTTAATGTCTTCTCAAATGATGATGTTGATTCTGCTGCTGAGGCATTAAATGACGTAAGTTTCAAAGCTCTGCTCCCTGTCTATCAGACAAGCACACTTTCCATACATGTCTCTTCCCTATACGAATAGTTCATATTTGTCTCATCGCCTTCTGATATTGGCACTCCTAGAGAAATTGAAATTTCAGGCGTATGATAGGGATTGGTCAATAACTCTTGATTGTGTTGTCTTGTGACAGATGCCCATCAAGAAACTATACATGGTTGTCGAAATGGCTGCTCAGGGTGAACATGGTGGGACAGCAGAAGCCATCTATTCTGGCAAAGAGAAGATCCAAATCTCACATTTCTATGATTGCCTTCAGGACATTGCTCGATATTGAGTGCTTGGTACATTTTTTTTTTTCTGGAGTAACTTAGGTAGGAACGGTGGTTTTCCTCTGAGTCGTCCATATTTTATCGTGGGCCGCTTTTTCTCATACACCCCATTTATGGGGTTCTTCTATTCATGAATTTCTTTTGAGGTGTTTATTGGGCCTTTGGAAACTCAGTTCTGTAATTGGCAATTTAGTTAGTATTTGTTAGAGCTCATTCGAAACTTCATTTGCTTTCTTATCCCTTGTTTAACTGTACTCTCTTTTTCTTTTTTCCTTTGTTGTTGCAGTAAGTATTGTAATCTCTGTTGAGTTGAACTTTCCATCTAATACGACTATAATAGCTTGAGGGGACTTACTAGTATTGCTTGAAAGTTGAAAGCTTACAATTATTCTTTTATTTGTAGCTTATATGTGTTTGTTCTAGCTTATCCATTTTGCTTTTATATCTGTTTGTAACGTAATTAGAGGTTATACGGCAATGAATTGTCTAAGCAAATATGAACATGGTTATATTTCCAGCTAGAGACGTTGGCTCATGTGACGTGATTGTTTGCTTTTCCAACTCTTTTCGAGTATACTCGTATATATCATAATGGGAAAAGGTCCAGATTTGTCCATGTACTTTGTGAAAATGTCTAATTCTACCCTCCGTTTATAGTTGGGTTCAACTATATCCATACATGGTTAATATAGGAATTGTTGGCTCAATCGAAGCGTACTCTGGTAAAAGTTTTGAATGCTAAGGTTTAGCTCAATGCGCTAACCTGATACTAATTGGGATTATCACAAATGAGAATAATGAGCCAGCTTCTACTCCAGATTTTTGGGCAATCAAACAAAATCCCTTATTTTGATTTGTCCGATAGGCGGAGAGCTAAGTGGAGAAAGAAATGAAGATGACAATCATGATTCAATATTCCACCTCTTACCGAACATAGGGCTGATTTATTTGTTTGCCATATCTTCGCTAGGTGTTTATGGAATTATTATAGCAGGTTGGTAGAGTTGAACTTGTTCGTGTTCTGATAAATTCTATGTGTTACTCTTCTATGCTACGAGGGGTTGTGATTCGTCGGTTATGTGCACACATGGTGCGGTTCAGTTTGGACCTTATAGCGGAATTCAAGCGAGATGGTGATTGAGGTGTGGAATGGTTCTTTCCGGGCCGTGGCATATTGTGTTATTCACTTCTCCATGGCGATTAAAAAATTGGAAAGCTGAATTTAACAGCCTTTTGATGTTTCCTGTGGTTTCTCCTGCTTCATCTCATGTATTATATGTTCATTTATGCAAGACACATTCTCTATTTTTTGGATTCCCATCTGGTACTCACATTGTGCCTTATTTAATCTGAATTTGCATTGCGTAAGATCCATTTAAAGGGGAAGCATTCCCTATTAGGATATTATGGCATGATTAATTCGGATTCGTGCCGTTTAAGACCCACTTTAAGAGGAAGCATTTCCTATTAGGATTTTCAGCGCAAGACCCACTTTGAGAGGAAGCATTCCCTATTAGGATTTTGTTCATTTGCGATAGGATTCTATCCACCTCACTGCAATCCTTGGTGGTTATGTAACACACATATTCAGTCAACTATATCATTAGTTATCAATGGTTGATCCTTACCTGTTTTGTCGAACTCAAAGAGTTGAATAAATCAAATCGACACAAAACATTATAGTTTCATCACATAACTTTCCTTCCACAGCGATGTATGTAACAAACCACTAATACCATTTTCATACCAAACATTTGTTAGTATTTATTCATAGTTAGATGAAGCAACGATGCAAAGATAATAAGTCCCTTGCAACGGCTAATTTCCATTCTTGAAATGTACTCCACAATTCAAATAATCAAGACGAATTATCTCGCATTTCCTGGTCCAACAAATCAATTTGCAGAACTTCCTTGCTTTATTCCTGTATTTGGTAAACAAATTCGACCTGTAAATATTTAGCTAATTGAGCTTGTATAGTGCCAAAACAAACTAAGCATTAGACAAAATTTTGTATCTCCGCTTGTCTATTCAGAGGCCGGCTGCTATGCTTCAGACATTGAAGCCTTCAGCTCGAAGGCATTTGCGATGAGCTTCAATCCATTTCTCACAAGCGGATTCGCCATGCTCCACAATGCATTCATCTCTCAGCTTCTTAGTATCAGGGCAAGCACAGCATATCTTCTTCTTTGGCTTTGAATCAGGCACAGCTGACTTTTGATCTTTTGGTACTTGCGACAAAGATATGGCTGTAGATGTATTCTCTATTGGCAGTCCACCCATTTTTGAAGAATACTGGAGGAGTTAGAAATGAAAGATTATGCTTTAGCATTGAAATAGAGGCTAACAGAAGTAAACCAAGAAAAAACCCAGAAGAAGATGCATAACAAGCGTTGAAGAAACTACATTTTCAAACGCGTAACCACAATCCTTGAGAAATAAGTTGAGAAAGAGATTGCAGGTATTAGGATTCTGCCAACTTGAGTTTTTTTCCCTCTCCCACTCTCTGAAAAGCAAAGCTCTAGCTTCTTTGTTGTACTTCATTGTTAAACAACATGCTCTCGCTTCGTCTCCTCAATTATCATTAATTGAGAAACTTATCAGATTTAAATCCAAAGGTATATATAATCTATATAATTCGGATGCCATCAGCAGTAGCTATCAGTATTATCTATGTTGCCTTAATATAGAAGCTACGACCGACGTTACGAGTATTCTCTTTTGCATTCTAAAACCAGCAATTTCTTCTCCTTTTCACCTTACTTTTGGAACCCTGTCCCAGCTAATATTACTAGAGCAAATTACTCAGCATTAAAGCGGGGTTAGCAGTAGCAAACAATTTCAAAACACAGTATCAAAGCAGGATCAACAGTAGCAACAATTTCAGAACATATAAGGATTCCATAGGCAGAACCCCCACCCTCCCCTCCCCCCCCCCCCAAAAAAAAAAAAAAAAAAAAACCACCACACTATCACCTTATTTGTTATCCTCTTTCAAGTTGCTAAGTGTGTGCATAAGTATTTTTGAAACCTTTTACGTATGAGTTTATACTCTTACGTTTGATATATTCTACTAGAATAATCCAGTGTTGTCAAAGGCCAAAAGCGTCAAAAAACACTTTAGGTCTATCGGGGCTTTAAGCGCAAAGTGCAATTAAAGCCTGGACTTTAGTTAAAAAAGGCACAACGAAGAAAAGAATAAAATTATATATATAAGTAAAAAGTTACATCTTCACGTAAATGATTTTCTTAATAATTAAGTACTCCCTCTGTTCCAATTTATGTGAACCTGTTTGACTAGGCACAGAGTTTAAGAAAAAATGAACACTTATGAAATTTGTGGTCCTAAACAAATCAAAAAGGGGCCCATAGTATTTGTGTGGTTATAAAAGCTTCTCATTAAGGGTAGAATTGCAAGTTTAAGCTAAATTGTTTCCAAATTTAGAAAGGGATCATTCTTTTTGGAATGGAGCAAAAAGGAAATAGGTTCACATAAACTGGAACGGAGTGAGTATATCTTTTCACCAATCATATTCAATGTTCAGTGCCAATCTATTCAAGATAGAATTTATGGGCAATGAGGCGAAGGCCTTAGTGCCTTGCCTACCCTAAAGCACAGACTAAGTGAGGCAAAGCATTTACCCGAGCTTCAGGGCCTAAGTGTACCTCAAATGAGCCTTTGACAACACAAGTAGAATCTATCAAAACACAGTATCAAAGCAGGATCAACAGTAGCAAACAATTTCAGAACATATAAGGATTCCACAAGCCAAAAATTTCAGAACACTCTCTCCTTATTTGTTATCCTTTTTGAGTTGATATCATTACAAAACAAATCTCATATCTAAGTGTGTATAAGTATTTTTGAGACCTTTTACATATGAATTTAGACCGATAAATAGATTATACTAGTAGAAATAGTTTTCTCCTGGGAATAATTAATATCTCTATTTGGGCCTAATATTTCATTCCAACATTTTGTAATAACTAGTATCTATGAACGTGCGTTGCACGTTAATAATGACACGTGATGATTTAAATATTTAATTATATGAATCAACAATAAAATTTAATTACTGAGAGAAATTTTATGTATAATAATACAACAATCATCTAAATGCCGAAAAATATTATTACATTAGCATAATACATGAATTTAAAATAAAAGGACATCATCAAAACTTACACAAATGATCAATTTTGTCATGTTAGTTAGATAATTATGTATTACTTCCTCTGGTCCACTTTAAGTGATTTTTTGGTTGCTTTCACACATTAAGGAATCTACCTGTTAGCATTAATTAACAATGTAATTGACCATATTAATCTTAAAGTTGATCGGAGAGAGTATAGTTTAAAAGTATTTAATGTGATGGTATCTTACCGAGCACTTCTTTGTGGACGATATTTTTGTGTGTGCACGTTTTCTCCTAATGATTTGGTTGCTCTGCCTTAATTAGAACTCTTGTTGTCGATCTTGATATCCCTCTTGAAAGTGCAACATACAGTTGTTCGTGCAAGAAAATATATTGCGGTAAATATAGTCTAATATTTAGGATGTTTGTCCTTGTGCTTTATTTATTATATTTGCTAAACATAAACATACTAAAAATTATTTTCACACAAATTTAAAAGGATATTCTTAGTTTCGGAAGACCAAATTTGAATTTAGGGATAAGAATATACTTAGAAGCACATTGACCAGTATCATAATTTTTGCATGTATGACATTATTGTCAAAACTTCTATATACCAACTGTGTGCTATTACATAAGTTATTCGGCTATCTAAGTTTTTCAGTAGCATGACATGCATATTTTTCTTCAAAATCAACCTATATACAATGGAAGATTAATTTTAATTTAGTCTATTATATATACGGTGACATTAACATATGTAAGAAATAATAAACTTGACAATAAACCTGTATGGTAGAAGGCCATTTGATATGATATTAAAGTATTTAAGTATTTTTCTTGGTAGTAATTATTGGCATCATTTTCTGTTAAGTCAAAAACTGAAAAAAAATTATTTTTACTATAAAATTTTGCAATAAACCTTTTATTTAGTTGATCAACATATTCATTTCTGCTAGCTAAGATAGATTTTTAATTCTATTATGCGATTTGCACAAATTGCGTTTTAATCTAATAATAGAAATATTTCTCTTATTAAATGCACTACTATTATCATTGGGGTTGATAACCAAGTACTCAGGAAGAATCAAATCATCTTTTATTGGATGCTCTTCTTCGTTTCCGACACAAAACAAGAAGACACTGAATAATGGATATGTTCTTACTTTATATTTTTGTTAGTTGAATCTTTTTCATTTGAAGCCAGAAGTATAACTTTGGCAAGCTAGCTTTTACTGTCTCTGCTTTTGTCGATTTTGGAACTGCTGGTAGTACTTGACAGAAATCACCTCCCAAACCATTAATTTTTCATCAAACGGTTCATAAATATCCAATATATCTCTAGAACTCCGGGCAATTATTTCAATCGTTTGATACTTAGCCATCAGTGTTTCATCCTATATTATCAATTTTGCTTTTCTTATAAATTTAGCATCATTGCTCTGCTTTGATATATTGTGATGGTTATTTAAGTTGTTTGAAGAGTAATATCAAATCTAACGTGGGTGGAATCACAATAAAATCGTTATTGGTACACCACTTGCTATTATTGCTAACAATATTATGCCTCTTGATATGATATTTACAAGTAATACATGACATAAAAATATCATTTTGATTTCGCCGGAGGCATCTACAAAGAATAATTCCGCTATACCAGAGTCTACACTTTTTTTTTTTTGATAACCATGGTGTCCGGGCTAGCTTGCGCGCACCTCAACTAATTCCACCGGGTACCTGCCACCTCCCACTAGCAACAGTTACCAGGTAACTCTATCCACCAAGGTTTGGATAGATGGAAGAAAACACCTAGTATTTGCCTCCGCTGGGATTTGAACCTGAGAGCTCAAGGATCTCACCCACTTCATTGACCACTAGGCCACACCCTTGGGTGCTACCAGAATCTACTCTTTATAATATAGTCTTGAAAGATTCTTCTTGTTTAGGATTTAGCTTTGATTGTGCTTTCTCAGACACATGTATAGCATTTTGATTCTTAATATTATACTAACCTTTACTTTGTGTTCTGATTTTTTTAATCTCTAACGCTTTTTTATGGAATAAATTTTTGTATCCTAAGATTTTTTTTAACTTGAATAAGAATTTTACTCATATGATGAATTTAAAAATAATTGAATTGGATTCTCTTGTTAAATAAATAATTAAAAGATCTAATTATTTGGTTTTAACATAAAAAAATAATTTATTGTATGTTGATTCAGATCTTAATATTAGTTCATCTCTTGTTTTGAATATTTAATCTTAATTATAATTTTATCTACCATAAATTTTATTTTCAAAGAGTAAAAAATTGATATGACATTTCACTTTTAGATCTTTATGTTTGTAGAATCATTAGTGGTGTTGACTCTTACCAAATTTTTTTTTCCTCTTTCTCACGCATTTATATTCTTAAATATTTTCTTAGTTGTTGTTTAATAATTGGGTATTTTTCAGTATTACACGAAAAATTAATAAAAAAATATTATTTGAGTAAGAAAACAGTTCAAATATAATATAAAAATATATTATCGTGAGGATATTTTTTTCTCAATTTCAACTCTTTATGTCGTCCATTTAATATTTGTTTTTATTTTTTCTTGGTATTGGACATTATGGAGTGGTAATGTATTGCCAATATGGAGGATTCTTATGAAATTAATTTTATTAAACTTTCCTACATATTTTTAACAAGAATTTAATAGACAAAATTTTATTAATTTTAAAATTTTAAATATTAAAATTAGCATGGAAAATATTATAGTCCAAAAAATAGGTTATTGCAGTTATGTCCTTTCCTTATGAGTTCTTCCATTTAATATTTTAGGGTTATTTTGGTCTATTAATATTGTATTTGTGCTTTTATAATAATATAGTATCTCCTTTTTCTAAATCGATTTGGACAATATAATACATTCTCAAATTAAATTAGTAATATAACATTATAATACGTTTTCAAATTAAATTAGTAATAGGAATTTTTAAGAATTATATCCTAAAAGTCATTAGATTACATGACTAAAAATATGTCTCTACCTCGAAAGTAATTATATTAAAAAGAAACATAACGTGTTTCCAAAGGTATTAGGTATACATGCTAACAAGTAGTATTATATGTCTATGCCCGAAAATAATTATATTAATAGGATTTCTAAAGGTAATCATGTAGGATTCCTAACGTGCAGTATTCTGTCCTAAAACTAATAGGATTATAAGGCTAATATCTAGAATTCCGGTTATGTTCTTTTATTATAAGTTATTATACTTAATATTATAAGGTTATTTTTGTAAACCGACATTGTATTCATGCTTTTATAATAATACTAGTCTCTATGAACGTGCGTTACACGTTAACAATTGCACGTAGTTATTCAGTCTGTTTAATAATTGCACGTAAATATTCAATCAATAATAAAACTAGAAGTTCGTTAAAATTAGAGTCTGTCTTCAATTAATAACTTTTGTGGGGAAAGGCAAATATGGAGAAGCCATCAGTGCTTGGATAACGAACAATTCACATTGACCCACCGGGGTGGCTCCAACCCTTTGGTACCGGGTTCATCTGAACTTAGTACTTTCAGCGTAGAGCATAAATTTTATATGTGAAAATTTACTAAAATTGCAACGGATAGTTGATATGAAACCATAACTTTAAAAATATAATGTATTCAAAGTTAAAAACCTTAAAAATTGAACTCCCGAACACTACAATTTAGACGACTAAAAGAAAATAATTTGAATTTAAAAATGCTAAAAGTGAAGAATAGTTTGTGTTCATTGTCCATATTTCAGCAAATAGATTGCTTCATCTATTTAATTCAGTTTGATTTATCGAAAAAAACAGAGTAATCAACAAGGCTTGAATTCTAATATCAAAGTGGTGAATCACATAGAAACAAAAACTCAAGGATTAATTGTGTATAATATAACAAAAAAATCAGATTAATTTAAATTCAAGGGCTTAATTTTGCCTAACCTTTTTCTCCGCTGTTCTTCGCCCCGTTGAATGCAGGCGGCGTTTCTGGGATATCTCTTGTGAAGAAATAACTTGCTACGTTTATTAGGAATGCGCCAAACGCGTCCGAATCTTTGTTTTTTTAGACATATTCCTCCCCTTTTTCTATGAAATGACAAAGTCCCTCTAAAGATACAAAAGTTGATGCTTTCCCCCATATCACTTTTTTTGTCTACTTTTTCTTGGGCAATGCGCTCACATATAGGGGTGCTAATAGTTCGGTTCAACCGGTTATTTTATAAAATTTATACCATACCAATTTTTCAGTTACTCTATTTTGTATGACCAAAATTAGACTTTTCGAAACCGTACCAATCATCTCGGTTTCTCTTCGGTATCGATACGATTCGGTTAGTTTTTGGTATTATTTTTAAAATGTCATATTAGAATCTCCAATAGAAGTTATTAAAATGCAATAACATGCGTATTTGCATAGGACTTTGGCAAAACTATCTACGCATTTTTCTATTTAAGAGGTAATGAATTAAGAGAACATGAAAGATAACGAGAATATAGCCATCTCACTATTCTATAACAGCGTAAAATAAATTAAGCAAAGGCGAAAGGAGTATAAATCACCCGAGTGAAAAAATATTAGTTAAGTTGGGACTCAAGAATAAAATCAATTATAAGATTGAGTATTCAACAAATGAAATCTAAACATACAAGAAAAAAGATATGCAATACCTTATTGCTTGCTACTCAAGATCGTTGGAATACCTTGTGACTTGCTACTTAAAATGCTGAAACTAACTTGATTTCAACGGGAGTACCAGAATGGGTTTGGGAGTTGGACTTTGGGGGGGTGTTTGGTATGAAGAAAAATATTTTTCGAGAAATATTTTCCAATTTTTACATGTTTGGGTGGCTTATTCTCATTTGTTTGCACTTAATAGAGGTCTGAATCTTAATCATTCAGATCTTATACATTAAGTGCGTTTTATTTTTAAAGCCTGAATCTGAATTATCAGATCTTAATCATTAAGTGTGTTTGTTTTTTTACTTCACAATCACTTAATGGGTCTGAATAGGTCTGTATGATTAAGATCAACAACAGAGACTTAATTTCATTAATATACTATCGTCCATATTCATTATTAATTGTCATTACCGTCTACCATTATCAACTACCACCATGACACCATCACCACCATCATTCTCAATCATAGCCCCACCATAATCGACTATCACCACATGCCATCTGCACCACTCCCACCACCATCATTCTCAATCGCAAGCACTTATCCACCTCAACTACCACAACTAACCACCCCATCACCATCAACAATTATAACCGGCACTACCCATTATTATAAACTACCACCACCCACCACCACATTCCTCAATCACAACTACCACCATCATCCGCCATTATTAACTATCACCACTCACCACCACCATCCTCGATCATAATCGTCACCGCTACTAATCACCACTAGCTACTACCCTGAACCACCACCATCAACCAAACCTACTACCAACCACCGACTCTAGTCGACATTCACAAGCACCACCGTTAGCCATCACCACCAGCAACTACTATATTTTAAAAATATTATATATTTTATTGATATAATATTAGATTAATTAGTATTTTATTTAAATTTTATGTTTATTAATTTTCAAATAAAAATAAATTTTATATATTCAGATATTAAAAATCAAACAGTGTTAATCATTTAGTATTCAGATCTCTATACACATCTTAATATTCAGATGTGTATTCAGATTTAGATGTTTTAATCTTAATACACATCTTGATATTCAGATGTGTATTCAGATTCAGACGTCTTAATCTTTAAAAAAAAAAAACAAATGAGGCCAAATGTTTTGAAAAATATTTTCCCCATCAACTCATTTTCCTTCAATTGGAGGAAATTTTCCCTATCAAGAGAAGCGAAAATATTTTCTAAAACTCTTTTCCAACCTTCCTCTCATCTCCATCCCCACTAACCCCCACCAACCCACCCCACACCTCACCTACCCCACCCCAATCCACGACTTACCCTAAATAGAAATATTAGTAGTAGTACTTTCTTTTCATGTTACAAATAGAGTATTTTTTTTTTCATTTCAACAAATGAGTATTTTCTTTTCACGATATAAAAAAAATTATTTTTTTATTTTAACAAAAAAAATACTTTCTTGTCATGATGTAGAAAAAATATTTTCTTTCATTTAAACAAAATGATGTAGTAAAAAGTATTTTTTTTTCATTTCAACAAAATGAGTACTTTATTTTCATATTGTAAAAATAGTACTTTCTTTTTCAACCAAAAAAATAGTATTTTTTTAAGTTATGGAGCACAAATTTCAACGTTGTTTTTGCGTAAAAAGGTAAAGCAACACATTAGTTCCTTTGGGGTTTATGTGAATTTTTAGAAAAATAATTAAATTCTTGAATAAAATAGAGTCATGAAAATGATGGGTATTTGGAGGGGGAGGGAAGAGTACAAGAAACATAAGGACTTGGGGGAGGGGAGAGGGGTGAGGAAAGTGGCATAAAAAATTATTTTCTAAAAAAAAAAATTCTACTCTGTAACCAAACACTAGAAAATATTTTTCGAGAAAAGGTTTTCACTCACCAACCAAACAAGAGAAAATAAGTGATAAAATCACTCATTTTCCATGAAAATATTTTCTAGGATCGTACCAAACAAACCCTAGGTGTCAATCACATGTTGGCTTGTAGTCGTTTTCATAATCCCAAGACTTTAGGAGAAAAAATGCTTTCTTATTTTTAAACTTAATATATGAAATATATTTTTCATAAATAAATTTATCGTATGGTTCTGTATTTTTACATTTTATTTTTATAAATTAAAAACATACCCGATTATTAGGTACTGTTATAAATTTATATAAAAACCTACGATTTTATTAAAAAAAATCTAATAACCAATTCAGTACGGTATGATTCGATCGATTTAATCGATTTTTAAAGATCCATTTGACCTGCACACTCTATAGAAGAATAGATTGGAGTAACTTTATCTTCTTTAATTTTTGTCTTTTTGATAATTGAGAAATTTTATATGTGGCCCACGGTTGAAGACTTGGTAGCTAATGGGACGATTCTTCTATCTTTATCCATTAAATATAAGTTTTTATATGTGATAGGGTTGCACTTGTAATATATACCTAACTCATAATTGAACCTCTTTCGTCAAAAAAATTATAGCATATAAATTGAGCAAAAATAAATATATTGCCTCATATATAAATTGCAGATAAAATTTAATCTTCAAACTTCAAAGACGATTGATATATTCAAAATTTATTATGTCAAACCTGCACACTTTCTCAAATTAGAAATTTTAAGTTTCTTTGTTCCTTCCTATAATTCTGCCGACATAAATATACCATGAATGAAAGTTCCACATCAGAAATTCACCCCTTCATCTTCTTTATCAGTCAAAAGCAAATTATTTTTTCGTTCGTCGGCTGAGAAATTCGAGGACCAGCAATATATGATTCGAAACTCGGTAAATAATTAACCTATTGTATACGATTAAAATCGGATCCATCCGATTTTATTATTTGACCGAGACCGGGAGATTGCATCAAAGGACGGCCTCGTAACGGAACAGACTAAATCACGATAATTAGGTATCAAGTTCAGGATCGAGGTACCTGTCGAGATCGAGGCTAGTAGCGATCGAAGCCAAACAAGACAGACATCGAGCAAGATCGAAGATAGCACAATAACAGAAAGGCGGGATATCCGTGACTGGTCGAGGATCACGGCGTAAACCTCGGTGACTGATCGAGGATCATGGCGTAAATCTCGGAACAGATCAAATCAGAAACGGTTAATTAGCTAATCATGGGATTTTCTTATGTAATTAGAGTTATACTATAAGTAGAACTCCTCTACCATAAAAAATGGAGTATTAACCATTTGTACGACACATTGTTCTCACGTAAAAAAGCCAATTTAACGCTCTCTCTTTAGCGTATACTCTTTTGTTCATCAGCTTGCTGTATTTTTAACTATCTTGGTATCGATCAGTTCGAGGGCATCCTAGCTCGAGGGTTGAATTCCGTTTCAATACTAGTTCACTTTATTTTATAGTTCATTTCTGTTATTAATCTTCATATTTGTCTATCGGTATTAAGTGAAATCGCGTATCCTTAGAACCTCATTATAAGTTTAATTGTTATCCAATTTTAAGGGTAAACAGTTTGGCGCCCACAGTGGGGCTAAGGATAATAGTGATTTCTTAATACTAATTTCGATAACACACACTGTTTTACACTGGTTCTCGTAAGAATCTTTATTTTCAGGACAAACATGTCAAACTCACAAGCAGCACCTACATATGGTGACAACAGCCTTGGATTTCACGGGGGAAATGACAACATAGCTGCCCCAGGAATCGAGGTGCCTCAGGACGACCTCGAGGGAGCACCAATTGCAAATCCCGTCGATGTCAGTTCACATGTCACCCTAAATGCAAATTTGAGCATTGAGCCCGAAGGTAGTATACGCAGGGAAGTTCGATCAGGTGGTCGAGGTACGCAGGGCGGAGAAGATAGTGGAGTTAGCCTCCAATTGATATTCGAAATGTTACAGGCTCAACAGGCCGCTATAGCATGACTACAAAATCAACACCGAACATCGAGTAGGATCAAACCAGAAGTCGTTCAAAGGACCGAGCTTGTGCCGGAAAGGTTGAATGCTAACGAATCGGGGACTGACCCCGCCATTATGAAAATGTTTGAGGAGCTCACTAAATGGATTGAATCGGGAGAGAAAAAAATCGAGGCAAATGACAAGAAAGTAAAGACATACAACTCCCGGGTTGATCAAATACCAGGGGCATCGCCGATTCTAAAGGGTATGGATTCAAAGAAATTTGTACAGAAGCCTTTCCCTCCAAGTGCGGCATCGAAACCCATTCCGAAAAAGTTTCGAATGCCAGAAATTCCTAAGTACAATGGGACCACCGACCCTAATGAATATGTCACTTCTTATACATGCGCAATAAAGGGAAATGACTTAGAAGACGATGAGATTGAATCTGTTCTACTGAAGAAATTTGGAGAAACCTTGTCAAATGAAGCAATGATATGGTACCACAATTTGCCACCTAATTCCATCGATTCCTTTGTCATGCTTGCAGACTCCTTCATAAAGGCATATGCCGGAGCAATAAAGGTTGTGACTAGAAAATCGGACCTCTTCAAGGTGAAACAAAAAGACAACGAAATGTTGAGGGAATTCGTATCTCGGTTTCAGATGGAACGCATGGAACTACCCCGGTCACGGACGATTGGTCTGTTCAGGCCTTTACTCAAGGTTTGAACGAACGAAGTTCGGTGGCATCACGACATCTAAAGCATAATTTAATTGAATATCCAGCGGTAACCTGGGCCGATGTACATAATCGGTACCAGTCGAAGATCAGGGTCGAGGATGATCAATTGGGGACCTCTTCCGATTCCGCTTATCCAGACAGGCTCGTCGGCAGAACTCAAAGGGATATCGATAGAGAACCACGGTCAAGTAGAGATCGGTATCTACCATACAACGCAGATCGTAGAAACAACTACCCAGGATGCTATCCCATCCGAAATGATCAAAGGAACAATCGAAGAAAGAGCTCTCGAGGGCTCATGAGCAAAAGTGGCTTCGACAAACATGCCAATCCCACAGAAGCACCACGATTGTCAGAATACAACTTCAGCATCGACGCATCAGGTATTGTGTCAGCTATTGGGAGAATCAAATATACTAGATGGCCCAGACCCCTACAAACTGATCCATCCCAAAGTAACCCCAATCAAACATGCAAATACCATGGTACACATGGTTATAAAGCCGAAGACTGCAGACAACTAAGGGAGGAGGTGGCCCGTCTATTCAACGAGGGTCACCTTCGAGAATTCTTGAGCGACCGAGCTAAAAACCATTTCAGAGACAGAGATGCAAACCGAAAAAACGAGCAGGAAGAACCACATCACGTGATTCATATGATCGTTGGAGGGGTCGATATTCCACAAGGGTCCGTTTTCAAACGCACTAAAGTATCAATCACCAGAGAAAAATGAACTCGAGACTATGTGCCAGAAGGCGCTTTATCATTCAATGATGAGGAAGCAGAAGGGATCTCACAACCCCACAATGATACTTTGGTAATCTCTATCCTTATGAATAAAATTCAGGCTAAATGTGTTTTAATTGATTCAAGAAGTTCGGCCAATATTATTCGATCGAGGGTCGTGGAGCAACTCGGCCTACAAGATCAGATTGTACCTGCAACTCGGATTCTCAATGGCTTTAACATGGCAAGTGAAACAACTAAAGGCGAAATCATCCTACCAGTAAATATAGCCGGAATTATTCAAGAAACAAAATTCTATGTGATCGAAGGCGATATGAGATACAACGCACTGCTCGGAAGACCCTGGATTCACAATATGAGGGTGGTCCCCTCAACCCTTCACCAAATACTGAAGTTCCCAACACCGGATGGAGTAAAAACGGTGTATGGGGAACAACATGCTGCCAAAGAGATATTCGCGGTCGACGAAGTGATACCGGTATCGGCGCTTTCGTCAACAAAAGGATCGGAGTCCAAAGGATAAAAGGAAGCTAAATAGCAACCACAGCTACCAGCCTCGACTCAATCAGAGAAGCAGGGAATGGATGAGGACGATGACTATTGGATCCCTCGATCCTTTATAATCCCCGAGGATTTCGACGCCACCAAATCGACGGTCGAGGAGCTGGAGCAAGTCATACTGATCGAGCATCTACCCGATCGAAAGGTATACCTGGGTACGGGGTTAACCCCCGAGCTTAAGGAAAAACTCATCAAATTTCTTATCAATAATATGGATTGTTTTGATTGGTCCCATTTAGATATGATAGGGATTCTGCCGGAAATCGCTACACATCGACTGAGCATGGACCCGAAGTTCTGCCCGGTAAAACAAAAGACAAGACCCAGTCCGAGGTAAAACATGCATTCATCAAGGACGAGGTAACCAAACTTCTTAAAATAGGATCCATTCGGGAGGTAAAATATCCCGAATGGTTAGCAAACGTAGTCGTAGTCCCTAAAAAGGGAAATAAACTTAGAATGTGCGTAGACTATAAAGATTTAAACAAAGCATGTCCTAAAGACTCTTTTCCTCTGCCGAATATCGATCGCATGATCGATGCCACGGCCGGCCATGAGATCCTTAGTTTTCTCGATGCCTACTTCGGGTACAATCAAATACAAATGAACCCAGAGGATTAGGAAAAGACTTCGTTCATCACTAAGTATGATACCTATTGTTATAATGTAATGCCGTTTGGACTAAAAAATGTTGGTGCCACTTATCAACGCTTAGTAAATCGAATGTTCAAGATCAAATAGGTAAGTTAATGGAAGTTTATATTGAAGATATGCTAGTTAAGTCCCTGCGAGCAGAGGACCATTTGACACATTTGCAGGAGACCTTCGATATACTAAGGAAATACAACATGAAACTCAACCTGGAGAAATGTGCATTCAGGGTCGGCTCGGACAAGTTCCTCGGCTTTATGGTATCAAATCAGGGTATCGAAATCAACCCTGATAAGATCAAGGCGATCGAAGACATCACAGTCGTGGATAATGTTAAGGCCGTACAAAAATTAACAGGGCGCATAGCCGCCCTAGGCCGATTCATCTCGAGGTCTTCAGATAGAAGTCACAGGTTCTTCTCACTGCTAAAAAAGAACAACAATTTTGCATGGACCCCGAAATTCCAACAAGCATTGGAAGAACTAAAGCGGTACCTATCGATCCCGCCACTGTTTCATACTCCGAAAGCGAACAAGCAACTATACTTGTACTTAGTAGTCTCGAAAATTGCGGTAAGTGGGGTCCTAGTTCGAGAAGAGCAAGGTACGTAATTTTCTGTTTATTATGTTAGTCGAAATCTAGGTGAGGTTGAGACCCGGTACCCACACTTAGAAAAATTAACTCTTGCCTTAATAAGCGCTTCTAGGAAACTAAAACCATATTTTTAGTGTCATCCGATCTGTGTGGTGACTACTTATCCCCTTCGCAATATTTTGCATAAACCCGAACTTTCGGTCCGATTGGCCAAATGGGCCATCGAGATCAGTGGGTACGATTTTGATTATCGACCCCGAATGGCCATCAAGTCTCAAATCTTAGAGGACTTCGTGGCCGACTTTACATCAACCCTCGTACCCGAGGTCAAAAAGGAACTATTATTAAAATTGTGTACATCATCGGGAATATGGACCCTCTTCACAAATGGCGCATCGAACGTGAAAGGGTTCGGGCTAGGCATCGTTTTGAAGCCGCCCACGGGTAATACAATTAGACAAGCTATTAAAACATCCAAGTTAACTAACAATGAGGTCGAGTATGAGGCCATGATTGTAGGTTTCGAGCTAGCTAAAGGTTTGGGAGCAGAAGTCATCGAGGCCAAATGTGACTCCATGCTCGTGGTAAACCAAGTCAACAGAACTTTCGAGGTCCGAGAAGATCGAATGCAGAGGTACTTGGACAAATTACAGGTGACTCTACATCAGTTTAAAGAATGGACCTTACAACATGTGCCTCAAGAACAAAACAACGAGGCCGATGCCCTTGCAAATTTGGGGTCATCAGTCGAAGATGGCGATATTAGCTTGGGGACTGTCGTACAACTTTTAAGGTCAATAATCGAAGGAGGCCACACTAAAATCAACTCCACAAGTCTGACCTAGGATTGGAGGAACAAATATATCGAGTACCTAAAGAACAGGAAGCTTCCATCGGATCGTAAAAAATCGAGGACTCTACGCACGAAGGCCGCACGATTCACATTGACCGAAGATGGAACCCTATATATAAAGATGTTTGATGAACCATTGGCAATATGTTTGGGACCAGGAGATACCTACTATGTCCTATGAGAAGTCCACGAGGGCACCTGCAGAAATCATTCTGGTGCCGAATCATTGGTTCACAAAGTCATCAGAGCAGGATACTATTGGGTCGATATGGAGAAGGATACAAAAGAGTTTGTTCGAAAGTGCGACAAATGTCAAAGATATACGCCGATGATTCACCAGCCCAGAGAGCAACTCCACTCAGTCTTATCCCCATGGCCATTCATGAAATGAGGAATGGATATCGTCGGCCCTCTGCCATCGGCCCAAGGTAAAGCTAAATTTATTTTGTTTATGACTGACTATTTCTTTAAGTGGGTTGTAGTACAGGCTTTCGAGAAAATTAGAGAGAAAGAAGTCATAGACTTCATTTGGGACCACATTATATGCCGATTCGGGATGCCTGCTGAGATCGTATGCGACAATAGAAAGCAATTCGTCGGCGGTAAAGTGACAAAATTTCTCGAAGATCACAAAATAAAAAGGATCCTGTCGATGCCATATCATCCTAGTGGGAGACAGGCTGAATCAACAAACAAAACCATCATTCAAAATCTAAAGAAAAGATTGAAAGACGCTAAGTGAAAATTGAGAGAAATATTGCCCGAAGTCCTTTGGGCGTATCGAATGACGTCAAAATCCAGTACGGGGGAAACACCGTTTTCTTTAGTATACGGTGTCGAAGCTCTGATCCCGGTTGAAGTCAGGGAACCTAGCATTATATTTCGATATGTAACGGAAGAGTCAAATCACGAGGCTATGAATACAAGCCTCAAATTGCTAGATGAAAAACGGGAAGCCGCCCTCGTTCGAATAGCCGAACAGAAATAACGGATCGAAAGGTACTACAATCAAAGAGCCAATCTTCGACACTTCAAAACCGTGGACTTGGTTTTGAGTAAGGTCACCCTCAATACTCGAGACCCAAACGAAGGAAAACTTGGTCCGAACTGGGAGAGACCAGACCAGGTCCTCGATATCATCAGAAAAGGATTCTACAAACTTGGCATAGCGAACGACGAACAATTACCAAACAATTGGAATATATCACTCCTCAAACGATATTACTACTAAGGTATGACCTTCTCCATTTTCATTTATATTTTATACTAACCATTTGCAGGTGTTTAATCGAAGACATCAAAGGATTCTTCAAACGCATTAAAGTCCTTAGGTATGAAAGCACGCGTTGCACTCTTTTTCCCTTAGACCGGTTTTTGTCCCAAATGGGTTTTTCCGTCGAGGTTTTTAACGAGGCAACCATTGTTCGTGCTAAATTAGAGCAATTCAACAGTATCCGAGGCTCCTTTACAATCAACCTCGAATATTGGGGGGCATCACCTTCGAATAGTTACAAGGAAAATACTTGTGTCGACAGGGTCTCGATAGGTAAATTTTGTAGAGGACCAAACGGTCATATGAATCGTGTCCATGTAGATTACTCGAACCTTAATGGAAAAACACGTACACATGTATAATCTATTGAAAGAAGTATTTTTCCTTACCTGATGTTCCATGCTTCAGAAAAAATTATACTTTACAATTTCATACTTATGATCTATTGTGGAAACTGGCTTAAGGGCCGATCACAACTGAAGTTCAAACAATTTACCCGATACTCGGGGACTGCCATCCAAAAAATCGACATGATCGAATTACTAAACCTCAAAATCGTAAGACCTTAAAAAGGCAATCCTCGATTTTATAGGCCACGACCACTCCACTCGGGGACTGATACTTCGAACAAGTTTGAAGTATAACAGGGGAACAAGCCTAAAAGGCAAATCCCAATTTAAAGGCTACGACTAAATTAACACGATTCAGAGACGTCCGATTTCCGTTATTAAACAGGCCTTCGAATATTTTCACAAACCAGTTAAAAAGGCTACCCTCGGCTAAATTTCTAAGGATCTCGATAATATCGACCCTCGAAAAACCCTAATGGGTACAAAGTCGTTCGAACTCTCGAACAAATTCTTTATTTTATGCTAAGACATTATGAAACAAAGGGTCTCGATAATATCGACCCTTGAAAATCCTAACGGGTACGGAACCGTTCGAACTCTTGAGCATACCCTTTATTTTGTGCTAAGGCACAACAAAATTTATATGACTAAACGATAAAATTTTCAAGCCGAAAAGGAGGAGAAAGCCATTCTTTTTGTTATGGCCGTATCAGCCTAATTCAAGAGCCTAAAGGGCCAGTTTATTTTTGACAAATCATCCTCACTCAATTAAAACCTAAGGGTCACCCTACTCCGAGTTCGAGCAAGTACTCACTCGATTATAAAAACTACACTAGTTCGGCTTCGATCAAATTGCCTAAGCCTCGAACTTATGAACAAAATTTTCATAAGGCATAAATAAAACAAAATTTTCACAAGGCATAAATAAAATAATGACAAGTCGGAATGGAAAGAGATATTTATATATATGAGAATATTTACAAGGTCCGATCAGGATCCTATACAAAAGATCAAAAGTGAAAAATCCTAAGGTTCCTGATCTTCTCCGGGGGCAGCTTCTTCTCCATCGAGGTCCTTCCCATTCTCGGACCCGCTCTTGCTGCCATCATCATCATCATCGAAACTGGCCAGTGCTCCAGCTTCGGTTTCATGCTCTCTAGCCTTTACTATCTCGTTGGTAAGATCGAAACCTCGAGCGTGGATCTCCTCGAGGGTTTCCCTCCGAGATTGGCATTTGGCGAGTTCAGTAATCCAATATGCTCGAGTTTGAGCGGTCTCAACTGCCTCTCTCGCTTGGATTTGAGCGGCTTCAGCATCGGCCCGGTAGACGGCCATGATCGCATCTGACTTGGCCTTTGCCTTTTCGGCTTCAGATTTGTCCTTGGCAAGTTCGGAAGACAACCGAGCCTCGAGATCCTCTATTTTCCTTGCTTGAGCCGAGCTCTTCTCCTTCATACCTTGAAGCTGACTTTCGACCGATGATAATTGGGCTCGAGTAGTCTCTTTTTCTGCAGCAAAGCGGTCTATACCTTCTTTTCACCCTAAGGACTCCGCCTTTATCATGTTGACCTCCCCGCGGAGCTGCTCGATCCTCTCGACCTTCTGTTGTACCTGTGAGGTCAAAATGTTATCCATCGTTCCCGAATCGAGCCCATGAGCTTTTAAGATTTTCATTACCTACTCGATTAGGTCGGTCTGATCTTTGTGAGTCGTGGCCAACTCGGCTCGGAGGTCCTTGATCTGTTCTTCTTTTTGCTTACCGAGAAGGTTGATGGAATTCCTCTCCTCGGTAAGCCTTGGAATGTCAGCCTCGTACCGACTCTGCTCAACTCGAGACCAAGAAAATGCTTCTCGGTGAAGCGATGAGGCCTACGTAGAAAGAAGAAAAGAAGTTAGACAAAAAGAGAAAAATGAACACAAAGGTAATACAAACAAGGGGAGCTAAGGCTTACCCGATTCAGAACTTGCTACGCTTCATTGAAAAGGTTCGATGCCTCGCCCAAGTCCTTCCTCGAGACCTCCAAGTCACTCAGACTAGTAAAGTAATCACGGATGGGGTCTTCCCTTCCGTGGGCTCCTTCGATGGAGAGGGTCTTCAAGGCCCGAGCCTCTTGAATTATCTCCTTAGAAAACAAGGGGAGCAACAGAGAGCCTCCAATTTCTATTGCCCCAAGTGAATTACTTGGGGCGTTCTCCTCATGTCGAGGGGCCTCGACAGCCGTACCCACCGTTGTCTCAGTGTGGTAGGAGGCATCTTCAATCCTCGATGACTCGGGGATTTTGCCCAAGTCTCTTCCCGAGAACCCCTCATCTCGAGACGGAGTCTCTGCAGCCTTCACCATTTCAGTGGCCTTTGGGGCCTCAATGCTCATTCCCCCTCGGGCCACCAGCCTGGAGTCGTCTTCTTCCACTTCTTAGTTTTCCTCCCTTAGACGCCGAACAAACTCTTCGGTTAGGAGGATGATGCTCTTCCTCAGCTTACGAGCCTTCTTCTTCTTCTTAGGTTCTGGATCCTCGAAGGATGAGGACTTTTTCCTCTATTTGTCCTTTGCCGGTTTCGGTGCCGGGATCAAAGTCTCCCCCTCACCAGATAGGGGCCTCATAATAGCATATTTGCCAAGGCATGTATGAAAGGAAATTAAGTAAGAAATGCTTTGATAAAACCATTAAAGACGTGGAAAAAGGGCTTACCATGAGTTTTGGCTTCCATCGGCCATTTGATAAATCGCGCCATGAGTGCTCGGCATACGAAGAGGTCGAGGCCAGGTCCCGAACCAGCTCTTGAGGTTAGGAATTACACCGGGCATCCAAGAGACCGCTATATCACGGAAGGGATATCGATGAGAAGAAGCAAATGAGCAAAACAATAAATAAAGAGCTAACAATGGGATTGTACTTACGCTTCATATTCCATTTCTCGGGAAATGACATCTTCTCGGCTGGGATTAGGTCGGAAGTCCTCACTTGAACGTATCGGCCCATCCAGCCTCGGTCCTTGTCCTCGTATATGCTCGAGAACATCACTTTGGTAGCCTGGAATTGGAGTTTTATTAACTCGCCTCGATAGAGGCGGGGGCTGTATAACCTGATGAGGTGGTCGAGGGTGAAAGGCATCCCCTCGACTTTGCTCACGAAGAATCGGAGCAGAATCACAATTCGCCAAAAGGAAGGATGGATTTGGCCTAAGGTTATTTGATATTGGCGGCAAAAATCAACGACGACGAGGTCGAGGGGGCTCAGCGTGAAAGGGTAAGTGTAAATACTTAGAAACCCTTCCACATGGGTGGTGATGTCCTCTTCGGGGGTCGGGATCACCACCTCTTTACACTCCCGGTTGCAATCTTTCTTTACCTGCTTAAGGTATCCCTCAGTTATCGAGCATATATACATCGACACTGGGTTGCATCGATCGGGAATCGATGAGGCTTTATCAGTCTTAAAATTAGAAGTGAGGACACACCCCCGGGAACACACTTCTCGAGGCACGGCTCCGCCAGTGTCTTGTCACCGGCCGACTGCGACGAAGAAGCGTTTTCCTTTTGAGGAATAGTTTTTGATGTTTTTGCAATTTTTGTATGGATTTGAAGTTAAAAATAGATGGAGATGATAAGATTTGGTGTTTTGAGAAGAGGTTAGCCGTGAAAATCGTAGATTTGCAGATGAAGAAATTAGAAGATATAAAAAGCTTTGGAGATTGGAGAGGAGATCTGAAAGTAAAAGTTCAAAATGGTGGAGAGATGGGCTATTTATAAATTTCACAACGACGGTTCAATATTGGCGGTGGCCGCCCATCGACTGACGTGCATTTAATGCCTTGGTAACTGTACAGACGGGACGTTTCAGTCACTTCCATCGCTTACGTCATAAGGATGACATCATAACAGGTCGAGATAGAAAATCGAAGGCTCAATTCGTTTCTTGTCATTACACTCCAAAAAAACGAGGGGACTATCTGTATACGGTTAAAATCGGGCCCACCCAATTTTACTATTTGACCGAGACCGGGAGATTGCATCGAAGGACGGCCTCGTAACGGAACAGACTAAATCACGAGGACTAGGTACCAAGTTCAGGATCGAGGTACCTGTCGAGATCGAGGCTAGTAGCGATCGAAACCAAACAAGACAAACATCGAGCAAGATCGAAGATAGCACAATAACAGAAAGGCGGGATATCCGTGACTAGTCGAGGATCACGGCGTAAACCTCGATGACTGGTCGAGGATCATGGCGTAAATCTCAGAACGGATCAAATCAGAAACAGTTAATTAGCTAATCACGGGATTTTCTTCTGTAATTAGAGTTATACCATAAGTAGAACTCCTCTACTATAAAAAGGGGAGTATTAACCATTTGTGAGACACATTGTTCTCACGTAAAAAAGCCAATATAACGCTCTCTCTTTAGCTTATACTCTCTTGTTCATCATCTTGCTGTATTTTTAACTATCTTGGTATCAATCAGTTCGAGGGAACCCTAACTCAAGGGTTGAATTCCGTTTCAATACTGATTCGCTTTATTTTATAGTTCATTTATGTTATTAATCTTCATATTTTTCTATCGGTATTAAGTGAAATCGCGTATCCTTATAACCTCATTATAAGTTTAATTGTTATTCAATTTTAAGGGTAAACACCTATTATTCTATCATTATCTACTTAAATGGTATTCCGTTTGTTTTAATTTACATGACGTGTTTTACTTATCGAGAGCTAAATTGGATTAGCTCAACTCAATATTTTAAAATTAAAATTTAGATATTTAAAAACTTAATAAAAAGTACTATAAATTATAATTTTTCATGTCAATAGGATAAAAAAAATACACTTCAAAACGTTGGTTAAATTTCACATGGTTTGACTCTCAATAAATAAATTGTGTCATCTAAATTGAAACGGAAGGAGTATTAAATTTTTGTCTAAACTTTTTTTTTTGGGGAGGTTTAGGGGGTGGGGGGCGCTGATTGTTCACCTTTTTGTGGCAAGGAAAGATCTAACAGAAAATATTATGGACGAGATTGAAGGACAGGTATCACCAATAAACTTAACGTTGAAGTTCTAAATACAGTAAAATCTTTTTATAACAGTCTTATTTGTTTAAAAGTTTTTTAATTACTATAATGAAGTGTTATTATAAAGAATATATATTATAATATAATTTGAACAATTGGTTCCAAAGAAATTATAGTAAAATGTTATTATAAAGAATGACTTAGCAGTAGAAAAGACTTATTGAAATTGATCAAGAATATGATTTAGGTGGACCAATGGACAGACTGAGTTGAACTAATTTGGGACCTACTAAAGATTCCTGAGTCATAGGCTCTATATTAATCAAAGCCACTTTCATTGAATATCCATAAAGCAGGCTAATTACATCAATCTTGTTGATAGATGTACAATCACATAAAATAAAAATAACACACTTTCAAGATAAAAGGCAACTAAAAACGGTTTCTATTGACCCCTGGATAAGTTAACAGGGGACCGCAGGAAAATCAGAAATAATATAATGCTATACAAGAATTCAATTTGAAGGGAGCCTTGGAAATTGTTGTCATATGATCGATTCTAACCATGAAAATAGCTTTTTAAAGAAATGCACGACCATCCAATAAATCTTTGTGGTCCGACTTTTTTTCAGACCCCGCACATAACCGGAAAGGTATGCACCGCACCACCTATACAAGAATTCAATTCATAATTGTTCTACCTTTCAAGTTTATATCTTGTGCTGAAGAGTCTTATAAAATAAAAAGGTAAAAATTTCAACAGAAGCCAACTTAAGGAAATCACAAACACTTCTCATTTCTATCAACAAAATTACATCAAAGATAATTACGGGAGAAAAGGAAGTACTATACAAACTCTGTCCACAAAAAAAAGAAGAAGAGAGTACTGTTCAAGATTGAAGCAAAGAAACACAATCTTATTTGTGTTTCAAAATCTTAACTTGCAACGTAGCTTCCTATCACACAAGCATATCCATACGATGCCCCAAGCAATTCAACTAGTTCGGAATTGAGACGTAGTTGATTGATACTTGAACAAGAACGATTTTGTCGTCCTGTGAATAAAAATATAAATATGCAAACAAAGACTAATCAAACTTTTTCTTAATAACCGAGAAATCCTTGAAGGTCAGCAGCACACCGAGTTTCGTATAAACTCGGTGGATAATGAAAACAACGGCGCACTGTTCGAAACTCGATGGATAACGGGCACGCCCTTTACAAAGACTAATCCAACTATTTTTAATAACCGAGAAACCCCCTGACCGTTAACAACGCACCGTCCAAAACTTAGCGATAATGGACACAACAGTGCACCGTTCGAAGCTCGAACGATAATGGACATAGTGGCACACTGCTCGAAATTCAGTGGATAACGGGCACGCTACTCTAACCAGACTAATCATACTTCTCTCTCCAAGAGTAAACAAGAAAGAAAACCCAAGAAAGTCCTAAAGCAATGTCAGCAACAACAAGTCTCAACCAATCACGGCCAAGATCCTCTTCAAGTTTCCTCTCAAAGTACATTCTCCAAATAGCCATAGCAATATGAAGAAGAATACATCCCTTAGCAAAGAATCCATGAAACTCTCTATCCTTTATAAATGCAACCATGAACAAGAAAAGTCCAATTGCAAATAAAAGCAGTCCAGAAAATGAATCTGATATTTGGATTATTAACTGATCATGTGGTGTTGACCCCAGAAGTTTACTAGCACGTTCTTTGCCATGACTAAATATAAATACCTCATTGCTATAAAACATCATTAAACCTCCAGATGTTAAGGCCACCATAGAATGAAGAATACATAAGAGGAAAAATCCAGATGACCCCATTTGATCACTTAAAATACCCAAAATTATCTCCTTATCTTATTTTTAAGGAACGAGAAATCCGTCTGGAGCTAACCCTTAGAAACAATTGTAACAGTCGAAACCTGAGGATAATGAGCTCGCCTCTTTATCTTTCTTCACTTAAATACTAGGCTTCGTTTGCATGGAGCAGGGCTCGAACCTGAAAATTATCTCCTTATTTTTGAATGACCGAGAAATCCGTCTCGAGCCAACCCTTAGAAACAACTGTAACCGTCGAAATTTGAGGATAGTGATTCTTCTTCACTTAAATACCAGACTTAGATTGCATCGTGCTGGGCTCGAACCTGAAAATTATCTCCTTATTTTTTAATGACCGAGAAATCCGTATGGAACCAACCCTTAGGAACGCGATTGTAACCTACGAACTCGGGGATAATGAGCCCGTCTCTCTATCATTTTCCACTTAAATACCAGACTTAGTTTACATAGCGCAGGGTTCGAACCTGAAAATTATCTCCTTATTTAGCTCAACAAAGGTTCAATTTTTATGCCTGGAGAATACAAAGAGGAAAAAAATTAAAAATGAACCCTATTGATTATTTTGAAACAACCAAAATTATCTCCTTTTACAGCTCATCAAAGCTTCAATCTTTAGGCATAAAAACATCACCAAATTAAACCCTCTAAACACCTTCAAGATTCACTTGAAACACCCAAAATTCTCTCTTTTTTCAGCTGATCAAAGCTTCAATTTTTATGTGTTATTAAGAATACATAAGAGGAAAAAAAAATACAAATGACCCTATTGATTAATATGAAACAACCAAAATTATCTCTTTTTTCAGCTCACAAAGATACAATTTTTAGGCATAAAAACATCACTAAACCATGGTAAACATCTTCAAGATTCACTTGAAACACCCAAAAAATACCTCCTTTCTTAGCTCACAAAATTTTCAATATTTATGCCTGGAGAATACATATTTCAAAAAAAAAATACAAATGACCCTATTGATTCATTAAAACATCCAAATTATCTCCTTTTTTAGCTCAACAAAGGTTCAGTTTTTATGCTTGGAGAATACATAGGAGGAAACAATACAAATAACCCTATTGATTTTCTAAAAAACCCTAAAATTTCTCCTTTTTTTTCAGCTTATCAAAGATTCAATTTTTAGGGAAAAAACTTCAAGATTCACTAAAAACCATGAACAAGTCACCTATTCTTAAGAACCCCATATAACAAAAATAGTGTAAAAACATGACCAAATGTTCAAAGAAAGAATTTTTCCTCAAAAAACAAGACACCCAAAAAAAAATTGGTCCAGAAGGAAGAATTTTTACCTTCAAATCAGTAACATATAAGTATTATACCTGAATAGAGGTTTACCCTGGGATATGGACAATAGGAGGTTGGTCCATTTACAGCTTCACAGATGTCAGCTTTAGGATTTTATTAAGTTAATTTCTGTGACTGATCTGGTTGATGGCATGGACAGACAGATGGACTATTTCAAGATTCAGAGAGAGAGAGAGAAAAGAGAAGGCTTTGGATCCAAAAACCCAAAAATCCTCAACCAGCTGGAAAGTGATGGAAGGAAATGGAAAGTGATTTTCTTTTGGCTTTTGATAAAGGGATATAAATAAAAGATCTCATAGATAACTGTATTAAAAAAAAGAAGCGAAAATGATCCCTCTCAAAGTAATAATCAAAAAAATATTTATTTTTTATTTATATATATATTCTGTATGTTATATATAAATTTTATATATTTTTCGGTTATTGAATATAAATAATTTTTGGCATGGATTAAAAGTGAAAAAAATATATTTGTTGGGATCTAAATTAGTAGAAATGACACTAGATAGTCACTCTAAAGGGATGTTATTTAGGAATTAGCCAGTGCGTCCTAAATTTTAGTTTTTCGGTTCAATTTTTCAAGACAAAAATATCTTGAATTGTCCTGAAGTTAAAATTTTTAGTCTAAAATTTTAGGATAGAATAAATATTGACTAATTTCTAAATAACATTTCTGAGAATGACTTGCCCTTCTAAATTATAGTTTATATTTTTTTTTTAATGATGGTGGGAGTTTGCTTTCTACCTTTTGACTATTTTGCTAGGTATTGGTGAGTAACTTTGTCCACTAATGAAGGATTTTCAATTAGTGTCTTTTTCTTAGTTAGAAAATCAGCAAATCAAGCAGCTTATGTTCTAGCTAAGACAGTTATTTCTATGTCTGGTTCGATGGGAATAAGAGTTTGTCTATCCATCTTTTATTTCTGATGTACTCGGTTTTGATTTGAGTAATAACTGAAAAGAAATTGTTTAAAAAAAAATTTACTATTTTTTTCTTTTCTTTTTTCCTAATCTTTCCTTTTTTACTCTTTTAGTCAATATAAGTGGTGATTATGTGACACCAATTATAGTCTATAGAATTTTGGACCTTTTAAGGGTGAACGAGTTAACGATCCATTAAACACGTTGTTGTAGTGTCTAAATTAAAATGGCAAAAAAAAATAAATTAATTTCTCATTCGATACTGACTTTAGCGTTTCGAAAATCCCACATTAAATAAATTCAAATCTGTGTCGAACAAATCCACTAAAAGAAGAAACAAACACTTCTTACCACGAAGTTTTATGTTCTCAACATCATAAAACCTTTGTCCTAATAAAGAAAATGTAACTAGTAGCATAATTTCATGGCCTTTATGCCGTGACCGCAGCAGGGGCAGATGAAGCGTTAAACGGGTTCATCTGAACCTAATATTTTTTATACGGAATGTAAATTTATTTGTAAAATTCTATTAAAATTATAAAAAATAGTAGATATGATCCTATAACTTAAAAAATATATTGCGTTTGAAGTCATACAGCTTAAGTTCTGGATCTGCCTCTAACTACACGAGAGAGAGTCCGTCATCCTATTTTTTAATTTTCTTTTTCCATGATGTAGAAACTATTTTGTAGCCTTATACCTTAGACATAGATGATCAGTGGCGGATCCAGAATTTTGTGCAAGTGGGTTCAATCTTAGAAGTATATAAATTTAGTCGTAAAATAGTAGTTGTCAAGTGGGTTCAAATAAAATATTTATCCAAAATTTAAACAATTTTAATTTTAATTTATACATATACACAATATTATTTTTTGTGAAACGGGTTTAATTAAACCAGCCACCACTTGGTCTGCCACCGTAGATGATGACAAGAAATGATAAGTTATGGGTTTACATGATCTTTAAGATCAGTCGTCAACGTTTTGGATGAGATTGTTTTTCAATCTTTTATTTCCTTTTCTTACTAAAAAACTGATGAAATGCAATCATGTTCTAGATATTTCGACATTGTTGGCCCCTCCTCCAGTCTAATCCCAATGGCAAAAATCGACTCTTTTTATTTGAGAAATAATAAATACTTTCGTTCACTTTACTTTTACTTCTTCATAATTATTTGATCTAAAATTTTGATCTAGATTTAAACAATTAGATTTAATAAAATAGAGTCAATCATAGCCATTATTAATATCCAAAAGATATAATAACCAATTTTGTAGTAAGATAGTACATATATTGTCTAAATAGTAATAAATGATGATAACACTTGCAATATTCAATGACTCAAAAATGAAGGAGATAGCATTAAATCACAATAAATAGATATTAATGGCATTTAAGTGAATAAGAGCATGTGAGTCACCCGAAAAGGATGAGATTCGTGGGTATTCTTTCTGACAATGATGAATGATTGATAAGTCTTTGATTTGAATATTCGGATCGTTCTTGGATCGTGGATGAAAAGTTAGACAAAAATCTTAAGAAAAAAATATATTTTGTATATGTGCAATAAATCAAGATTCTACAGAGAATGTCAATGTGTTGTCTTACAAATGAATATTTCATGTCCCCTATCACTATGTCTTTTTCTATTTATAAGGGAACATGTGCCTAAAAACCCTAATAATACAGGTACAAAGAATATCCAGTAGAATATTCTTTTTTGAGTCTTATCCTAAAACTAGCCATTATTACTCTGTTTAAGATGAGTGCTCGTCCTCGACCTTGATCTACATTAACTCCTCGACCCCGCCCTTCATCTTTCATGAGACCACTCCGACCTTGAGCATGCCTATGTCGAAGTCATATTGGTGACACGTGGCAACCCTTGAAGGCCCTCTTAATGTTGATATGGTCTAAATTTAGAGGCGTTCATGGTTCGATTTGGGTCAATTTTTTCCTAAAAAGAAACAAAACCAAGTAAGTCATTTTTTTAAATATTGGAACCAAATCAAACCAATTAAGTCAGTTTTTTATCGATTCGATTTTTGTCGATTTTTTGACTTTTTCGGTTATTTATCGTTTTTTTCTTAAATATAAGACATACACTACCAACGCATATTCCGGCGACTATATTTTCAACATAACGCTATCAAATCAATTGTTCTTTGAGCAATCTATCATTTACTAAGATATATTGATGATAATTGACTCAAATAGTGATGAATAATTTAAGTACTCAATTAAAAATCGATTATTTTTAACATGAAATAAATTCTTGTACTTAGCAAAAGAAAACTACCAATCAAACTAGAAGGCAAAGAATTAGATTATTATAATAGCAAAGAACTAAACTAAAAATATAAATGACTAATATGTACCATAAAATTTTAGAAACTTTATATAAAAATATACATATATATAGATGTAATAATAAATTTAAATATATATATATATATATATATATATATATATATATATATTTAAATAGCTACTTTTATAGTCGATTTGGTTTGTTCTTTTTGGTTATTTTTTGATTAAAACCAAAACCAAACTAAATTTGATCGGTTTTTAAAATTTAAAACCAAAACCAAACCAAACCTAAAAAATATCATTTTTTTTGGTCGGTTTGGTTCGATTTTTCGGGTTTTTATGAACACCCCTAGGTCTAATCATAACTAAGATAATTTTTGGCCCATACATTTAGTCCCTCCGCTTATTGAGGTCGTCGTCGCGGGCGAGCTTGATGAGCGGATAATGTCGTTCATGGTCGAGCTTGTTGAGCAGATTCTGTGGGTTGTAGTCGTTGTAGCAAGCAAGCGACGTGGCTCTTTGTGGGACACATGTTTCAAATCCCTTAACTTTCCCAGGTGATTTGTTGGAGCCGTTTGGTCCAAGAGAAGGGGTGACGTCATGACGTCATGCATCATGATGATGCTTGTTCCTGATGTATTGCGTCGATTTGCGTGTGACCTTTGATTGTATCTGCCATTTCTATTCTGGTGCTAATTATGATGAGTCGTTTCGGGTTTGGTGCCCATTAAGACAAAATATTTCAGATTTGGTGCCTCAATTTCTATAAATAGGGGTTGTCAAACATGAATTTGAAATTTTACTCTCCCAAAGTTTTGAGATTTCAAACCTCCTCTCTGAACCCTTCTTCTCTGCTTCGTTGCCTTACACCGCATCCTAATTTCTCTTTCTAGTACTCTTCTTCATTATCTCATAAACATGCCAAACTTATCATGTGATGCTGGTGAAGGGAGTCATGTTACTCCCTTGGCGGTTGTATTTCCTACTCACGAGGAGAATGTTGCTGCTATTGTTGAAGATGAAACTTTTCCGTCGGTGGAGGAGATACTTCCCCGCAACACTGAAGCCAGTTTTGATCTCCACCGATCACCGGATGCTACACCCGGGCATTTCCTATCGACGACGACGTCAGAATAGTTGGCTGAATTTAAAGCCAAGTTCAGCCTCCCCAACCATATCGTCCCACTGAAGGGGACGAAGCGTATGTTTACCGCCCTGGGTACTATGCTCTATATGCTTACCCATTCCTCATCGGTTACTCACTTCCTCTTCCTCCACTAGTGGAAGAGTTTTGTCGTCACTACGGTGTTTGTCCCGCTCATCTCGCCCCTTACACGTTTATTCTGAGCCAGGATCAAACTCTTCTTTTGAGTATGATTGGGCCCTGCAGTGGTAGAACCTCTTCAAATTCATCAAGATGTTGACCAAATTTGCCGAGCTCGCTGGGGTCGAAGTGATGCTGTGGCACTTGGTGCACCTATTCGCCCCTGGATTTTATAGGGTGACGATGTTGAACCTTCTCCATCGTGGAGATAAGTTCTTGGTGGTGAAGATGGATGACAAGGCCAGTCGCCAATTATGGCTTGATTTATTTTATGCCAGGTCCGAGGACGTCGTGGCTAATGTTGACGACTTTCTTGAGGCTTGGAACTACACACGTAAGTGTCCAGTTTTTCTCATTTCGTCTTTCGCATCTCTTTGATTATTTTGAGCCAGTTTTAATGATTTTTCCTTTCTTGCAGCCAACAACCAACCTCCTCCTCTAGTCATGCACATTGTCGATTGGGTCGAGCAAATTCTCCTTCATGCCGTAAGGATTCGTGACTGGCCGAGCTTTTTTAAGACGTTTCGACTAGCTCTCCCCTCAGCATGTAGCTTCTCTTTCCTGGTCGTGGTCGTTGCACTTTTTGTTGTATGTCGACTCGCTTCTGCAAACTTCTACGTCTCTTCTCGAAGGAGTCGGTCGCCTATGCCTTCTTTTAAGAGGAGGACTGCTATGCCCCCAATTTCTACCACCCTCGTCGTAGATACTAGGCCTACTGTACCTGCCCCGTCTTGTTTGTTATGGCTTCTGGTTCCTACTCCCTCTTGATTACTGCTCCTTCTCCTCAACTCTTCTCGCTGACGAGAACGATGATGTCTTCCCCGGTGATGGGGATCTAAGGCCTCGTAAGAGGAAAGTCATAGACGTTGGGGGAGAAATATTGATAGTCGTTGACTCGGTGGAGGGCGACTTTGTTCTTTGAGAGACGACCTTAATACATATTAGAGAAAGCGCTGGGGCAGACTCTAAGTCCCCACAACTGGAAGAGGCAAATGAGGACTTGCTGGTGCATCCCGAGAGGGAAACGATCGATGAGGAGGCACTTGATGGTGGCCCGCACTTCTGAGGAAAGAGGATGCTTCGTCCTCTAGGGCCGTAGTGGATGTCTCCTCATCAGCCGGTGATAGAGGGAAAGCCGTCGCTGAGGAAGATGCCGGATCTGATTCTGATATGGACTTGGACAAGCTGAGAATGATTGACGAGGGACTCACCCAACTCGAGGTGAGGATGGGGGGGGGGGGCTCTAAGACCATTACAATCCCAATGGATCATAATCTGCTTGTGAATACCGAGGAGGTAGCCCTTCCCTTGATCCTCTCTGTTCTGAAGTCGAGGACGAGACCCTCAAGAAGATAGAAGACGGTACTTTATCGAAGAACATCGTTGGTCTCGCTCTCAGGGTAAGTACGATTGTCGTCCGTCCTTCTCCTTATGCCTTTTCTTCTTTCAGGTTCTAACATCTTTTCTCTGTTTTGTAGACGGTTATTCTATAGATTGAGAGTTCTTGGCGGGAGAAGAGGCGTAAAGAAATTTACGTGAAGCTGAAAGGAAAATATATAGTGTGTCGTGGGAAGTACCGGGAGCTTTAAGACCCGTTTTGTGAGGAAGGAAATGTGCTGTCCTAAAAGGATTTGAAAAAGAAAAATGAATAGCTGATGGCTGCCGTGGAGAGATTCAACATTCTTGAGGGAACATTGAGGGCCAAGGAGGAGGAGCTGAAATTCAGCAAGGGTGTGGAGTCCCAATGTAGCGACCTTCAGTCTCAAGTCGCCTAGCTGCCAGGCCATTTAGATGAGTGCCAATTTCAGATGGAGGCTCTCAGGGGTGAGATTGCCGAGAAGCAGGAGGAGCTCAACCAGGCGAATTCTTCTCGGTTGGAGACTCGGAGGAAAGTGGAGATCCTTGAGCTGGCGAACTGAACCCTTCATTCCGAGCGGGAGAATGACCTGTCAACGGCGAGGGCTAAGGAGGACCGACTTGAGGAGAAAGCCCAACTGCTTGCGCGTTGATCTCGTCTAATTTCACACCTCAAATCAAGGTTATGAAACGGTTGATTGAAATAATAGTACCCAACAAGAGTCGGGATCGATAACCACAGGGAGCTATATATGGAAGTTAGGAGTATATATTGTAGTATGTGAGTTTAACTATCTTAATTTACACTTTCACAAATTTGGGTTGTTTCTATGTCTAATTTAAAACTAAGATTTCAAAGTTAAGAAGTAAAACTAAGAGAATTATTTTTGTTGTTTTTCAAATTTTGTAAAAAGCCTAGGGCTATGACCATCATCTAGGTATTTGCCTAATGGATAAATACCTTAATGCTTATTTTATTGGTCGGGGTGTATTGTAGCTATCAACTCTCAATTACCCACTTAATACCTCTCGGTCAGAGAGTGATTTTGCCCAATTTGGCTTTCTCAAGTCCAAATGGGTATTGCACAAAATGATTGATAAAAGCTCAAGTCGGTTTATTACTATCTCTAGGTTAAACCCTTTAATTGGGGTTATCAATCTCTCGATTGACCCAATTTCTTGTTAGCCAAGTTTTCCTATTCTAAGTCTCTCTTTTTCAAGTAGAGACTAAGCCAAATATGCATGAACTAATGTTTGCAACCATTAATTCTACAAATTAAAGCATGAACAAGGCTAAATAATAAACATCAAACCATAAACAAACATTAAATTAAACACCCATAAGGTTTACACGCTAGGGTTGGATCACAACCATAGTAAAAATCTAGCTACTCATGCTTGAAATTGAAGAAATAGAAGAAGAAATGATAATTAAACTCATATTGTGAAATCAAAATGATAAAATATATGTTAAAATATCCCATAATATGAAAAGCTACTAAAAGAAGTAAAGAGAAACGGCTACTATAGCTGCTGATGTCAAAAGTTGACCTAATTTCGTAAAACTCTTCTATTTATATAAAGTTGACAATTTCGGACAAATATGCCCCTCAGGAGGTTCTGCGGCTGCACAATTCCATGTGCGGTCCGCAAATGTCTTCAACTTGTCAGGAACTGGAGGTTTGCGACTGCATAATTCTGATCCGCGGGCGCAAGGCATTCTTTCTGCGGTCCGCAGATTTGTAACTGCGGACACACTTGGTCTTCTGCGGTCCGCACTTTTACGTCAGTGGCCACAAGGCACTTCTTCTGCGGCCGCACAATTCCTGTGCGGACCGCACTTCTGAGGGGCTTGGAAACTTGGGCATTTGCACATTCTCTAAACTTTGTTCCTATCCCATCTTTTGCGGCCACACAATTCATGTGCGACCCGCACTTTGTACAAAAGTCTGCTGGACTTTCCTTCGTCATCTGCGGCCGTAGATGAAATTCTGCGGTCCGCACTTTGTGGCTTCTGTGCCTTTTATTGCCTTGAGTTTAGATTACTCCTTTTTGAGTTGGATTTCATCTCGGGAGTCCATCTTCCAATATTCCTGCAATTTAGCACATTTCATCAGTTTCGGGGACACAGTTCAATGCTTTTAGACTAAAACAAAAGCTAAAAAGGTACTAATAAGTAGTCAAAATTCCCACTTATCAACACCCTTGTCACAACCCAAAATCTCACCTGTCATGTTGGCACCTATCTCAATACTAGGCAAGCCGACAATCTCAATAAACTACCATATCTTTTAAGTTTGAAAACATAATATTCAAATTCAGCGGAAGAAATCTCACAAATACAGATATAAAGCACGCCCAAAGCCCGGTGTCACTTAATACATGAGAATATAAATGAATACAAAGTCTGACTGATAAAAACACCATTTGAAAGTATAGAACATTACAATAACTGAAAGAAAGAGAGTCAAGGTTAGCGGACTCCAGGAAACTACCTTGTTAGTCTCCAACTGATAGTACTCTGAGATCTAACAGTCGTCGTGTCCGAAAGCACCTGGATCTGCACACGAGGTGCAGAGTGTAGTATGAGTACAACCAACTCAATAAATAACAAGACTAACCTTTGGGCTGAATGTAGTGACGAACTCAGCAAGTACAGTCCAACATAGAAATAACAGTACATAATTATAGGCATGCTTTCAAGTTCAACAGTTAAACTCAATACAAGTAGAATAGATCAATTCTGAATGATATGAGGAATATGACATCTCTGTATCTACATGCCAATATACGTACTGTATGTGATGCACCTCAGAGAAAATCTTGCGTTCTCAAAATCTCAAAATACTCAATCACTTAGTACTGTATATGGCCAATCCAGCCCAGGGAAGATCCATCCCAAATATATATATGTATATCCATCAACTGACAGTTAGTCACTCAGTACTGTATAAGGCCAATCCAGCCCATGGGAAGATCCATCCCCGAATATCAATAATTCGGACAAGATCCATGTCCATGGAAGATCTATCCCTCAATATATATATATATATATATATATATATATATATATATATATATATATATATATATATAAACTACGTTCATTGTAGGGGTGCAGACTCCGGAGGGGCTCCTTCAGCCCAAGCGCTATAATAGCCAGATCCAGGCATAAATAAATAAACATAACTATCGCTCAAAATCTCCAGTCTCTCAGGCTCTCATTAACATGAAAAATCAACCCGACATGATGATATGAAGTATCAGTCAATGAAAACAGAGACTGAGATATAATATGCAAGTGATAGATGTGGATGAGTACAAAATTGTAAATTTAAACAATAATTCAACAACAATACGACCAATGTGTGTCCCAAAATATATCGGCGTGTAGCCTAAACATGATCTTTAACATGAGTCTTAACTCAATTTCTCTAACACGTGGAGGATATGCGGATAATGACATTTATTTAATTATGTAACTCCACAAAATAAATTTAAGTCACAATTCCATGATGCACGCCCACACGCCCGTCACCTAGCATATGCGTCATCTCCAAACATTTCATACAACACAAAATTCAGGGATTTATACCCTCAGAACCAAGTTTAGAAATGTAACCCGTGTAATTATTTATTCTGCAATGCCTTTGCCTCGCGAATCAACCTCCAAATGCCTCGAATCTAGTCATAAATATATCGATTCAGTCAAAACAAATTATAGGAATTTATTCCATATGAAAATATAAATTTTTCATCAAAATCAGAAATTTCACCCAAAAATCACGTCTTGGAACCCGACAAAAGTTAAAAACTCCGAAAGCCCATTCAACCATGAGTCTAACCATACCAATTTTACCAAATTCCGACATCAACTCGACCCTCAAATCTTCAAATTAAACCAAGAGGGTTTTCTAAATTTTTCAACTTAATTCACCCATTAAAATGTTAAAAACAACCATGGATTCGGGTAATTTGACCAAAATTGAGTTAAGAACACTTACCTCATTATTTTCCTTGAAAATCCCCCGATCGCGGACATTCACATGCGATCGTGAAGCACAGATTCCCCATGACCAATTTTTTCTCTACACGATCGCGAACCTGACCACGCGATCGCGGACCTCAATCTCACAGGCCTACGCGATCGCGGACTGTTCCATGCGATCGCAAAGCATTAAGCACGTGGCCCTCGGCTGCCTTATTTCCCTCTACGTGAATGTGATACGCCTCACGCGTTCGCGATGCATTGGAGCCCCAAGCAACGCGATCGCTTACCAATCTATGCGATCGCATAGAAAAAAATCATCACTGCCTCAAACAAGCCTACGCGATCACGGACATGTCCATGTGATCGCGTATAAGGAAACCAGGTACATGCATCAGAAAAATTCCAGCAAACTTTCAAGTCCAAAATTCAATCCGTTAACCCTCCGAAACTTAGCCGAGGCCCCCGGGACCTAAACCAAATACACCAACAAGGCCTAAAACATCATACGAACTTAGTCGAAGCCTCAAATCATATCAAACAACGCTAAAAACACGAATCATACCCCAATTCAAGCCTAATGAAACTAAGAAATTCTAACTTCTACATCCAATACCGAAACATATCAAATCAAGTCCGATTGACCTCAAATTTTGTACACAAGTCATAAATGACATAACAGACCTATTCAAATTTTCAGATTCGGATTTTGACTCCGATATTAAAAAGTCAACTCCCCGGTGAAACTTTCCAAAAATCTAACTTTCGCCATTTGAAGCCTAATTCCACTACGGACCTCCAAATCACAATTCGGACACGATCCTAAGTCCAAAATCACCCAACGGAGCTAACGGAACCATAAAAATTCAAATCCGAGGTCGTTTACACATAAGTCAATACCCTGTCAACCTTTCCAACTTAAGTTTTTAATTGTGAGACTAAGTGTCTCAATTCACTCCGAAATTCTTTCGGACCCGAACTAACTAACCCGGTAAGTTATAAAACAAAAGTAAAGCACAAAATGAGTAGTAAATGGGGGAACGGGGCTGTAATACTCAAAATGACCGGCCATGTCATTACATTCTCCCCCTCTTAAACAAACGTTCATCCTCGAACGGGTTTAGAATCATACCTGATGTCCCAAATAGGTGTGGATATTTGCTCCGCATCTCTCGCTCAATCTCCCAAGTAGCTTCTCCGACTGGCTGGCCTCTCCATTGTACCTTCACTGACAATATGTTCTTTGACCTCAGTTTTCGAACCTGTCGGTCTAAAATGGCCGCCGGCTCCATATCATAAGTCAAATTACCATCCAACTGCACTGTGCTGAAATCCTAAACATAGGACAGATTCCCGATATACTTCCGGAGCATGGATACATGAAACACTGGATGAACACCCAATAGACTAGGTGGCAAAGCAAGTTCATAAGCCATCTCTCCAATCTTCTTAAGTATTTCAAAAGGCCCAATATACCGAGGGCTAAACTTGCCCTTCTTCCCGAACCTCAACACACCCTTCATGGGTGAAATCTTGAGCAAAACCTTCTCCCCAACCATGTAAGCAACATCACGGACCTTCCTGTCGGCATAAATCTTCTGTCTGGACTGCACCGTGAGAAGCCGCTCCTGAATCAATTTAACCTTCTCCAAAGCATCGTGAACCAAGTTAGTACCTAATAGCCTAGTCTCACCCGACTCAAACCAATCCACTGGAGACCGACACTATTTCCCATATAAAGCCTCATACGTAGCCATCTGAATACTCGATTGGTAGCTGTTATTGTAAGCAAACTCCGCGAGTGGAGGAAACTGATCCCAAGAACCCCCAAAATCTATAACGCAAGTGCGTAGCATATCTTCCGATATCTGAATAGTGCGATCGGACTGTCCATCCGTCTGAGGGTGAAATATTGTACTCAACTGTACCTGTGCAATTCTCGCTGCACTGCTCTCCAAAACTGTGAAGTAAACTACATGCCCCGATCTGAAATGATGGACACTGGCACACCGTGTAGGCGAACAATCTCGCGGATATAAATCTTAGCCAACCACTCCGAAGAATAATTAGTACTAACTGGAATAAAATGTGCAGATTTGGTCAACCGATCTACAATCACCCAAACAACATCAAACTTCCTCAAACTCCGTGGAAGCCCAACTACGAAGTCCATGGTAATACGCTCCCACTTCCACTCCAGAATTTGAAGTCTCTAAAGTAATTCGCCCGGTCTCTAATGCTTGTACTTCACCTGTTGACAATTTAAATATCGAGCTACAAATACAACTATATCTTTCTTTATTCGCCTCTACCAATATTGCTGCGCCAAATCCTGATACATCTTCGCGACACCTGGATGAATGGAGTACCGCGAACTGTGACCCTCCCGGAGAATCAACTCACGCAAACCATCTACATTAGGCACACATAGCCTGCCCTACATCTGTAATACATCGTCATCCCCAATAGTGACTTCCTTGGTATCACCGTGCTGAACCGTGTCCTTAAGAACAAGCAGATGTGGGTCATCATACTAACGTTCTCTGATGCGATCATAAAGAGAAGACTGAGAAACCATACAAGCCAAAACTCGGCTCGACTCGGAAATATCCAATCTGACGAACTAGTTTGACAACGACTGAATATCCAAGGCTAAAGGCCTCTTGTCACGACTCAAAATATCACATGTCGTGATGGCACCTATCTCGATTCTAGGCAAGCCAATAACCTCAATAAATCCCAAATTCTTTTAAGTTTGAAAATATAATAATTAGATTTTTACAGAAAATCCCATAATATCTGGTATAATTACGCTCCCAAAACCCGGTGTCACTGAGTACATGAGTATCTAAATGATAATAAAGTCTGACTGATAAAAATATTGTCTGAAAATATAGTAAAGAACAATAACTGAAAAGAAGAGAGTAAAGGTCAGCGAACGCCAGGCAGCTTCCTTGATAGTCTCCAACTGATAACACTCTGAGATCTAACAGTCGTCGTATCCGAAAGCACCTGGATCTGCACACGAGGTGCAAGGTGTAGTATGAGTACAACTAACTCAATGAGTAACAAGACTAACCTTCAAGCTGAAATTAGTGACGAGCTTAACAAGTATAGTCTAGTATAGAAATAACAGTACATAAATATAGACATGCTTTCAAGTTCAACAGTTAACTCTGTACAAGTAAAATAGATCAATACTGAATGATATGAGGAATATGACATCTCAGTGGAAAACCTCGTGTACTCACGATCACAAATTACTTGGTCACTCAATATTGTATATGGCCAATCCAGCCCAGGGAAGTTCCATCCCGTATATATATACCTCAACTGACTGTCAATAAATCAGTACCGTATAAGGCCAAATCCATCCCAGGGGTAAATTTATCCCTAAATTATAATGATTCGGATAAGATCCATGTCCAGGGAAATTCATCACAAATATAAATAAGTAAGGCAAGTCCATGATCTGGGAAGTCCACCCCGAATATATAATCATCTACGCTCAAAATATAAATAAGTAAGGCAATTCCATGCCCCGAGAAATCCATCCCGAATATATAATCATCTACGCTCACTGTGTGGGGTGCAGACTCCGGAGGGGCTCCTTCACCCCAAGCGTGATATAAAGCCGATATGGCCTGCTGCAGGCGGGCAACCCCGATCCATCTAATAATAAAGCCAATAAGGCCTGCTGAGGCGTGCAACCCCGATCCAGAACAATAAAGCCTATAAGGCCTGTTGTGACGTGCATCCCGATCCCATAATAATAAAACCTATAAGGCCTGTTTCGGCGTACAACCCGATCTTATAGTAATAATAATATATATAAAGATGATATGGCCTACTGCAGGCGGGCAGCCCCGATCCCATAAATGTCCTCACAATGGATGAGCATGACTGAGTATGAAATGTACATTTTAAAATAATTAATTCAACAACAACACGACCCTATGAGTCCCAAAATATCGGCACTAGTCTAAACATGATCTTTAATACGAGCCTCAGCTCAATTTCTCTAACACGTGGAGGATATGCGGATAATAACATGATTCTTTAATTTTACAACTTCACAACATTTATTTAAGTCACAATTTCTATGGTGCACGCCCACACGCTCGTCACCTGGCATGTGCGTCATCTCCAACAGTTGATATAACACAAAATTCGGGGATTCATACCCTCGGAACCAAGTTTAGAAATGTTATTTATCTCAAACCGCGTAATTCCTTTACTCCGCTATGCCTTTACCTTGCGAATAGGCCTATGAATGGCTCGAATCTAGCCATAATCAATTAGATTCAGTCAATATAATTTATTGGAATCAATTCCATATGAAAATATAATTTTTTCCACAAAATCCAAAATTTAACTCAAAAATCGCTCGCAGGGCCCACGTCTCGGAACCCGACAAATGTTACGGAATATGAAATCCCATTCAACTACGAGTCCAACCATTCCAATTTTACTAAATTCCGACATCAACTCGACCTCCAAATCCTCAAATATTATTTTCAAATTCCTAGGTCCAAATCCCCAATTTACACCTCAAAATCATATAATCTAGTCGGATTATTCGATGATAATTCAATGTTATGGAGTATAAATGATCACAAGTGACTTACCTCAAGATTTCCCTTGATTTCTCTGTCACGTCCCAAACCAATGGGTCGCGACAGGCACCCGGTGCCTTACTTAACCGAGTACCAACGTAATGTATCTTCCGTATCATATTATCATAGGTAAATGAACCAGAAAGGCTGTCATGAGATGACTAAAATAAAGCATGAGGGAATACTCGATATAGGATGATCCAACATGTAATACAAACTTATACATATGACATGCGGTCCTATGAGACCAAAATGATCACTAGTACACTGAACATAGGCCGATAAGGCCATACAAGTATCCGTATAAATGGCATCTGTCTACAAGCCTCTAAGAGTACATAAATATCATAAAGGTCGGGACAGGGCCCCGCCATACCAATCAACACGTGTTCTAATCATATTGACCAAATAAGCTACTCCGGAGCAAAGAGAGCGCACCAACACCTTTCGCTGAGCTGATAGCCTACTTGGAGGACTCTCAACCTGTCTATCGGGACCTGCGGGCATGAAATGCAGCGTCCCCAGGCAAAAGGGACGTCAGTACAAATAATGTACCCAGTATGTAAGGAATAAAAATAGTAAACAATAGACATGAGAGAAACATGGAGTAAAAGACTCAACATGTAAGTCTGAATAACTCTGTGAATCATTAATATTTATAGTGCCATGCATATGCGTATAAATTTCATAGTACATAATATCATCAAGCCTTTGAGGGCATCCCATCATATCATCTCGGCCGCTATGGGCAAATCATCAATGTATACCAGCTGATCAAGTGGTGGTGCGTATATAACGTCGTAACCTTTTACCAAATCCCATATACACATATCATACGCGTATATAACGCCATCTGGTCATGGGTCAATGTACATGTATAAATGCATGAAATGCATAAGAAGTGCATTAATAAGATCTCTTGGAATGTCATAAAATCAATATGCCTTTGATTAATATCAGGAAATAAACTTTATCAACTTATGTATTTTCTGAGACCCATGAACCGATGATAGAATAATAGGACACATGGAGAATCAAGAACATAGGCACTTCTAGTACTTCTATGAATAGAGTCATTAATGAAAGTTGTGCATTTGTTCGTTTCGTTTGTATCGTATGGATCATGCCAAAAGGAAAGAAGGGATAGCCTTAACATACCTGAACCGATTCTCCTGACAATCCCTCTAACACACATTAATTGCGACAAAGTATGTAACAACGAGATCGAAATAGGGAACAATCCGTATGATATTCTTGAGAAAGATTGCACCGTACTCTCTTAGAATCGCAAATCCCACGTTGCTATAGTATTAGGTAGTCTTCATATGAAATGCTTGAAGCAATCACATTGCTATTGCCAAATTATCTTTACTGAAGCTTTCTTCTTAAGATGTGAGCAATTCAATTGTGAATTAGAAAGGTTACCTTTAACCTTTAGGTGGGCCCTACTTTGATAAGATGACTAAGCCACCAATCTCTCTTAATGTGCCACCTTATAATGTGGACTTAGGAGTCACAATTTGGCTGCCACGTTAAGGCTTATCCAAAAGCCTTAATTAATCACCCACCAATTCCTTAATCAACTAGTTAATCTCCCATTAACCAATAATTAACTAATTACCCACATAATTAAGAATTATCTCAAATTACTTAAAATACTCTCCACTTTTAACACACCTTATACACCTTACTATTATGGTCATGTGGTACCTTGTATGGGACTAGTCCATAAATACGGGGTATTATAGCTTGGACCGTATTTTATCTTAAAATGACAACCTTCAACGAAACTCATTTTCTTTGATTCGTTTACCCTCTAACCTTCATGAATTTACTTATCACTTGTTTTAAAATAGTATAATGCCTATAATCTCAAAATAATCTCATTCTCGAACTTAAGTCAATTAACTTATGATGAAACTTTAGCATATGAAAATGCGGGATGTAACATCTCATTTCCGAGCTTTCATCAATTTACTTATGGCGTACTTTCACATACAAAAACATGGGGTGTAACATCATTCTCCCCTTTTGAACATTCATCCTCGAATGTTGACTGATGCACTTATCATTTTCATAACCTATGGCTCTTGCGAATACTTTAGTACTGTCCTTGACATCTAGGCAACTGTTTTGTAAATAAATCCAAAGGCCAGGGCATTCCTCCCTTTAGGCCTTTTTCTCACACCATGACTTATGGTCTGTTACCAAACTCCAGGTTACTCTCGTTGCTTATCCTATATGTGTAAATCTAAGTCCTTTAATGCTTATTCATCACTGTTCATCTTAAGAATGATGGCCTATTCTCATCTCATACTTTGTAACTTTTATCCATCCATTGTTGATTCACTTCAATGTTGATCTGCAATCTATCTTATGTAACACTGTCGCTAGGGCTCACGTCTCCTCGGGGAACATCTGAAATGATTATACTGGTCCACCTAGGGGCGATACTATACTTCTATAACTGTATTTCATAGCATTCCAATGTGATTCATCTTATGGGGGGTATTCTAATCCCATGTCGTCCATGAAATCCTCTTTTTTTCCTTCAAATCATTACTCAATCGAAGGCCCAAACGTCATCCTTTATCTATCATAATTACACCCTTATTCTACTATCGAGGTAGCATTCCATCTCTTCTAAATGTTACTAGCCTTAGACTCCTTTGAGTTCATTCAAGCTATACTGAGCTTTCTATAACTTAGGCAAACCATCAACTCTTTTGTTTTCATGGGCTTAATCCCGAGGACTTATCCCTTCTCGTTGCCTTCTCACTCGCCTTTCCTTATCCTTACTAATGTCTTCTTAAAACCTTGTCGCTCTACCATACTTTAGCTTGCGACCTATTTATACTATTCACAATCTTCCTTTAACTTGCTTGCACCATAGATTTCCTTATGTCATCTTGGAACATCAAGCGAGACATCACATCGTTTATAACTCTTCTTTACTCTCTTAATTAGACTTCTCGATACCTAGAAACCATAAGCTGGAAGATATGCCACTGACGACATTGCTATCATTCCTGGATACCGAATCCCCGCGCTTCTAGCCGTCTATCCGAAGTATGGACTATTCACAACCTTCTGCATTTGAGTATCTCGTATGTTGTTCACCTTTACCTTAAAAATCTTGCATCGTATCTTCTATCTCTTTCATAACTCCCCTTCTATATAGATATGGTTCACATCCACAGCTAGAAGCTTTATTATAATACTTGCACCTCTGGCGCATACACAATTCGGTGGGAGCTTCATACTGACTTCTTATGAAGCTGATACTCTTCTAACTGGCTCTATCATAGAGCCGTTATAGAATATGGTTGCTGTACTATCTCTCTTGTACCCCTGATATTGAGAGTGATTTTGCTATGTTCTCAATCACGATTTCTATAATTTTTTGGGTCCAATAATTAGACTCCTGATTTACTTAGTTGATGTAACTCTTTAGTTTCCTCTTCCTTCTGATCAACCTTTATGTAGGCTTAAGCTATCTTCCAATCTGCGTCTCATGGTATTAGTTATTACTTTAGCCTTTCATGGACGCTATGGAATATCCATTATTCAATCTTCTAATAATTCAATCCTTTGTCTATGACCTGGACTCAGTTCTTTCTTTTAACTTATACCGAAATCTTCTATGGCTGTATGATTGTCAACATATATGCTGCATGGATAGTACTCCAAAATCTTAAGTGCGTACATAACGTAACTAACTCTGGATCATTGGTCGAATAATTCCTTTCGTTCCTTCTCATCTATCTTTAAACATAAGCTATTACTTTTCCTGGTCGTTTTGCCACTTGTTGCACGAATATTTGGCTTATCTTAGTGCCCACACATATTAGAATTCCATACAACCCATATGATCTTGAATATTTCTTTTGATTTTACTTCCCGTTCACTAGCCACGATAGGTGCCATTTATTATGGAGTGCATATAATTTTGTAGTGAGACTTTATTACAAGACGATTTTTTCTTTAGGTCACTGTGCTTAGGTTGAAGCCTTCTTCCTTATATCCTCATCTAGTCTTTCATTGTAGTAATTAGGGAGGACCCTCTAACTCTTGTAAAGCTGCGAGCTCATTACATCGTATACTCGACAGAATATTTGATGTCCTTCCTCGCCTATAATTATCCGTAGTTACTTACCTCCACGCCCTTGTGCTTGTAGGGTTGCTTATAAACTGATATTTTGAATGTCTTTCCAGTGGTACTCTCTTTTATTTCCGTAATACTCATACGGTACCTTTAATTACCCCAACTCCTATCTAAATTTTTTTTCCTTCAACAATTGCGATCTCGTATCTGCGAAACTAAATTCCCTATGTCGGGGTTCACTATGTTTATCTTGCACGATCTGCTGATTTGTCTGTATCCTCTTGTTTAGCCATAACTAGGCTCTTCCTGAATCAATTACTAACTACTCGTTGGTCCATTCTCATATCAATATTTCGCGTAATCTTTCTTGGGTTATTTTCTTTGTCTTAACTTACCTCTCGCACTGGCTCCTTATTAATCAATAACATCTCGGGGGAACCCTTACTTCCTCTCCTTGATGCCATGTTTGCATAATGTTCTAGAATCGTAGCATATTTGTAGGATTTGAATAAGTGCAATCTATTCCCTTTTCTCATTCTTATCGTATTCTTCCTTTATCATTCCATAATTACCAGAACCACTTAATATTGACTTAATGCCACATCACTCCATATTCCCCCTTTAGGGGAGTACTAAGATTTAGCGCTACAATGATCTACCTATAGATGTTTTACCTCTTCATCCTTGGCGTCATTTTACATCATCAATGACCCTTACTCGCCTTGCGGTAATCCTTCTGTACCAAGGATAACAAATTCCTTACTCACAAGGGTGATACTTAGTGTAATTGGCACACATAGTCCCTTAAGCTTAACTTTGTGCACATTGCTTGCTTTAGGGAAGCGTCTTCCTAAATGACCTTTAAAGTGTATTCTTCTGTCGTCCATTCTATTATCACCGGAATGCAATTTCTGAAATTCTCATGATGCCGACTATTACTCAGTCCCTAATTCATGTTTAGTTTATCTTGTTCATCAGTCCATACTGATTTCTATTACTCTGGGGTCTAACTTTTCCTTTTGGTAATCATGTTAGAGTCACGAACTTATTTTTCGAAATGAGGATATGACTTTATGGCATATACTCTTTTGTTATATCCAAGCCTGTCACCTCTCATCTTTTCCTTCCCTTGACTATAGACTCTGTAACACTGTCATTGTTTTTGATCTACCGTTGTCATCCTTGTATCACATCTTACTCATAATGCTTTATGTTATCTCTTCTTATTTCCCTGCTAATATTTATGTCTATCACTTTATTCTGAAAACTTCAATAAGACATTCTTTTGCTTTTAGCTCCCCTTGCTCCATCCACTGGCTCTTCGGGTTGCCTAACGTTCTCTCTCTACTAAGGACATGAATCATACTAAGATAATATTTATCCCTTCTAGTATTCTAGTGCCTATCTTTGTAGTACCCATATCTAGCTGTACTATTTTAGAGTGCACCATCTGGGTGTCTCACAAGGAGATCTATTAGCACATTTGCAATATCCTTCAGAAATGTCAACTAAAGCAAACAATCCATCCACCATTTTAGGTTATTCTAACCCCAACCAGATCCTGATATCCCGTCTTTCTGTTAAACCATACCTGTTAGTTCCCATAGGGCATAACTAAGATGGGTGTGTCCGACTGTACATACATCTGTTATTGTTGAAGGTAACTCAAAGGGCTTATATTCTCTGCCTGAATTGTAATATTGATAATCTTCATTAACTGGGTAGCTCGTACCCTCCTTCACCTTGCTTCTTTTACTTGTTGAAACTTGTATCTACCTTCTAAATCTCTCATTTCTTTTCACCATATGGGTGGATAGATATTCTTGTCTTAAGGCTTTTTATCAAGAAGCTTACACGTCTTAGTACAAACATGATCTGCCGAAGACCTTACATTTACTCACCATAAGCATCATGAAAAAATCGAGTTCCTCTGACCCAACTCTTCCACGGCCAAAGTCAATCTCTTACTAGTTGTCTTTTGGATGCAGGTATTGTTGTATTACAAATAAAATAGAGTTTAAGAGTTTGAATTCTTATAACTGAGATCTACCACACGATCTAGAGTAAGAAGAAAGAGTGACAGTCCTAAATGTCCTGTAGCCTCCTGCTTATAAGTGTGGTACACAACACACCCATAGACAAGAATCTACTAGACACGGCTTGCAGGCTCCCTAGGACAGAACTACTATGATACCACTTTTGTCACGTCCCAAACCGATGGGCCGCGACGGGCACCCGGTGCCTTACTTAACCGAGTACCAACGTAACGTATCTTCCGTATCATATTATCATAGGTAAATGAACCAGAAAGGCTGTCATGAGATGACTAAAATAAAAGCATGCAGGAATACTCGACATAGGATGATCCAACATATAATACAAACTTATACATATGACATGCGGTCCTATGAGGCCAAAATGATCACTCGTACACTAAACATAGGCCGATAAGGCCATACAAGTATCCGTATAAATGATATCTGTCTACAAGCCTCTAAGAGTACATAAATATCATAAAGGTCGGGATAGGGCCCCACCATACCAATCAATACATGTTCTAATCATACTGACCAAATAAGCAACTCCGGAGCAAATGGAGCGCACCAACACTTTCCGCTGAGCTGATAGCCTACTTAGAGGACTCTCAACCTGTCTATCGGGACCTGCGGGCATGAAATGCAGCGTCCCCAGGCAAATGAGACTTCAGTATAAATAATGTACTGAGTATGTAAGGAATGAAAATCAGTAAACAATAGACATGAGAGAAACATGGAGTAAAAGACTCAACATGTAAGTCTGAATAACTTTGTGAATCATTAATATTTACAATGTCATGCATATGCGTATAAATGTCATACCATGCATAGGTATATACGTACATAACATCATCAAGCCTCTGAGGGCATCCCATCATATCATCTCGGCCACTGTGGGCAAATCATCAACATATACTAGCTTATCAGGTGGTGGTGCGTATATAACGCCGTAACCTTTTACCATATCCAATATACATATAATGTACGCGTATATAACGCCATCTAGTCATGGGTCAATGTACATGTATAAATGCATGAAATGCATAAGAAGTGCGTTAATAAGATCTCTTGGAATGTCATAAAATCAATATGACTTTGATTAATATTAGGAAATAAACTTTATCAACTTATGTATTTTCTGAGACTCATGAACCGATGATAGAATAATAGGACACCTGGGAAATCAAGAACATAGGAACTTCTAGTACTTTTATGAATAGAGTCATTTATGAAAGTTGTGCATTTGCTTGTTTCGTTTGTATCGTATGGATCATGCCAAAAGGAAAGAAGGGATAGCCTTAACATACCTGAACCGATTCTCCTGACAATCCCTCTAACACACATTAATTGCGACAAAGTATGTAACAACGAGATCGAAATAGGGAACAATCCGTATGATATTCTTGAGAAAGATTGCACCGTACTCCCTTAGAATCGCAATTCCCACGTTGCTATAGTATTAGGTAGCCTTCGTATGAAATGCTTGAAGCAATCACATTGCTATTGCCAAATTATCTTTGCTGAAGCTTTCTTCTTAAGATGTGAGCAATTCAATTGTGAATTAGAAAGGTTACCTTTAACCTTTAGGTGGGCCCCATTTTGATAAGATGACTAAGCCACCAATCTCTCTTAATGTGCCACCTTATAATGTGGACATAGAAGTCACAATTTGGCTGCCACATTAAGACTTATCCAAAATCCTTAATTAATCACCCATCAATTCCTTAATCAACTATTTAATCTCCCATTAATCAATAATTAATCAATTACTCACATAATTAAGAATTATCTCAAATTACTTAAAATACTCCCCACTTTTAACATACCTTATACACCTTACTATCATGGTCATGTGGTACCTTGTATGGGACTAGTCCATAAATACAGGGTATTATAGCTTGGATCGTATTTTATCTCAAAATGACAACCTTCAACGAAACTCATTTTCTTTGATTCGTTTACCCTCTAACCTTCACGAATTTTAGTCGATTAACTTATGACAAAATGTTAACATATGAAAATGCGGGATGTAACATCTCATTTCCGAACTTTCATCAATTTACTTATGGTGTACTTTCACATACTAAAACATGGGGTGTAACATTCTCGCTCAAATATCGCCCCAAGCCGTGTTCTTTCGTCCAAAAATGTTGAAATGAGCTAAAACAAGAAAACCACTCAATAAAAACACTATTCTGGTCGCTAAAAGCCCAATTCCTGTCGCTAAAAGTTCCAAATCTGGTCGCTTAAGGTGCGCATTAGAACTTGTTGCACCAACAATATTTATTTTCACTAAAAAGGCTATAACTCTATCATACGAACTCGGAATTTGACGATTCATGTTCCTATGAGTCACAAATAATAATACGGACCTAGTCCTTTAATCGAAACTCAATTCAGAGCTCATTTGCGCAATGCGATAACAATTTCGCTCGTTAAACAATTAACTCATGTTTCGCGCTAAAAACCCAATCGCGACGTGATGAAATTAGACCAAACTTTTCAAATCATTCCTATAATTCATTATCAAAATCCTGGAAGTCTCAAAATCGAATTTCGATCTCTAGAACTAAAAATGGACCTTTGGATCATTATATGCTTATGCTTAAAACATCAAACTCTTCCAAAACTCATTTGAAACTCATCCAAGCCCCAATCAAGTATACTAATAAGTCCCATAATATGACACGAACTTAGTCGATGCCTCAAATTACATTGAACAATACTAAAACACGAATCGCACCCCAATTAAATCCTATTCACAACTAACAAATTCCAAATTCTACATTCGATGCCGAAACCTATCAAATCAACTTCGATTGATCTCAAATTTTGTACACTAAGTCATAAATGACATAACAGAGTTGTTTCAATTTCTAGAATCAGATTTCAAACCCAATATCAAAAAGTCAACTCCCCGGTCAAACTTAAATTTCCTATTTTCGCCATTTCAAGCCTAATTTAGCTACGAACCTCAAAATACATATCCGGACACACTCCTAAGTCTGAAATCACCATACGTTGCTATTGGAACCATCAGAATACCATTCCGGGGTCGTTTACACATAATTCACCATCCGGTCAATTATTTCAACTTAAGCTTCCAAAACAGGAATTGTTCTTTCAATTAGATCCCGAATCATCCGAAAACCAAACTTGACCACCCTTGCAAGTCATAATACACATTTCAAAGCTGCTCGAGACCTTAGGCCATCGAACGAAATGCTAATTCTCAAAATGACAAGTCGGGTCGTTACACCTCTCTACTACCGGTAAGTATGCTAAGCTGCCCAAACTCTCCGCCTTATGACTCAAGTCATCGACCACCACATTGGATTTTCCGGGATGATAGAGAATGGTGATATCATAATATTTAAGCAACTCCAGCCACCTCCGCTGCCGCAAATTAAGATCCTTCATTTTAAACAAATGTTGTAGACTCAAGTGATCGGTATAAACCTCACAATGGACACCATACAAATAATGCTGCCAAATCTTCAAGGCATGAACAATAGCTTCTAACTCAAGGTCATGGGCCGGGTAATTCTTCTCATGTACCTTTAACTGTCTGGACGCATAGGCAATCACCCTACCATCTTGCATCAGCACTGCACCAAGACCAATACGCGACGTGTCACAATACACAGTATAAGACCTTGGACCTGTAGGCAAAACTAGAACTGAAGATGTGGTTAAGGCAGTCTTGAGCTTCTGAAATCTCTCTTTACACTCATCTGACCACCTAAATGGAACACCTTTCTGGGTCAATTTAGTCAAAGGCGATGCAATAGACGAGAAACCCTCCACGAAGCGACGATAATAACCAGCCAAGCTGAGAAAACTCTAAATCTCAGTAGCTGAAGATGGCCTGGGCGAACTCTGAACTACCTCTATCTTCTTCGGATCCACCATAATTTCTTCACTGGACACTATGTGTCCCAAGAATGCCACTGAACTAAGATAGAACTCACACTTAGAGAATTTGGCATAAAGTCTCTCCTCTCTCAGCCTCTGTAATACAATACCCAAGTGTTGTGCATGCTCCTCCTAGCTACGTGAGTATACCAGGATATCATCAATAAATACTACTACAAATGAATCAAGATATAGCTGGAATATGATATTCATCAAGTGCATAAATGCTGCTGGGGCATTAGTCAGCCCAAAAAACATCACGAGAAATTCATAGTGACCAGAACGAGTGTTGAATGCCGTCTTTAGAATATCCGAATCCCGAATTTTTAACTGGTGATACCCGGACCTCAAATCAATTTTGGAGAACATCCTCGATCCCTGAAGCTGGTCAAATAAATCATCAATACGCGGCAAAGGATATTTATTATTGATTGTAACTTTGTTCAACTTCCTGTAATCGATGCACATCCATATAGTACCATATTTTGTTTTCACAAACAAAACGGTGCACCCCAAGGTGACACACTAGGCCTAATAAACCCCTTATCAAGGAGTTCTTGAAGTTGTTCTTTCAATTCTTTCAACTCAGCTGGTGCCATACGATATGGAGAAATAGAAATGGGCTGAGTGCCCGGTGCCAAGTCAATACCGAAATCAATATCCCTGTCGGGTGGCATACCCAGCAGGTCTGCAGGAAATATATCCGAAAAGTCTTTCACTATCGGTACTGAATCAATAGTAGGAGTATCTGCATCAACATCTCTTACAAAAGCCAAATATGACAAACACCCCTTTCCAACCATACGTTGGGCCTTCAAATAAGAAATTACCCTGTTGGGAACATAATCTAGAGAACCTCTCCATTCAACCTTCGGCAACCCCGACATTGCCAACGTTATGGTTGTTGCGTAACAGTCCAGGGTAGCATGACATGGAGACAACCAATCCATACTCAGAATTACATCGAAATCAACCATACTGAGCAATAAAAGACCAACTCTAGTCTCCAGTCCCCCAATAGTTATCACACACGACCGATACACACAGTCCATAATAATAGTATCATCCACCGGCGTAGATACATAAACAGGTAAAATTAAGGACTTACAAGGCATATCCAGGTAATGAGTAAAGTACGATGATACATAGGAATAAGTGGAATCAGGGTCAAATAATATAGAAGCCTCCCTGTGGCACACTGAGACAATACCTGTGATCACTGCATCTGAAGCAACAACATCTGGCCTAGCAGGAAAATCATAGAATCGGGCCTGACCGCCACCTGATCGGCCTCTCCCTTTTGGGCGACCCCTAGCTGACTGAGCCCCACACCGAGCTGGGTGGGTGGGTGGTGAAGCAACTGGTGCATAAGTTATAGCCTGACTCCTCTACTGAGCTGAACCTCCCATGAGGCGAGGGAAATTTCTCTTTATGTGGCCCAAGTCTCCACACTCAAAGCAACCCCTCTCTGAAAATGCCGGTAAGTTCTGAGGCGGACCTCGAGAACCATAATAACTACTAGAAGCACCCGGTGCAAATGAACCCTGCAATAAAGAAGCACGGGACGTACTCCGGGCCGGATGGGCACTGAGAGATGTCTGACCCTGATGAGAACTGTATGAACCATGGCTGGATGATGCACCACGGTGAACTGGATGACCCGTCTGAGCGTGCCTGTGAGGAGGACCCCTTCTTTGGTAAATTGACCCTCAAAGGAACACTGCTAAAACCATGTAGTCCACGAGGCCTCTTGGCCTCACTCTCTCCACGCACCTGGCTACGGACCATCTCTATCTGCTGAGCAATATCAACCACCTCATCAAAAGTAGCACTAGATTCCCTCTCCCGAGTCATAAGTAGAGTTAGCTAATATGTGAGGCCATCAATGAACCTCATAATCCTCTCCCTATCAGTGGGAACTAACCAAACTATATGATGAGCCAACTCAGAAAACCTTATCTCGTACTGGGTCACAGACATGCCATCCTACTGAATCTTCCAAACTGTCTGCGCATCTCCTCCCTACGACAAAGCCTCCTGAAGGCCTGGAATAACAATGGGCACAGCTGGTGCCTGAGCTGGTCCTGTCGGCTCAGCTATATCTGGAATATTCTCCTGAGCTAGAGAAACTGGTGGTGCTGCGGGTGTTGCTCCAACTGCTGTATGAGCTGCACTTCGACCTCAACCTCGGCCTCGGCCTCTATCATAGCCCCGGCCTCTTGCGGCCCTAACTGGTGGAACTGGTGGCTGACCATTTGATCCGGTAGTACGTGTCCTCTTCATCTGTGAGAGAATAAAATAACAAAAATTTAGTTTCCGGAATCAACAAGTTCGCACGACAGAATGCAAGAAGGTGAAATTTTCCTAAGGGTTTGGCAACCTCTCGAAGATAAGTAGAGACGTCTCCGTACCAATCCGCAAGACTATACTAAACCTGCTCATGACTCTTGAGGCCTATGTAACCTAGGCTCTAATACCAACTTGTCACGACCCAAAATCTCACCTGTCGTGATGGGGCCTATCTCAATACTAGGCAAGTCGACAATCTTAATAAAACCACCATATCTTTTAAGTTTGAAAACATAATATTCAAATTCAGCGGGAGAAATCTCACAAATACAGATATAAAACACTCCCAAAACTCGGTGTCACTGAATACATGAGCATCTAAATGAATACAAAGTCTGACTGATAAAAAAACTATCTAAAAGTATAGAACAATACAATAACTGAAAGAAAGAGAGTCAAGGTCAGCGGACTCCCGGAAGCTACCTTGTTAGTCTCTAACTGATAGCACTTTGAGATCTAACAGTCGCCATGTCCGAAAGCACCTGGATCTGCACACGAGGTGCAGAGTGTAGTATGAGTACAACCAACTTAATAAGTAACAAGATTAACCTTTGGGCTGAAAGTAGTGAAGAGATCAGTAGGTACAGTCCAATATAGAAATAACAGTATAGAATTGTAAACATGCTTTCAAGTTCAACAGTTAAACTCAATATAAGTAAAATAGATCAATTCTGAATGATATGAGGAATATGAAATCTCTGTATCTACATGCCTATGTATGTACTGTATGTGATGCACCTCAGAGAAAATCTCACGTACTCAAAATCTCAAGATACTCAATCACTCAGTACTGTATATGGCCAATCCAACCCAGGCAAGATCCATCCCAAGTATATATGTATATCCATCAATTGACAGTGAGTCACTCAGTACTGTATAAGGACAATCCAGCCCAAGGGAAGATCCATCCCCGAATATCAATGATTCTGACAAGATCCATGTCCCGGGAAGATCCATCCCTCAATATATATATATATATATATATATATATATATATATATATATATCTATGAAAAGATCCATGCCCAGGAAAGATCCATATATATATATATATATATATATATCAACTACGCTCATTGTGGGGGTGCAAACTCCTTAGGGGCTCCTTCAGCCCAAGAGCTATAATAGCCAGATCCAGGCATAAATAAATAAACATAACTATCACTCAAAATATCCAGTCTCTCGTGCTCTCATTAACATGAAAAATCAACCCGACATGATGTTATGAAGTATCAATGAATGACAACAGAGACTGCGATATAACATGCAAGTGATAGATGTGACTGAGTACAAAATTGTAAATTTAAACCATAATTCAACAACAATACGGCCCATGTGGTTCCCAAAATATATCGGCGTGTAGCCTAAACATGATCTTTAACATGAGTCTCAGCTCAATTTCTCTAACACGTGGAAGATATGTGGATAATGATATTTATTTAATTATGCAACTCTACGGAATCAATTTAAGTCATAATTTCCATGATGCACTCCCATGCGCCCGTCACCTAGCATGTGCGCCATCTACAAACAATCATACAACACGAAATTCAGGGATTTATACTCTCAGAACCAAGTTTAGAAATGTTATTTACCTCGACCCGTGTAGTTATTTATTATGCAATGCCTTTGCCTCACAAATCGGCCTCCAAACACCTCAAATTTAGTCATAAATAATTCGATTCAGTCAAAACAAATTATAGGAATTAATTCCATATGAAAATACAAAATTTTCATCAAAATCCAAAATTTCACCCAAAAATCGCCCGTGGGACCCAAGTCTCGGAACCCGACAAAAGTTACAAAATCCGAAAGCCCATTCAACCACGAGTCTAACCATACCAATTTTACCAAATTCTGACATCAACGCGACCCTCAAATCTTCAAATTAAACCAAGAGGGTTTTCTAAAGTTTTCAACTTAATTCACACATTAAATATTAAAAACAACCATGAATTCGGGTTATTTGACCAAATTTGAGTTAAGAACACTTACCCCGTTATTTTTCTTGAAAATCCTCCGAAAATCGCCCCCCAAGCTCCAAATCGGTAAAAATGGAAAATGGGACGAAGGGGGTGCTGAGGAGAAATATGTTTAATAATTTTTTATTGAGTTTAATCTCTTTATAATAAAAATTACGGAAAAGGGTCAAAGATGCCCCTAAGGTATTGAAAATGGCTCAATTTTGCCTTCCTTCCATCTATTGAACTTACCCCTATATATAACAGAATTAACCTCGTCAATTTTTTCACTTTAACTTCGTCATGTGTCATTTTCCTAATCCGCCACGTGTATTATTTGTATTAAATAAACACGCATGTATCTTATAAAATACCCAATGACCCTGACCCACTCTTATATATTTGGACGGTCGGCTACAAAACTTAAACTCTCTGCCCAGTCATTTGCTCTACGGCGAAGCACAGATTCCCCATGACCAAATTTTGCTGCGGACCTCAATCTCACAGGCCTATGCGATCGCGGACTATTCCACGCGATCGCGAAGCATTAAGCGCGTGGCCCCCCAGCTGCCTAATTTCCCTCTACGTGAACGCGATACGCGTCACGCGTTCGCGATGCACTGGAGCCCCAAGCTATGCGATCACAGTACAATCTATGCGATCGCATAGAACAAAATCATCACTCACTGCCTCAAACAAGCCTACGCGATCTTGGACATGTCCATGTGATCGCGTATAAGGAAACCAAATACAAGCATCAGAAAAATTCTAGTAAACTTTTAAGTCCAAAATTACATCCGTTAACCCTCCGAAACTCATCCGAGGTCCCTGGGACCTCAACCAAATACACCAACAAGGCCTAAAATATCATACGAACTTAGTCGAAGCCTCAAATCACTTCAAACAATGCTAAAAACACAAATCATACCCCAATTCAAGCCTAATGAAACTAAAAAAATTCTAACTTCTACATCCAATGCTAAAACCTATCAAATCAAGTCCGATTGACCTCAAATTTTGCACATAAGTCATAAATGACATAACAGACCTATTCAAATTTTCAAAATCGGATTCCAACCCCGATATCAAAAAGTCAACTTCCCAAAAATTCAACTTTCGCTATTTCAAGCCTAATTCTACTACGGGCCTCCAAATCATAATCCGGACACACTTCTAAGCACAAAATCACCCAATGGAGCTAACAGAACCATCGAAATTCAAATCCGAGGTCGTTTACACATCAGTCAATATCCGGTCAACTTTTCTAACTTAAGTTTTTAATTATGAGACTAAGTGTCTCAATTCACTCTGAAATCCTTCTGGACCAGAACCAACTAACCCGGTAAGTCATAAAACAACAGTAAAGCACAAAATGAGCAGTAAATGGAGGAACAGGGCTGTAATACTCAAAACGACCGGGTGGATCGTTACACCCCCAAACTTAAGTCTTTGCTTATCCTCAAGCAAATAAAATAGTCCCCTTCTCTACAAATTAAGGGCCATTACAATCAATCAAAGGTGAGTCATTCGCACATTAATTGGTACCACCAATTACCCACACTAATTATGTATTATCAATAAGGCGACAAGTTAAACTTTTATGCATATATAGTTCTAATGTGACACTTGGGCATCAAGAGTTGACTTTATTCATCGTGGAAGCTTGCTCTTTAATGTAGGTCATTGTGAATCCCAAAATCCTCCTCCTCTACTCTTCGCTTGCCTATCTCACTTAAGAATTTTAGCACTCAATCCAAAGATTTGTGAAAGGTTCACTCATCTCTCTCAAGAGAATGTCGCAAGTAAGGCTTTAAGTACCATAGGCTTGTCCCTCATGTAGATCTCCACTAATGTAAGCTCATTCGGCTTGAAATCATGTAGGGATTTTTTGGAATGCAATGAAGGCTTTTGGACTAAGGTTGGATATGCTATGATAGAGCGGGTTCAACTTTCCTTAAGCACTCCATCTTCTTGTTCTCGGCTCATGCTTTGCTAATTCTTTGAGGCATTTTCTTTTCCTTGGGGGAACTAGAGAGACTTAACATCACTCTTTCTTGATCATGACATACATTTTCTCCCTTTTTGATTTCTCTATGCTTTGCATCATTACTTTTCTTTGAATCCCTTCAACTCTTCCACTTATTCACTTTCTTTTGCATTTTTTTTCTTGCCTTTCCTTCTCATCATTTTTTTTCTCTTTTCGTTCCTTGATACCTCTTTTAGGTTTCTCAAATCTCCTCCAAACTTATATTTTTAGCCAATTGTTTCACAAGTATGTTAAGGAAAGCTCGGGTGCCAAGAGAGAGTCACGACAAAATAGGTAAAGGCTTGTAATATGGTTACTAAATGAGAAAGGTTCGAGGCTCAAATGGGTTGACTAGGGATAACAACATTGGTGGGCAATGGAAAACTTCAAGCGGGTCAAGGAAAGGTTTGCGAGGCTCGGCTTGCTTGTGGCTATGACCCTGCTACGCCTCGGCCTGGCTAGGAGGATGGGGAGGAGTAGGAGGGAATAGATCGCCTTGAGGAGGACACCTGGTATGATTCTGCTTACCCTCAAGGCGAGGATGGTTAGGATACTGGGGGCCGAGACGATGTTGGTGTCGATGGTCAGGGCGGTGATGTCGTTAAAGACCAAGCTGATGAGGATGTCGAAGGTCATGATGGCAATGGCCAATAGTTTTTTTTTGACCTTTTTTGTATTTTTGTTGGCATCTTCAAGAGCCTTTGTAAACAACTCTTTATTTAAGTATGAAATATTGAATTTGTTCCTTGCATCTTCTTTCATTCCTATGGTTTGTTTCTGTACTTGTATATTTCTTCTTCTGTTGCTTGCACTTTTCGAAATTGGTCAAACTTAACCTTTCGTTAAGTCGTGGTCGAGGGCCAGTAGGTGTCACTCGAACTTGGTCGAATTTAACCCTTCGTTAAGTAACGACCTAGGGCTGGTAGGTGTTATTCGAACTTGGTCGAACTAAACCCTTTGTTAAGTCGCGGTCGAGGGCCGGTATGTGTTGTTCGAACTTGGTCAAACTTAACCTTTCGTTAAGTCATGGACGAGGTCCGATATGTGTTATTCGAACTTGGTTGAATTTAACCTTTTGTTAAAGCAGTTTTGATAAGTGTGAGTTTCTATTACTTTGATCTTGTTTCTCTGATTACATAATGGGAGAAAGTTACAAACTTGGGGCATTGACCGGCGTTCCAGTCCTAGTCCTGATATATCTAGTCCTTACATTGTTCGACTTGGAGAATCTTGAGGAGTCGGGCAATGAAAAAAGAAATCAGTCCATTTTTTGCATACTTCGACTCGAATTGTCGGGGACACTTCCTATTTTTTAGAAGTTGAAGTACTTGAGGTGACTGATGTTCTAGTTGTTTAGTAATTGTTTTCCTTCCATTGTCTCTAGTTGGAATGAATCCTTGTTTGCCTTGCCTACAATTTTGTATGGACCGTCCCAGTTGGTTCCCAATTTTCCTTCTCGTGGATCTCTACATGCTTGGGTTTTGGCTTTGAGTACGTACTCCCCGACTTTGAGCAGTCGGACCTTTGCCTTTTTGTTGTAGTAACGTTCCGCCTATTATTTTTGGGCGACTATCCTTATGTACACCATATCTCTTTGTTCGTCGATCTCATCGAGCTTTTGCCTTCTACTTTTATCATTTTTGGTGTCGCTTTCATGGGAGTACCTTAAGTTGGGCTCTCTGACCTCGACTAGTATGACTGGTTTTGTTGTGTAGACCAAAGAATAGGGTGTCTCTCCTGTGCTCGTCTTCAGGGTGGTTCTGTACACCCACAATACTTTTGGGAGTATTTCTGGCCACAGTCCCTTGGCTTCTTCAAGTTTTTTCTTTATAATGTTTAATATGGACTTATTGGAGGATTTTACCTGCCTGTTGCCTGCTGGGTGGTAAGGGGTTGAAAGTATCCTCTTAATGTGCCATTTCTCGAAGAATTTGTCAGTTTTCTTTCCCGTGAACTGGGATCCGTTGTCACAGCTTATCTCCTTGGGTAGGCCGAATCTGCAGGTGATGTTTTTCCATATGAAGGCGATTACCTCTTGTTCGCGCACTTAGGCGAACACTCCTGCTTCCACCCATTTAGAAAAATAGTCAGTTAAAACTAAAATAAATCATACATTACCTCGCCCTAGCGGGAGGGGACCCACGATGTCTATTCCCCACTTGATAAATGGCCATGGAGAGATGACCGAATGAAGATGTTCACCCGCTTGGTGAATTATTGGGGCATATTTCTGACATTGTTCGCATTTATTCACAAATTTTGAGGTGTCTTTTATCATGGTGGGCCAGTAGTACCCGGCCCGTATGAGGCACCTAACGAGTGTTCGATCACTAGAATGAGCATCGTATGGACTCATGGACTTCCTCGAGAACGCGTTGGGTCTGGTTTGTACCCAAACTCTTCGCCATAGGGTCGTCATATGTCTTCTTGTACAAGTCGTTATGAAGGAGACTGTATCTGGCCACTTGTATTCTTAGTGTTTTGGCTTCCTTTTTTTCGTTTGGGAGGGTGTCATCCTGCAATTAGGTAATAATACAATTATGCCAGTCCCAAGTTAAACTTACAGATTTTAGCTCAATTTGGTCTAGTAATGAGTTGAGGAGGTGGACTACACTTTTATCCCCGGTTGTGATGCTTTTGGTGGCTGAGACCAATTTGGCGAGGCCGCCTGCTTTGATATTCTGGGCTCGTGGGATCTGGTCGAGCTGGCATTCGTCGAAATTCGGCAGCAACTTACAGATCTTGGCTTGATATTTTTTCAACCTTGTTCTTTGATTTGGAAAGTCCCTGTAACTTGGTTAACCACAAGCTGAGAATCATAGTGGAGTTTCAGCTGCTTTGCCCCATATATAAGTGCTAGACTTAGCCCTACGATTACGGCCTTATACTCAACCTCGTTGTTAGTCATATCTGAGCACCTTATGGATTGGCGAATTACTTCGCCGGTAGGGACCTGGAGTACGAGTCCCAGTCCAGATCCAGAAACGTTGGATGCGCCATCGGTGTACAAGACTTAGAGGTCTTATGTTTGAAGAGAAGCTTGGGTGGGTTCCTTCTCGACCTAGGGCATTACTTTTGTACTAAAGTCTACGATGAAGTCAGCGAGCACTTGTGACTTTATCATTGTTCGAAGTTGGTATGTGATATCATGCTCACTTATCTCGATGGCCCATTTGGCCAGCCTTCCTGATAGTTCGGGTTTATGTAAAATACTTCTTAAAGGATAAGTGGTAACGACCGAGATAAGGTGGCATTAGAAATATGGTCTAAGATTTCATGAAGCTACGACCAGTGCTAGGGCATGTTTCTCAAGGTGTGGATACCTCGTCTCGGCATCGACAAATGTTTTCTAATTTAATAAATAGGAGATTGCATACCTTTATTTTCTCGAACCAGGACCGCACTTACTGTTACTTCGGAGATGGCGAGGTAGACGAGGAGGTGTTTCCCAAGTTCAGGCTTCGAGAGTAGAGGCGGTGATGAAAAATACGCCTTTAGTTCTCACAGAGCTTGTACGCAATCGAGCGTCCACTCGAGGTCGTTATCCTATTTGTGTACGCCAAAAAATCTATGACATCTATCGGACGACTGCGAGATAAATCTCGATAGGGCGGTGATTTGTCCAGTCAACCTTTGGGTTTGCTTCATTGAATTGGGTTGTTTAGGTATCCCGTCAATAGCTTTGATTTGATCCGGGTCGACTTCAATCCCTCGTTATGACTCTAAGAAACCCAAAAGGTTTCTAGAGGCTACGCCAAATGCGTATTTCTCTGGGTTAGTTTCATCCCCTATCGTCTTAGTATGCCGAAAACTTCCTTTAAGTGGTCGAAATAGTCTTCTGCCCTCACGGATTTGAACATGTCGTCGATATATACCTCCATGGTCTTACCGAGCTGATCTTTGAACATTCTTGTGACCAATCTCTGATAGGTGCCCCTGTGTTTTTCAACCTAAAGGGCATGACCCTATAACAATATATTCCTCTGTAGGTGATGAACATGGTTTTCTCCTGGTCCTCTTCTTCCATGAGTATCTGATTATAACCTGAGTATACGTTCAGGAAACTCAGCAACTCGTTCCCGACCGTTACGTTGATGAGTTGGTAGATATGTGGCAACGGGAATGATTCTTTCAGGCATACTTTGTTTAGGTCTATGAAATCTACACACATTCTCCATTTCTCATTTATCTTTTTGACCATCACCACGTTGGCTATCCATTTGGGTACTTTGACTCCTTGACGGAGCCATTTTCCAATAGCTTTCCTACTTCCTCATGGACGACATCATTGATGGTGGGGTTGAATTTTCGTCGAACCTGTCTTATAGGAGGTTAAAATGGGTCGATGTTCAATTTGTGTGTGTCAATCTCTTTGGGGATGCCTAACATATTTGCATGGCTGAAAGCAAACAAATCTACGTTAGTTATTAAGAATTGATTAAATTTACCTAGTTCTCGGAGTTTGCAGCCGATGTAGGCCTTTTTGCTGGGATCGCTAGGAACTAATTGAACGGGGTCGAGGTCCTCTATAGTTGAGTCCGCGGCTTCGACCATTTCGGGGTCCAAAATGACATTGTTGGTTTCTTCTTGTGGCGGCCTCGACCCTGCTAATTTCTATATATGATTTTTTTTTTCCTTCTCTTTCTTTTTGAGTTATCGTGCTATCCATGGCTATGTGGTAGTATTCTTGGGACGTGCGTCGTTCCCCTCGTATGCTTAATATTTCCCAAGGTGTTGGGAACTTGATTACTTGGTATAAATTGGAGGGGAAGACTCTCATATGGTGTATCCATGGTCATCCTACTAAGGCATTGTATGCAGTTGCCTGGTCCATGATATGGAACGCTGTCTCTAGAGTTATGCCACCAGCAAGGTCGGGGAGTGTAATTTCTCCCGATGTCCCTTCACCTGCATTGTTAAAACCGGTCAGCGTGATGCATCGTGGCACTATCTTGTCCTCGAGTATCATCTGGGCGACAAGTACCATGATACGTTTAACATCAATATCTAAAATTCTTAAATTAATGACTAAAGCATCGTTGTGAGGGAAAGTCAAACCATCGGCATTTGACTCATCGAAGATGATACTTTCTTCGAGTCTGTCATACCGTTCGTGGGTGATCGATCTTGTGAGCTTGTGAGTGGCAGTGAACTTGACGCCATTGATGGAGGCATCATCGCTGCAACCAATAATCATATTGATGGTGCAAGATGGTGAGGGCGGCTTCGGTGGGCCTTGGCATTCTCGACCCCTGGCGAAGGTGCTCCTTCCCTTGTCACTCAGCAGCTCTTTGAGGTGCCCTTACTGCAACATGTTCACCACCTTTTGCCTTAAGGCGATGCAATCTTTTATTTTTTTGTCCGTGTTCCTGGTAGAACTCGCAGAGGGCATCAGATTTCCTGGTACTCGGATCTGACCTCATCTTTGGCGGCCACTTCACCTTTATTCCGAGTTTCTCCAGGGCGTAGACTATTTTTGTAGGCGAAAAAGAAAATTGTGAGCAGATAATAAGGGGGCATACCTCTCTTATTCTTGTGAGTCCCCGTCCTCGGCCTAGATGGGCCATCATCATAGCGGAAGGGAAGAGGGGCGGGGGCCCTGACGTACGGCTAATGTCGTTCCCTGTTTGGCCTTGAGGGTGGGTGATCCCTTCTCATGTTATCTCTTCGTTATTTCCAGGGCTCGATTTTTACCGAGATGAGCCGTCGAGTTGGTCGGTTAAGGTCATCATCGTCTGCTTGGACTTCGACATAATAGGCATTATGGATTTCATCCCAAGTAGTTGGAGGGTACTTGATCAATCGATTTAGCAACTTTCTAATCGCTCTTGAACCCTCTCTACTCAACCCGTTCTGAAAGGTTGCGATTGTTATCCCTTCAGACACATTTGGTAAAGTCATCCTTACCCTGTTGAATCCAGCGAGAAAGTCCCTCAGCCGCTCTCCTAGGGATTGCTTGATGGCAAAAATATTATTTACTCTTGTTTCGACTTTCTTGGCACCGACATGCGCCGTCACAAACTTATGGGCCATTTCTTCGACGTTTCTATGGAGCGGGTTAGAAGCTGTGAATACTATGTTAATGCCTCTCTAGTGAGGGTTTTGCCGAATTTCTTCAGCAAAATGGAGGACACATGTTCCTTGGTGAGGTTGTTGCCTTTTACGGTGGTGACGTAATGAGTCACGTGGTCTTCGGGGTCAGTTGTCCCATCGTATATCCTAAGATATAGAGGCATTTTGAAGCTATGACATGTGGGGCCGCTTCTTCGCTATACGGCTGCTATACGAACCTGCCGGCGTCCCTTTTCGGCAGTATCTTAGGGGCACCCTATATCTTGTCGACGTGTTCTTTCATTTGGTCTCTAAGTGCTTTGTTCTCATTTTCCATTTCTTCCATTCTTTTCAAACATCGGCAAGGACGACGTCACCTGCACTGTCAGTAAAATTGTGAGTTATACCTGGCATTGGAAGGTCAAGTTGATCGCCCTGTTCGTCTCCTCGTTGTACTGTGTGGGCTCTTATGATTTTTATAGTCATGCATGGGGCTTGTTTGTTGAGCATGCTTACTAAGGTATCAGTCAGCCATGCTTCAAGTTCATGGTAGGTGGCGTCCCTTCTCCTGTGGACGTGGAAGCCTATTTCCCATTTGGTTTCATTGTGCTGCAATGCAACAACAACAACAATAACCCAGTATAATCCCACTAGTAGGGTCTACGGAGGGTAATGTGTATGCAGGCCTTACCCCTACCCTGGGGTAGAGAGGCTGTTTCCGATAGACCCTCGGCTCCTTCCCTCCAAGAACTCCCCTCCTTGCTCTTGGGGTGACTCGAACTCACAACTTCTTGGTTGGAAGTGGAGGGTGCTCACCATTAGAGAAACCTCTTCGTTGTGCTGCAATGAGGGGGAGGCAACCTCTCGCCCCTGGGGGAGGTAGAGGGTTTCACATCATCCCCCAATGTTTCATAGCTCTCGTTTATAGCATTCATGAGGTTGCAGAGGACGTCACATATCGCCCTAGTTTCGTTCCTTTGGTTACCTGCTATGCAAATTTCTATATGTGCAGAGAAGGAGAAAAACCTTGTGGCTCGTTAGGTTAGCAAATCACATGAGTGGTAGGTCTAATGGAAACTAAAAAATTAGCTAAGAAGTCCCCAGAGACGACGCTAAACTATTTGACCCAAAATTTAGATCTAGGTTTAAACAATTAGATTTAATAAAATAGAGTCAATTAAAATACTTTATTAATATCCAAAAGATATTTTAACTTATTTTGTAGTAAGATAGTACATATATTGTCTAAGTAGCAATAAATGATGATAACATTGGCAATATTCAATGACTCAAAAATGAAGGAGATAGCATTAAATCACAATAAATAGCAATGAATGGTATTTAAGTAAATAAGAGCATGTGAGTCACTTGAAAAGGGTGAGATTCGTGGATATTCTTTCTGACAATGATGAATGATTAATGAGTCTTTGAATATTCGGATCGTTCTTGGATCATGGGAGAAAAGTTAGACAAGAATCTCAAGAAAAGGTATATTTTGTATGTGTGCAATAAAGCAAGATTCTACAGAGAATGTCAATGTGTTGTCTAACAAATGAATATTTCATGTCCCCTATCACTATGTCTTTTTCTATTTATAAGGGAATATGTGCCTAAAAATCCTAATAGTACAAGTACAGAGAATATATCAACTGGAATATTCTCTTTAGAGTCTTATCCTAAAACTAGACGTTATTACTCTATTTAAGATGAGTGCTCGTCCTCGACCTTGATCTACGTTGACTCCTCGACCCTGCCCTTCATCTCTCATGAGACCACTTCGAACTTGAGCATGCCTATGTCTAAGTCATACTGGTGACACGTGGTAGCCCTTGAAGGCCCTCTTAATGCTGATATGGTCTAATCATAACTAAGATAATTTTTGGCCCATACAACAATGATTTTACAATTCCATTAAATATATATATATATATATATATATATATATATATATATATATATATATATATACACATACGTGTTTACCCGTAAAATGGTACAGTTGAATTTGTTCGTTGTTTCTAGATAAGTGAATTAATTTGATAAATAACGAAATAACTGATGAAATATAAAATACTTAGCCTTAAAATGTAGATGGAATGGCAGAGCTGACGAGTCCGGGAATAGGGTTTTCGGGTATAATAATGATGAGATCAAAAAGTAAAAAAGCAAAATTGTATTAAAATTCTATATAGAATGTAGTGTAAGTTAGCCAGAAAATTTGTGTCCCTTACAATGATAACTGAGCTCCCTATTTATAGCTATGTCTAGGGAATGAAGTCCTAGGATCATGCCCTTCTTTAATTTCAATTATGAGGGCCATTGATGAAGATGTAACGTTAGACATAAATGTCAAATTCCTTGTAACGGGCCATCATCCTTAACGATGCAAAATATTCTGTATTAAATGTTACCGGGCGCAAAGCATTTAATACTCCTTTTATGATCGTTATTCCTTCCGGTGACAAGCGGAATAGCTATGTTCGGTGGCCATCCCCATCTTGTGTTCCACGTGTCATGTCGTATTTTTCCCTATACAGATAGTCCCCCTGCTTTCCGGTAACACAATCTTGTGTTATCGGGAAGTTGGTAGAAACACCTTTTTGGCGGGAATTACTATAAATCCCTTTGAAGGTTTCTGACAGTTGATTAGATGCACGTCTCTCCGCATTTAATGCCCCGAACACGCATCATCCCATGATTCAGCACAACCTTTGTCGATTATCGAGGTAATCATGGCCATGAATTTAGCCGCCAAAATTTTACTTATATGCAACTTCCTTTTCCTTTGTGTTTCACAATTGCTTGAGCTTCTAATTTGCATCCTTGTTTTCCATTCCTTCTCTAATCTTCTTCAAACACAAAATCATTTCCTTCTCATTTTCTAATGGCTTCTTCATCTAAATGTGTTGGTTCTTCGAAGAGCAAGAACAAAATCGAGGATTCCGTTCCTCCAACAGTGGGTTCCATAATCCTAAGAAGGCTTAGTACTTCGACGGATTTTGAAGAGAAATTTCCTACTGCTAACCCTCGTACATGGGCTGTTAGTAGGTACTCTTCTTCCATTCGTCCTTCCAGTATTCCTGCTGTAAAGGAAGACTGTCGCTGTCCTGAGTTAGATATTATTGCTCTTGATTTATCGGAGTGAGTGACCCTTCCCAAGGAAGGTTTTACATATTTCTTCCCATATACTTTTACTTTGGGTGCGTTTTCTTTGAGCGGAGAGCTTGTTTCCGTGATTGCGGAGTTTTACCTTCGCTACCAGGTGTGCTTGGCACAGGTAAGCCCTTCAGTGTGGAGGACGATCGCCTGCCTTCAGCGTTTGTGCCAAGAAACTGGAGAGGAGCTAACCTTAGCTCATATGATGAATCTCTATTCCCCCAAAATCTTCCGCGGGGGAATGATAAACCTTTGTAAGCATGGCCACCATGCTTTTCTGTCTAGCATGGATGATGACAACGACCGTGGGTGGATGGAATGGTCGTTGTAGTTGCCACCAATGACATTATTCCAACAACGGCTTCATCCTTTCCGATTGCTTGGAACCGCTCTCGTAAGTTCCTTTTAATACATTTTCTCTTACTAAATATTCTTTCATACATGTATTGATCCTTCAACCTTCGTATGTTACTGTGACTCAATGGATCCCATCGGTGGTAGAAGGCTTGGACCGGTGGGTTAAGAAGATCTTGGACATCACAACGCCCGAAAGTCGTATGTGAAAAGAGCTGTCCCTTAAATACGGGTGGAAGGCCAAAAATCATGGTAACTTTAATTTACCTTGTTTCCACTTTTTGTATATGAAGAACTTGGTTGAAGCCCTTCTGACTTGTTCACGAAATTATGTCTACCCGCGGGATCAGTTGATGTCCCCGAGGAGGATGTTTTGGCTGACCTTGCTGATGCGGCGAGGCTGCTTCAGGAGGCACTTACTCGAACAGGCGTCTCCGGACCTGCTTTGGGCGCAATTGTTTCTTCACGAAGTCCCCGGCCAGAGAACAAGCAACCAAAGAGAAGACATTCTTCTGCGGTCGGGGAAAAAAATAAGCGGTCAAAGGTTGATGCCCTCGAGTCTTCTCTAGCGACGATGATGACTGGTCCTCCTTCCCGACCGGTCATAGATACTGTGATGATCGATGATAATGAAGAAGCTAGTGATGAAGGAGCTTCTTTACACAGAAGGATATAATCCTCATCATCTAAACAAGATGCTCGACTTGTTGAGACAATTGCACCAACTAAAGATGACGTCTCAGCACTTTAGGGAGAATCTGATTTAGTTGAATATGCTAACTCCCGCTTCCGAGCCCCAATTGCTGTAACCGGTATGGCGAGGTTGAGTACCGGGTCCGTGCTGCCTTTGGTTGGCAAGCATCAAACAAGTAGCACTGCATTTGATGTAGTTGCTTCTCACTCTTCAACTCCATCAGCTTCATCTCCACCTTCACCACTACCAGCAATTGCTGCATCATTTCCATCTTCATCCACTCTTCCAACAATGATTGCAACTCCATCGGACGCACCTGACCATGAAGAAGATGTCCCTCTTCCACAATCCCCAATTCATGGGAATTTGGGGCAAATTTATGCTGCCCCTTCTAAAGATACACAAAGGAGGAGGAACATTACTCTTTCGGTCTCTACCGGGTGCAACCTGCTATTCCGACTGGTAAAGCTTGCTAATTATCTGAAGCCTTTTGCTTCAGAAAAAGATTGGGAAAAGATTTGTTGAACTATGCTATGCATAATGCCGCAGCGGTACGTTCCTTTCTTCTTCTGTTATTTCTTCTACTTTTGAACAAATGTACTATAAGTTTTAACTCTTCTTGTTTTGTAGGCCAACTTTATTGCCTTTGAGGGACTTCAAAGGCTGATTCGTGAGAAGGAAGAACTTACTTCCGAACGGGATCAACTTTTGGAGGACCGAGACCAAACTGTTCTCTGCCTCTCGGAACTGAAAACCAAGGCTACCGAGGTCGTTGTTTTGGAGGCCCGTTTATAGCAAAGCGAGCAAGAAGGGATAACCCTTAGCCAAGAAATTGGGCCGCTGAGGGTTAGATTTGATGAATCCAAGGCTAAATGGGCAGAAGCCCAGAACGTTGTTCTTGCTGCAACCGATCGTGAGACTGCCTTTGCTGAAAGAGCGATTAATTTTGAAGCATCCTTGAACTCCAAAAGCGAAGAGCATGTTTCTGTAGGGGCGAAACATGACCAGCTAGAAGAGAAGTACATGAAAACTATCGAGCATAATAGGCTCTTTAGTTCGACGTCAGTCTCAAATCTGCTAGGTCCATCCGGGAAAACCTTTCCACCGAGGTTACTCAACTCAAAGAAGAACTTAAGCGTCGAGTGGCTTCCCTCATTGTTGAAAAATCTTATTCCATGTATAGCATGAGGAGAAAAATCTTGGAAGAGGCCAAGACTGGTATCATTAACATTGATGCCGAAATTGCTAAGGCCCGGGAGCTTGAGTTGGCTGCAAAAAATGGACTCTCAGTGCAGTCTGACGCTCCAAGTTCTTCTGATTTCGGTTCCCAGTTTTCGGAAACTGAAGAGGGATCGAAAGGCGATGATGTCGAAGACCAAGCTGGGAAAAACGTTGAGCCAGAGGTGGAACCGTCTACTACTCCCGGGGATGCTTATACTTCTCTTCCTCCTGATCTCGGAGACGCTGCAGTTTAGCTTTTTCTTTCTTTTTCTATTTTGTACCTTTATCATTTTGTCGCGTCCTTGTAAATAAAAACATATTTTTTGCTAAAGTATCGTTTGAATGTTCATGCAATTCTTTAACTTTCGTACTTGCCCAAATATTCTGCACATGTTGTTTTGTTCGCGCTTTATTATGTGTAATCTTGGATGCCTTTCTTTCGAAGCATTTTGGTTTCGAGTATTATCCCTTTTTCGTGAGGGTTTCCATGAGTATTTGCACAAGTTTTCTTTTTGCGTCATTTTCGTATGCTGCTTCGTGTGTCTTTTCCCCCGATGGCATTCTAGATTCCGGGAATTTATTTGTCACGTCCCAAACCTGGGGGGGCGAGACTGGCCCCCAGTGCCTCACCTAACCTAGTGTACCAACTTGCGACTAAGGGACTCTGAACATATAATGTCATAATTTGGCCATGAGGCCACATTGCAAGATAATTTGCGAAGAAAAATATAAACTGAACGAAAACTAGCGCTAACTAAATATCAATATGAAGTTGGGCCGACAAGGCCGCCATAACTACTACTGCTGACAAACCAATAAAATATACATACCAGGCCTACAAGCCCAACATACTGCTCTAACTGACATGATATGTCTATAAGCCTCTACTGATGGATGTATTGTGATCGGAACAGAGCCTCGACCTACCCATAACATATATACATACATACAGAAGATGTACACGAAACCTAAGACCCAGCAACTCCGAAGGACGTGGAGTTTACTGATCAAGCTGAACTTGGGAAACACCTACTAAGGAGGTCTACTCGACAGTCTATCTGAACCTGCACGCATGAAATGCAATGTCCTCAGAAAAGGGATGTCAATACAAATTAATGTATCGAGTATGTAATGCAATAACATAACTGAAAGCTGAACTAATAATATAATAACTGAAAGTAACTGGGAGTCAAAGATGATCTGGAGATATACTTACCTGATGATATTGACTCAACTCCTTTAATATAGTAAGTAAAATAAATGTCCGGCCCTATAAGGTTCGGTACGTGTAACTGCTCGGCCGTAGTAGGCTCTCTCATAGGCGCTCGTCCATACTAGGCTATGTATCTCGGCCATCCTGGGCTCGCTCATAGGTTCTCGGCCATAGTAGGCTCGGTATATAACTTACCATCTGATCAGAGGTTGCCCAATAGGGGCCTGCCCACCGATTATAGCTCGATGGTGGTGAAAATACTATAATATTGTGTATATATAGGCCCTCTGCTCTCTTGACTGGAAAAAGACAATACTCAATTGAATATAAAGTCCCGATAAGGGAGAATACTGTAGCTTATGAGACTAGGATAATGTATATAAATTCGGGAGTATGAACTTCTCTTTATGCCTCGTTATCAAACACATGTAGTTACGAGATCATGCAAAAATGAAGGAAGGTCTTAGCCTTAACATACCTTATCACAATATTTCAAATCACCAAGTTGAAATCGCCTCTTCGCACCTTAATCTACAACAACAATAATAATACTATCATTAAGTTACGAAAGGTACAACTATCGCACAACGAAAGACAAACTTATTTTGTATTAAAATGGGCAGCATCTCCCCTATAATCCTTACTTCCTCCAAATTCAAGGTAACACCAACAACACAAGAACACAACAATAACAACATATATACATTATTTTCCAACCTTATATACACCACAAAATACTACAAAACAGCCCAACACACCCCAATCTCTTCATACACAAAACGACCACCGTAGTAGTGTCAAACATCCCAAAAATGTTATGACGAACGACCAGACCACCACCCTACATTTATGTGGTGTTTCTCCACATCCTTCCTCATTCAAAACTCCACAAAACAGTAGTAAAACACACAGCCCAACATCAACACAAAACAGTCTACAAAATAGTTCGCTATAAGTGAATAACTTGAACTCACGGCTTCCGATCACCGTCCCGTGAGTTCTTACAAATATAGAACGACTTACCATGCATTTACTGCATAAAACAATGTATGAAATATAGAAGTAAACTTACCTTATTTGTTGGATAACTCAGCTCCTATCTTGGTTCTTCAAACTCTAGGTTTTACCTCCAATTAGAACTTGAAAGGGAGAGAAAATCAATTGGGGTTTGTGGGCAATATTTGAGAGGATATTTGCAGAGTTTATGTCTGGTTATTATGCCCTATTATCAGTCTAATATATGAAGGAAATAGTCCTTTAAAATGCCTCTTTGGACGACCTGAACTGGCCCATTTTTGAACTCTCACCTAGCAGTTTGCGCAGTCTCGTAAAAATGCCCATTTCTCTCTACTCCTATATCGTATTGAAAAACGGTTTAATGCGTCAGAAAATAGACTCATAGATCTTCAATTTTATGGGTGGAACACCCTATAACTCTAAGTATATTTGGATAAAATCACAGTTATATTTGACCCAAAGTTTCAGTAAAACTTATAAACGTAACTTGTGATGACTTTCATCGACTTTTGTTCCACAACTCGCTTGACTTCAAAACATAACACAAGACTATCATACGACTAACATAACTAATAACGCAACCTCCTCAACATGTTAATCATCCTAGTCTCACCCCAAAAGTACATGTTATAACATTCCCAACTTGTTGACTTTCGACAAAATATTATTTTCTTCAATTCCTTTAGCTTCTGAACCTTCCAACCCTCTTTGTACTTGTTGTTCATGATCTTCAATATTTGTAACCTCCTAGGTAACATGATTAACTTACTTTATATATTTTCAAATATGATCTCATTTTTGGTCCTACATTAGTTTTCTCACGATGCACTTTTACGTACGAAAATATAGGGTGTAACATCATTCCCCCCTTGGGAACATTTGTCCTCGAATGTTTACTCTTAGAGACTTCGGAAAATTTTTGCCAGAGTCTCCTCCGTATACTAGACTAAAACCAACTTGCATGCAACCAGAAAATATACTATGCATGCCACACATGGCCAATTTCTATAATAGCAACACTTTGCCTCACACAGCCGTAAATCATAAATACTAAAAGTCAAGAAATAAGAGCTTACCTGATGACCTACTAGCCTGAATATAGCTGTGCTGTAGCATCCCATCTTGAGCCATATCTTCAGTTTGAAATAGGTGGGGGTATTTAGACTTCATTTCTTCCTCCGCTTTCCACGTCATCTCTTCCACATTCTTGCTTCTCCATAAAACCTTCACGAAGGCTACCTCCTTATTTTGTAGCTTCCGGATTTGTCGGTCTAGGATGGAAATTGGAATTTCCTCGTATGAAAAGTCCTCCATAATCTGTACATCATCCGTGGGCACCACTCGAGTAGGATCACCACTGCACTTTCGTAGCATAGATACGTGAAAAACCGGATGGACTGACTCTAATTTTGAGGGCAATTCTAACTCATAAGCTACTTGGCCCACTCTCCGAATGATCCTATAAGGCCCAATATACCGTGGGCTAACTCACGCACTTCATAGATGATACCTTTAAAAATAACCAGTCATTAACCCCGAACTCCAAGTCTCGTCACCGCACGTCAAAATATGACTTCTGACGACTCTGAGCTATCAATAGTTGCTCCCGGATAAGCTTTACTTTCTCTACGGCCTGCTGAACCAGGTCTGGCCCATGTAACCCAGATTCTCCAACATCAAACCACCCTATAAGAGATCTGTACTTATGCCCATACAAAGCCTCGTACGGAGCCATCTGGATACTGGAGTGGTAACTGTTATTATATGCAAACTCGATAAGAGGTAGATGTTCGTAACATATCCTCCACACATGCTCATAACATATCCTCGAGCGTCTGAATTGTGCGCTCGGCTTGTCCATCCATCTGTGGATGAAAAGCTATGCTGAGATTCACCTGAGTCCCTAGACCTCTCTGAAATGACCTCAAAAAATATGCTGTAAACTGGGCCCCACGGTAAGATATAATAGATACTAGTACTCCATGTAGCCGCACTATCTCCTTAATATATAACTTTGAATAATCTTCTGCTGTATATGTAGATCTGACAGGTAGGAAGTGAGCTGATTTCGTGAGCCTATCGACTATCACCCATATATAATCGAACTTACGATGAGAACGAGGTAAACCCATAACAAAGTCCATGTTTATCGCCTCCTATTTCCACGTCGGGATCTCTATAATCTGCATTAGCCCTCCGGGCTTCTGATGCTCTAACTTCACCTGCTGGCAACTAGGACACTGGGCGACAAACTCAGCAATGTTCTTCTTCATACCGTTCCACCAGTACACATCCTTAATGTCATTATACATCTTCGTTGACCCAGGATGAATGGAGTACCACGAATAATGTGCCTCTGACATAATCCTTTGTCATAGCCCTGCTACATCTGGAACACACAGATGACCCCTGTATCTGAGAATCCCATCTCCCTTGAGCTCTAACAACGACTTCTTCTACTGCGAAACTCGTTCTCTCAACTCGACAAACTCTGGATCCTCGTACTGCCTTTCCTTGACTTCAGCTATGAGAGATGATTTTGAAGTGTTTTGGAGTACAACTCCACCATCGTCAGAATCTACTAACTAAACCCCCAAACAAGCCAATTGATGAATCTCTCTATTTAATTGTCTTTTCTCATGCTCTACATGTGCTAAGCTACCCAGAGATCGGCGACTTAAGGCATCAGTGACAACATTAGCTTTCCCTGGATGGTAGAGAATGTTAACATCGTAATCTTTCAATAACTCAAGCCATCGCCTCTGTCGCAAATTCAACTCTTTTTGCTTGAAGATATATTTCAGGCTTTTATGATCTGTAAATACATCAACATGAACACTATATAAAGAATGCCGCCATATATTAAGTGCATGGACAACCGCAGCTAACTTGAGGTCGTGGGTTGGATAATTCCTCTTGTTCTTCCTTAACTGCCTTGAAGCATATGCAATTACCTTCCCATGTTGCATCAAGACACATCCTAACCCGACACTTGAGGCATCACAATACACGACATAACCCTCTGGAACCTCTCGAAGTGTTAGAACTGGCGCTGAGGTCAACCTGTTCTTAGGTTCTTGGAAACTCCGCTCGCAAGCCTCCGTCCACTGAAACTTAGTTGCTTTCTGCGTCAGCTTCGTCAATGGTGCCGAAAGGGAAGAAAAACCCTCTACTAACCTCCGGTAGTATCCTGCTAAGCCTAGAAAGCTACGAACCTCTGTCGGAGTGGTAGGTCTAGGCCAAGATTTCACGGCCACAATCTTCTGAGTGTCTACCTTTATACCTTCATCGGATACAATATGCCCCAAGAATGCTACAGACTTCAACCAGAACTCACATTTAGAAAACTTAGCATACAACTTACGATCACAGAGGGTTTGGAGTACCGCTCGCAGTTGGTCCGCATGCTCATCCTCTAAACTTGAATAAACAAGAATATCATCAATAAATATTATCACGAATAGATCTAAAAATGGCTGGAATAGGCTATTCATCAAGTCCATAAATACAGCGAGTGCATTTGTCAACCCGAAGGACATGACAAGGAACTCGAAGTGGCTATATAGGGTCCTGAAGGCTGTCTTCGAAATAATTTTCTCCCGAACTCTGACCTGGTGGTATCCTGACCTCAAATCTATCTTTGAAATGAATCTAGCCCCCTGCAACTGATCAAACAAGTCATCGATCCTTGGAAGTGGATACTTATTCTTAATAGTTACCTTGTTCAGCTGCCTATAATCGATACACATCCTCAACGAGCCGTCTTTCTTCCGCAAAAGCAATACCGGTGCACCCCAAGGTGAGGTACTGGGCCTGATGAAACCTTTCTCCAACAAATCTTTTAATTGTTCCTTCAACTCCTTCAGTTCGGCATGTGCCATTCTATACAGAGGGATGGATATTGGTTGAGTTCCTAGAAGCAAATCGATGCTAAAATCAATCTCTCGCTCTGGAGGAATACCTGGAAGCTCATCTAGAAACACATCTGCATACTCTTTGAGTACGGGAATAGACTGAAGTGTAGGTATCTCCGCATCTGCATCTCTAACTCGCACAATATGATAAATGCACCCTTTTGCGATCATTTTCCTCGCCTTCAGATAGGAAATAGACCTACCTCTGGTGTCATTGTATTACCTACCCATTCAAAGACTAGCTCACCCGAAAAATGAAATCTGGTTGCCTTTGCTCGGCAATCAACTGTGGCATAGCAAGCTGCCAACCAGTCCATGCCCATGATAGCATCAAAATCCATCATCTCTAGCTCAACTAGGTCTGCTGAGGTCTGACGACGACAAACTGTCATCGTACAACCTCGGTAAACTTGTCTAGCAATAATCGGTTCTCTGACTAGTGTAGATACCGCAAAAGGACCACTTAGTATATACCAAACTTCCCCGCGACAAATGGGGTAATATATGAAAAAGTAGATCCTGGGTCTATCAAGTCATAAGCATCATGAGAGCAAATGGTCAATATACCTGTCACAACGTCTGGTGAAGACTCCTGGTCCTATCGACCCGCTAAAGCATAGATACGGTTCTGATTACCACCTGAACTGGAACCTCTACCTCTGCCTCGATCTCTACCAGCCGAAGACTGAGACTCGCGCCCTGAAAGATGGACAGACATAGATGATCCTGTTGCTAAACTTGTTGGTTGTGCCATACCCCCAGAATCTCTATTTGGGCAGTCTCGCATCATATGCCCCAGACGCCCACATGTATAACAAGCATCAGAACCTACTCAGCATTGGACCAAGTGTCCTCTATCATAGATGTCACACCGCGGCGGAAATGACCATGTCTGCCTTGAACCTCGCTGTTACTGCAAACCCGATGCCCGTGAGCTCTCAACTGGTCCTGATTGAGTATAGCGGTTATACTTCTTACCCTGTAACTGAGGTAGCGGAGTCCTAGGTCGCCGTCCGAAGTACTGGGGTCTATAACTACCCTGGGAATTCTCTTGAGACCTGGGAAATCTCATCCTCGTACGCTGCCCTTGCTCAGTCCTCTTTGTACCCTGCTGTCGACGCCTACCCCTTTCTATATTCTGAGTGAATGCCTGAATCCGAGAGATATCCATACTATCCTGTAATGCAGCGGTGGCACATGCCTCGGTCAACTCTGGGGCTAACCCTGCTATAAACCTGTGGATCATTTCTCGTATAGTAGTAACTATTGATGGTACATATTTGGCCAATGAGTCAAAACGGGGACTATACTCTTAAGCACTCATATTGCCCTTCTTGAGGGCTAGAAACTGATCGACCCGAGCCTGTCGGATCTCCTGCGATAAGTACTGGTCAAGGAAGGCATCTAAAAAATTCTCCCAAATAGCTGGAGGTGCATCACGTCCCCTGGACCTCTCCCATCCCTCGTACCAAAGTATGGCTATATCTCGGAGTCGAAAAGCTGCTAGCTCAACTGCCTCTTTCCCTGTGGCATGCAAAACTCGAAAGATCCTGTGAAGCTAATCTATGAAATCCTGCGGGTCCTCCCTTTGATCTGTCCCCGTGAACTCTGGGGGGAATCAAAGCAATAAACTCTCAGACCCTTGAACTCCCAAACCCCTCAGAAGATCCTGCACTAGCTGATACCCTATCTTGTTGCTGGGTAGCTACCAACTGTGTCAACAAATGCACGGCACTCCTCAAGTCCTGATCTGATGGAAGTGGAGGGGTAACCGGATGTGCGGTATCCCTAGGAATCTCCTCAGGTGGTGGAGGAGTTGGTAATGGCTGAGTAGGGGTCTCGCCCTAGGCCTCATACTGGGCCCCATCTACTAGGGGTACCCTGCTGGTCCCTTCACCTACTATTGTATCTCCCATCTGGTTAGCTGTAGTCTTCCTAGACACCGTCATTTGTGTATGCAAACACCAACACGTAAGTTTAACTCAAATTTCCTATAACTCAGTTCTACAACACGATTTAGATTTGAAAGAAGGGTAACCAACTCCTAAATGCCCTGTAGTTCCCTGCTTATATAATGTGGTGCACAACACATCTATAAACAAGACCCTACTAGACATGACTTATAGACTCCCTAGGATAGAACCTTGCTCTGATACCAAGTTTGTCACACCATGAACCTGGGGGGGAAAGACCGGCACCCGGTGCCTCACCTAACCTAGCGTACCAACTTGCGACTAAGGGACTATGAACATATAATGTCATAATTTGGCCATGAGGCCACATTGCAAGACAATTTGTGAAGAAAAATATAAAACTGAATGAAAACTAGCATTGACTAAACATCAATATAAAGTTGGGCCGTCAAGGCCGTTATAACTACTACAGCTGACAAACCAACAAAATAAACATACCAGGCCTGCAAGCCCAACATACTACACAAGGAAATGTCTACAAGCCTCTACTGATGGATGTATTATGATCGGAACATGGCCCCCACCTACCCATAATATATATACAAACATACAAAAGATGTACACAAAACCCTAGACCAGGTAACTTCGAAGGACGTGGAGCTTACCGATCAAGCTGAACTCGGGAAACACCTACTGAGGAGGTCTACCCGTCTGTCTATCTGAACCTGTACGCATGAAATGCAACATGCCCAGAAAAGGGACGTCAGTACGAAATAATGTACCAAGTATGTAAGGTAATAACATAATTGAAAGCTGAACTGATAATATAATAACTTAAAGTAACTGGGAGTCAAAGATGATCTGAAGATATACTTACCTGATGATACTGACTCAACTCCTTCAATATAGTAAGTAAAATAAATGCTCGGCCCTATAAGGCTCAGTACGTGTAACTGCTCGGCCGTAGTAGGCTCACTCATAGGCGCTCGGCCATACTAGGCTCTATATCTCAGCCATCCTGGGCTCGCTCATAGGTGCTCGGCCACAGTAGGCTTGGTACATAACTTATCATCTGATTTGAGGTTGCCCAATAGGGGACTGCCCACCGATTATAGCTCGATGGTGGTGAAAATACTGTAATACCGTATATATATAGACCCTCTGCTCTCTTGACTGGAAAAAGACAATACTCAATTGAATATAAAGTGCCGATAAGGGAGAATACTGTATAAACTCGGATAATGTATATAAATTCGGGAGTATAAACTTCTCTTTATGCCTCGTTATCAAACACATGTAGTTACGAGATCATGCCAAAATGAAAGAAGGGCTTAGCCTTAACATACCTTATCACAATCTTTCCAATAACCAAGTTGAACTCGCCTCTTCGCACCTTAATCTGCAACAACGATAATAATACTATCATTAAGTTACGAAAGGTACAACTATCGCACAATGAATGACAAGCTTATTTTGTATTAAAACGGGCAGCATCTCCCCTATAATCCTTACTTCCTCCAAATTCAAGGTAACACCAACAACACAAGAACACAACAATAACAACATATATACATTATTTTCCAACCTTATATACACCATAAAATACTATAAAATAGCCCAACACACCCCAATCTCTTCATACATAAAACGACCACTGTAGTAGTGTCAAACAGCCCGAAAATATTACGACGAACGACCAGGCCACCACCCTGAATTTATGTGGTGTTTCTCAAAACCCTTCCTCCTCCAAAACTCCACAAAAAAGTAGTAAAACACACAGCCTAACAGCAACACAAAACAGTCCACAAAACAATCCGCTACAAGTGAATAACTCGAACTCACGACTTCCGATCACCATCTCGTGAGTTCTTACAAATATAGAATGACTTACCATGCATTTACATCATAAAATATGGATGAAATAGAGCAGTAAACATACCTTATTTGTTGGATAACTCAGCTCCTATCTTGGTTCTTCAAACTCTAGGTTTTACTTCCAATTAGAACTTGAAAGGGAAAGAAAATTAATTGGGGTTTGTGGGCAATTTTGTGGAGGATTTTTGCAGAGCTTATGTCTAGTTATTATACCCTATTATAATTTTAATATATGAAGGAAATAGGCCTTTAAAAGGCCTCTTTGGACGACCCAAACTGGCCCATTTCTGGACGATCCGAACTGGCCCATTTTTGAACTCTCACCTAGCAGTCTGCGCAGTCTCGCAAAAATGCCTATTTCTCTCTACTCCGATATCATATTAACAAACGGTTTAATGCGTTAGAAAAGAAACTCATATATATTCAATTTGATGGGTGGAACACCTCATAACCTAAGTATATTGGGAGAAAATTGCAGTTATATTTGACTGTTTCAGTAAAACTTATGAACGTAACTTGTGATGACTTTCATCGACTTTTGTTCCACAACTTGTTTGACTTCAAAACATAACACACGACTATCATACGACTAACATAACTCATAACATAACCTCCTCATCATGTTAAGCACCCTAGTCTCACCCCAAAAGTACATGTTATAACATTTCCAACTTGTCGACTTTCGACGAAACATTATTTTCTTCAATTCTTTTGCTTCTGAACCTTCCAACCCTCTTTGTACTTGTTGTTCATGATCTTCATTATTCGTAACCTCCGAGGTAACATGATTAACTTACTTTATATATTTTCAAAGATGATCTCATTTTTGGTCCTACATTAGTTTGCTCACGACGCACTTTTACGTACGAAAATATAGGGTGTAACATTATTCTTCCGGAACCAACCCTTTATCGTGAGGGTTTTTATAAGAGAGAGGGCCCTCTTATGTTTACGGTGCTCTTGAATTGGATGTCTCATGTTCATTACAGCACTAACATTTGAAGTACTTGCTTAACTTTCAAATGGCAAAATTAACTCCTTGTTAAGACAAGAAATAAGAAAAAAACAAAAAGATTTCATTTAATTTAATTCCTTCTATTTTCATAAGTACATAAGCATTTTCCTATGCAGAAAAGAAATTGCCATGACTTATGGTTATCTTGTACAAATTGTTTCTACGGGGCTGGCTGCGCATTCCCTAATCCCAATGATGTATTATGTTCCGAATTTTCGTTCCCCGGTTGAAGTGGTAGTCATTGTTGTCGTAACCTCATATCATTCCCCCAGTGTTCGAATGCGAAGAATGCGAATTGGAACACTGGAAGTCTTGTATCTTCGAAGGTTCCACCAATGAATTACTATGTAATCCTTCACTCGGTAACATATCTTGTTTTCCCTTAGGAATCCATGCTATTGATCAAAAGAATACATAAAAGTCCTCTAGTCAACGGTGAGGTAACCTCTGTTCGGTTGCAAACCTAACTTCCCGGTGGGAATTTGCTATCGAACCAAATATTATCTAATCGCCTCCGAGTGAAGCCTTGGCATCGGAGATATTATTGCTTCTGTCTTCATAGTATGCTTTATATCGTTGCCTCATTAAAAACCTTGCCAGAAAAATCCAATTGGGACAAAAACTGAACGAAGGAAAAAAGAGTGCAGTACATACTTTCCGCTTGGGTAATGTTCATCAGCAATAATATCTTTTGAGGTGTGCACGTTCCATTTGCTTGGTAGTTTGTCTCCGTTCTGGTTTTCCAACTCATACGAGCCTTTTCCAGTGATAGCTGAAATCCGATAGGGACCTCCCCACATTGGGCCCAGCTTCCCTGCGTTAAGCTCCCGGGTATTTTGAGTTACTTTCTTCAGAACTAAATCTCCCACTTTGAAATAATAGAAATTAGCTCTTTGATTATAGTATCGCTCCATTCTTTGCTTTTTAGCCGCCATTCTTACATGCGCCAAGTCCCTACGTTCCTCGAGTAGCTCCAAGTTGATTAACATTGCTCTGTTGTTCGATTCTTCGTCCGCCTGGAAATATCTTAAGGTTGGTTCCCCTACTTCCACCGGTATCAAAGCTTCTGCGCCGTACACAAGGGAAAAATGGGTTTCTCCTGTGCTTGACTTGGCCGTTGTTCGATAGGCCCATAAAATCCCAGGCAATTCTTCAGACCAGTTGCCTTTTGCTGATTCCAACATTTTCTTGAGATTTTGAATAATCACTTTGTTTGTCGACTCCGTTTGACCATTTGCGTTCGGATGATAAGGTGAAGAGGTGATCCTCTTTATCTTTAAATCTTCAAGGAACTTTGTAAATTTTGTGCCGATAAACTGTGGCCCGTTGTCGCATGCAATCTCTTTTGGTATTCCAAACCTGCAAATTATGTTTTCCCACAGGAAGTCGACCACTTCGTGTTCTTCGATCTTTTGATAAGGACCTGCTTCTACCTATTTAGAAAAATAGTCAGTCAAAATTAAAAGAAACCTTACCTTTCCAGGAGTCGGTGGTAGTGGTCCGACTATGTGCATCCCTCATTTCATGAACGGCCACGGGGACGGAACCGAATGTAGGGGTTCTACTAGTTGATGTACTAGTGGTGCGTAGCGTTGGCACTTATCACATTTTCGTACGAAGTCTTTGGCATCTTGTTCCATACGGGGCCATTAATATCCTACCCGAACTAATTTTAGCACCAAAGAATCTGCACCTGAGTGGTTTCCGCATATCCCTTAATGGACTTCTCTCATGACATAGTTAGCTTCTGATGCTCCTAAGCACCGGGCCAACGGGCCTTGAAAGGATTTTCTGTACAATTGACCTTTCTTGAAGCTATATCGTGCATCTTTGGCGCGTAAGGTTCTTGATGCTTTGGGGTCTTTGGGCAACTTTCCATGCTCGAGATAATCGATTATTTCATTTCTCCAGTCCCAGACCAAACTAGTCAAATTCACCTCATAGTAACCATTGGTGTCCAAGAATGAGTTCATCAATTGTACTACCGTCCCTAATTCCAATCCTTGGATTTCTGTCGATGAGCCCAAATTTTCCAATGCATTTGCTTCCGCGTTATCTTCCCTCGGGATATGAGTAATTGACCACTCTTGGAATCGCGCCAATAAAGCCTGAACTTTTGCCACGTCTTATTGCATATGTTCCTTTTTGGTCTCAAAAATTTCGTAGAACTGATCTACCACCAACAATCACATTTGATTTCGATGACTTCAGAGTCAAGCCCCCAGGCCAATTCGAGCCCTGCAGTCAAAGCTTTGTACTCTACTTCATTGTTTATTAAAGGAATCGTTCTGATGGCTTGCCTTAAGGTTTCCTCTGAAGGTGTGATCAAGACTATTCCGAGCCCGGACCCTTTTACGTTTGAAGCTCCGTCCGTAAATAAGGTCCAAACTCTCGATGTCGATTCTGACACCATTATTGCCTCCTTGGTTGACAGAGGCAATAGTCCCGGACTGAAATCGGCCACGATATCAGCCAAGACTTGCGAATTAATTGCAGTCCTCGATTTATATTCTATATCGAACTCGCTCATTTCGACGGCCCATTTGGCCAATCTACCCGAGAGCTTGGGTTTATGGAGGATATTCCTCAAAGGGAAAATTGTCACCACAGCTATCGGGTGGCATTGGAAGTAAGGCCTTAGCTTCCGAGCGGCGACTACGAGAGCTAAGGCCAGCTTTTCCAGATGTGGGTAGTGAGTTTCTGCTCCTGTTAAAATCTTGCTAACGTAATAAATGGGAGATTGCATACCTTTATCCTCTCAGACTAAAATTACATTTACCGCAACTTCTGAAACCACGAGGTAGACTAGTAATGTTTCACCTTCTTCTGGTTTTGAGAGCAACGAAGGGCTTGACAAATATTTCTTCAACTCCTTCAAGGCTTGCTGATACTCCGGTGTCCATTCGAAATTGTTTTTCTTTTTGAGTAGTTTGAAGAAGCGATGACATTTTTCCGATGATCGGGAAATGAACCTGCTCAAAGCTTCCAATCTCCCTATGAGCCTCTGGACTTCTTTTATGTTAGACAATTGATCTGGGATGTCCCTTATAGCCTTGACTTTTTCAGGATTTACCTTAATTCCCCTTTGTGAGACTAGGAATCCTAGGAACTTACCCGAACTGACCCCGAACACACACTTCTCGGGGTTAAGTTTCATATTGTGCTCCCTCAAGATGTCGAATGTTTCTTGAAAATGCTTCAGGTGTTCACCTGCATTCAAAGACTTAATGAGCATATCGTCTATATATATTTCCATAGTCTTTCCTATTTGTTTTTCGAACATATTATTCATGAGCCTTTGATAAGTGACTCCGACATTCTTTAACCCGAAGGGCATCACATTGTAACAATATGTACCAAAATTTGTTATAAATGAAGTCTTTTCCTGGTCTTCTGGGTTCATCTTGATTTGATTGTACCCAGAATAAGCATAGAGGAAACTCATTAACTCGTTCCCGGCTGTGGCATCAATCATTTGATCGATATTTTGCAATGGGAATGAGTCTTTCGGGCACGCCTTATTAAGATCCTTATAATCTACGCACATGTAAAATTTATTATTTTTCTTAGGAACTACTACTACATTGGCTAGCCAGTCCAAATATCTTACCTCTCGGATTAAACCAATCTTAAGTAAACAGGTTACCTCTTCTTTGACGAATTTATTCCTTGCTTAAGAAATATGGCGCTTCTTTTGCCTTACCGGAGGTATGTTGGGATCCAAGCTTAACTTGTGTACGACTATCTCCGTCGGGATTCCTGTCATATCCCCGTACGACCAGGCAAAACAATCGGCATTAATTTTAAGGAATTCAATAAAAGAAGACCTGAGTTCCGGGTGCAGTCCTGTTCCCAAATTGAATTTCCTTTCTAGTAATTCATCGAACAACGCAACTTCCTCTAGTTCTTCTGTCGTAGACTTTGTTGCGTCCGTCTCTTCTAGTACTTAAAAATATCTTGGTACCTGATATTGTTCCGACTCTTCTGTCCTCGGGTTAACTTCCTCTGGTTCGGGAGCAGGTGTCGGTTCCAGTAATTGCTATGCCACAGCACGTTCCTTTCCTTTGCTACTAGATACCGAAATTGCATTCATCTCTCTTGTTGCTGGTTGATCACCCCTTATCTATTTGATCCCCTCTGGTGTCAGAAACTTTAACAATTGGTGATATGTTGAAGGCACAACTTTTATCTCGTGCAACCATGGTCTTTCCAAGATGATATTATACCCCATGTCTCCATCTACTACTTCGAAGAGAGTTGTCTTCATTACTCCCTCAGCGTTCGTAAGCAGCAAAATTTCTCCTCGGGTTGTCACGCTTGCAAGGTTGAATCTAGCGAGGAGTTTTGTTGTCGGGATAATGCTTCCAGTGAGTGTAGATTGCTCCAGTACTCTCAATTGTATGATATTAGTTGAACTTCCTGGATCCACTAAAACATGTTTAATTTTAAAATCTAGTACATTTAAAGAAATTATCAGTACGACATTATGCGGTAGCAATAATCCGTCTGCATTTCGTCCGTGAATGTGATATTGTCTTTCCCGGAGCCTTTTACTATGAGTTATCGATACTTTTGTCTTCTTCGCTACAAAAAATGTGACCTCATTAATCTCATTCCCTCCGAAGATCATGGTGATCATTTGGCGTGGTAACCTACTTTCGAGGGTTCCGCGTCGCCCCTGTTCTGACCATAGTTGTTTTAGCTCGGTCACTCAAGAATTCTCTGAGGTGACCATTCTTTAACAGTGTTGTCACTTCTTCCTGAAGGTGTTGGCAGTCCCCAGTCCGGTGACTGTTAGCGCCATGGTATTCACACCATAAATTGGGATCCTTCTGGCTGGGATCAAATCTCATAAATCTCGGGAATCATGCCTCTTTGATATTTCTCATGGCAGACACCAACTCAATTACACTGACATTGAAGTTATACTCTGATAACTTTGGGTAAGAAGAATCTCGCGACCCCGAGATTTCTTTATCCTGCAGCAATCTGTTATTCCAACCATGATCGGTCCTTCTATCAATGGTGAACTTGTCTGCTATCCGGAAGCTCCTGTCGCGACCTTTTGTCCGCTCGTAGGGCAAAACTAGGCCCCTCTAAGTCCGTCTATCTGTGTCAATATCATCTTTCATTTTTTTCTCTGTTCTTCTCTTGTCCTTTGGTCGACGATGGAAAGCCAACCTGATCGTCTTAGATCCTTATTTTCGACTCGTACCGATTGTGGACGTCCGCCTAAGTTGTCGCTTGAAACTCGAGCAGACTTTCCTTCAACTTCCGAGAAGAATCCGAACTTCTCGGATTTAAACCTTTGGTGAACGCTTCAGCTGCCCATTCATCCAGGACTACCGATAGTAACATCCTTTTCTTCTGGAACCGAGTAACAAACTATCATAATAATTCGGACTCTCCCTTCACGATCCTGAATATGTCAGCCTTTCGGGCTTGTACCTTTCTGGCACCGGCATGAGCCTTGATGAAAGAATCCGCTAGCATCTCAAAGGAATCTATGGAATGCTCGGGTAATAAGGAATACCATGTTAAATCTCCCCTCGTAAGAGTCTCATCAAATTTCTTCAGCAACACAGACTCAATTTTGTGAGGAGCCAAATCATTTCCTTTCACCGTTGTTGTGTAAGTGGTAATGTGCTCTTGTGGATCTGAAGTTCCATCATACTTCGGTACTTCGGGCATTTTGAACTGCTTCGGGATTAACTCCGGGGCTGCGCTCGGCTTATACAGAAATGAGGTATACTTCTTTGAGTCTGGGCCTTTCAATACTGGTGGCGCCCTGGGATTTGGTCCATGCGGGCGTTTACTGCCTTCATGAATCGTAAAAATTCGTTCTTGAACGAGTCGTTCTCGCTGTTGAGACCGGGTCCGCTTCCCCCAGCCCCGTCAGGACTGACTTCACCCCTGGGAGTATTGTTGATGACTCTCTACATTGTTTGGTTGGGACACCAGGAGGAATCAGATCTCGCATGTTTGCATTATTCGAAGCCCCTGACAGTGCCTGTTTCAGCTCTGTCATAACCTTGTCTTGCCGCGTGAGATGGCCTAGAATAATCGCATGTTGCTCTTGTAAGACCTTTACCGAATCGATGACATGCTCTTCATTAGCGTCATCGGGAGTTGTTTCCCGAACATGTCGAGGATATTGCCTGTCATGCACCGGCGTGGCGTCATTTCCCTTATTGTGGGTATCACTGATTGAATCCTCGAAATAAGGTTGTTCCCCTCGAATTTCAGGATTGTGAGTGTTGTTAACAATATTGTCTGCCATTTTTTTGTTATTTTTTCTAAGACAAAACGATCAAAGCTTGTTAGTAAAAAAGGTAAGGATCAATTTAATTGCACGTCTGTCTAGGCCCCACGGTGGGCGCCAAGCAGTTTACCCATAAAATGGTACAGTTGAATTTGTTTGTAGTTTCTAGACAAGTAAATTAATTTAATCGAAAAAATAACGAAATAACTGATGAAATATAAAATACTTAGCCTTAAAATGTAGATGGAACAACAGAGCTGACGAATCTGGGAACATGGTTTTCGGGCACAATAATGATGAGATCAAAAAGCAAGAAAGTAAAATTGCATTATACATTTTGTATAAAATGTAGTGTAAGTTAACCAGAAAATTCGTGTCCTTTACAATGATAACTGAGGTACTTATTTATAGCTATGTCTAGGGAAGGAAGTCCAGGGATCATGTCTTTCTTTAATGTCAACTACGAGGGCCATTGATTAAGATGTAACGTTAGACATAAATGCCAAATTCCTTGTAACGGGCCATCATCCTTAACGCTGCAAAATATTCTGTATTAAATGTTACCAGACGCAAAGCATTTAATACTCCTTTGATGATAGTTATTCCTCCTGGTGATAAGCGGAATAGCTATGTTCGGTGGTCATCCCCATCTTGTGTTCCACGTGTCCTTCCTTTAAGCGGCCACGTGTCATGTCGTATTTTTGCCTATAATATATATATATATATATATATATATATATATATAAAGGTGGCCTTATTTTTAAGCTTTTTATTTGTAAGCCTTGTTGGCCAAATAAATGGCATTGTATTTTGAGAGGATGTGGCCAATTGTTGGCCATGCATTTCTTTCTTCTCTTCCTATATAATGAAGACTCTCTACTCATTTGGAAACATACCAACAAGACTTGTCTTCAATTCTTGTTTCTTCCTTTCCTTCTTTATTAAAAGTGTTTTGTATGAGAGCTAGTGTTGGGAAGCACTTGTGTGAACCCTTTATTTGGAGTGATCTTGTGAGGTTATTCTCTTAGGGTATTGGGATTAATTAGAGTATTTAATCTAATTTTGTACTCTTATTGGTATAGTGAATTTGCTCCTCTCCGCTTGTGGACGTAGGTCACATTGACCGAACCACGCTAAATTTGTCTTCTTTATATGCTTTAATTGTCGTTATTATCAACTTCCATTGTATTTGTTATTGTTATTATACCATTGTTTGGTTAAATTTCGTACTACCCGGGTGCACCATCCTAACAAATTGGTATCAGAGCCGGATCTAACCAGGTTTGTTTCAGTAGCCAATATGACTTTAACAAAGACATATGTTGAGAAATTTGACCTAAGTGCAAACTTCGAAATGTGGCAATTAAAGATGAAAGCTATCCTAATTCAGGATGGCTTAGACTTGGCATTGCAAGGAAAGGATAAGAAGCCGGATAAAATGACGGACGAGGAGTATGCCATCATAGATAAAAAGGCAAAATCAGGTTTCATCTTAAATCTCTCAAATGAGGTTTTACGTGAAGTTTCTGTAGAAACCACATCCAAAGGCATGTGGGAAAAATTAAAAACCTTATGTATAAAGAGGACGGTGCAAAGACTTTACCTGAAGCAAAAGCTTTATACAATTCATATGGGTGAAGGTACCTCTATTCTCTCTCATCTTGACACATTTGATTCCATTCTTATGGATTTTGAGTAATATAGATATTGAATTAAAGATGAGGATCAAGCTGTGTTACTGCTTTGTTCTATACCCCCATCTTTTAAGCATATAAGAGATTCTATGCTTTATGCAATGGATAATATCTCTTATAAGGATATTAAATCTATCTTAAAATCAAAAGAACAGATAGATAGTGATTTTACTGGGGAAGCTAGTGGAACTCAAGAGAAAGTTGGCTAGTTTGTTAGGGGCAAATCCGACTCCATATCCAGATACAATAATTTACAGTGTCGCTATTGTCATAAGAAATGTCACATTATCTTCGAATGCTATAAGCTGAAAAATAAAGAAAAGCATAAGGAAAGGAAAAATGAGCACAAAAATACTTGCACCGCCGAAGCTAGTGTAGCAACTGATGAGATTGAGGGAACTATATTATTAGCAACTGAAACTAGTTTCAGATGAGACAATGAGTGAAGTTTAGATTCCGGTTATTCATATCATATGTGTCCTAGAAGGGACTTGTTTTCTACATATGATTCAGTTGCAGGTAGAGTTGTCCAATGGGTAACAATGTTACTTATAACATTGTTAGCAAAGGTACAATTTAGATCAGAATGCACGATGGTGTGGTGAGAACTCTCACCGATGTTAGATATGTTCCTGAGTTGAAGAAAAATCTCATCTCTGTGGGCGCTTTAGAATACCTTGGGTGCAAATTCACTGGTGAAAGTGGAGTTCTTAAATTTTTTCAAGGTGCTCTTGTGATCATAAAAGCACACAGATCTGGTTTGTTGTATACTTTATTGGGCTCCACTGTTATAGGCCCTACAACAGTTTTTGTATCAGACAACTTGTCTGATTTTGATGGCATTAAATTTTGACATATACCCATTGGGGCTTTTGCGGAGAAGGTGAAGCAAATTTACTATATCAGCCAAAATTAGGCTAAGGTCGACATTTGTAAAAGGTAACCTTATTTTTAGGCTTTTTATTTGTGAGCCTTGTTGGTACATTTGGAGCCTTTTATTTAAGGCCTTGTTGGCAAAATAAATGGCCTTGTATTTTTAGAGGATGTGGCCAATTGTTAGCCAAGCATTTCTTTCTTCTCTTCCTATATAATGAGGACTCTCTACTCATTTGGAAACATACCAACAAGACTTGTCTTCAATTCTTGTTTCTTCCTTTCCTCCTTTATTAAGAGTGTTTTGTATGAGAGTTAGTGTTGAGAAGCACTTGTGTGAACCCTTTCTTTGTTGTGATCTTGTGAGGTTATTCTTTTAGGGTATTTGGGATTAATTAGAGTGTTTACTCTAATTTTGTACTCTTATTGATATAGTGAATTTGCTCCTCTCCGCTTGTGGACGTAGGTCACACTAACCGAACCACGTTAAATTTGTGTCTTCTTTATATGCTTTAATGGTCATTGTTATCAACTTCCATTGTCTTTGTTATTATCATTATACCATTGTTTGGCTAAATTCCACACTACCCGGGTTCACGATCCTAACAAATTGGTATTAGAGCCGGATCTAACCGGGTTTGTTTCAGTAGTCAATATGACTTTAACAAAGACTTATATTGAGAAATTTGACAGAAGTGCAAACTTCAGAATGTGGCAATTAAAGATGTAATCTATCCTAATTCATGATGGCTTAGACTTGGCGTTGCTAGGAAAGGAGTAGAAATCGGATAAAATGACGGACGAGGAGTTTGCCATCATAGATAAAAAGGCAGAATCAAGTATTATCTTAAATCTCTCAAATGAGGTTTTACGTGAAGTTTTTGTAGAAACCACATCCAAAAGCATGTGGAAAAAATTAAAAATCTTATATATGATGAGGACGGTGGAAAATAGACTTTACCTAAAGAAGAAGCTTTATACAATTCGTATGGGTGAAGGTACCTCTATTCTCTCTCATCTTAACACATTTGATTCCATTCTTATGGATTTTGAGTAATATAGATGTTGAAATTAAAGATGAGGATCAAGCTGTGTTACTGCTTTGTTCTCTACCCCCATATTTTAAGCATATAAGAGATACTATGCTTTATGCAAAGGATAATATATCTTATAAGGATATTAAATCTATCTTAAAATCAAAAGAACAGATAGATAGTGATATTACTGGGGAAGCTAGTGGAACTCAAGCGGAAGTTGGCTTATTTGTTAGGGGAAAATCCGACTCCATATCTGGATACAATAATTTACAGTGCCGCTTTTGTCATAAGAAAGGTCACATTATCTCCGAATGCTATAAGCTGAAAAATAGAGAAAAGCATGCGGAAAGGAAAAGTGAACACAAAAATACTGACACCGCCGAAGCTAGTGTGGCAACTGATGAGATTGAGAGAACTATATTTTTAGCAACTGAAACTAGTTTCAGATTAGACAATTAGTAGATTTTAGATTCCGGTTGTTCATATCATATGTGTCCTAGCAGGGACTTGTTTTCTGCCTATGATTCAGTTGCAGGTGGAGTTGTCCAACTGGGTAACAATGTTACTTATAACGTTATTGGCAAAGGTACAATTCGGATCAGAATGTACGATTGTGTGGTGAGAACTCTCACCGATGTTAGATATGTTCCTGAGTTGAAGAAAAATCTCATCTCTGTGGGCGCTTTAGAATCCCTTGGGTGCAAATTCACTGGTGAAAGTGGAGTTCTTAAATTTTTTCAAGGTGCTCTTGTGATCATGAAAGCACACAGATCTGGTTCGTTGTATACTTTATTGGGCTCCACTGTTATAGGCCCTACTACAGTTTCGGTATCAACTTGTCTTATATTGATGGCATTAAATTTTGACATATACCCATTGGGGCTTTTGCGAAGAAGGTGAAGCAAATTTACTATATCAGCCAAAATTAGGCCAAGGTGGAGATTTATAAAAGATGACCTTATTTTTAGGCTTTTTATTTGTGAGCCTTGTTGGTACATTTCGAGCCTTTTATTTAAGGCCTTGTTGGCCAAATAAATAGCCTTGTATTTTTAGAGGATGTGGCCAATTGTTGGCCAATCATTTCTTTCTTCTCTTCTTATATAATGAGTACTCTCTACTCATTTGAAAACACACCAACAAGACTTGTCTTCAATTCTTGTTTCTTCCTTTCCTCCTTTATTAATTGTGTTTTGTATGAGAGTTAGTGTTGGGAAGCACTTGTGTGAACCCTTTCTTTGGAGTGATCTTATGAGATTATTCTCTTAAAGTATTTGGGATTAATTAGAGTGTTTACTCTAATTTTATACTCTTATTGGTATAGTGAATTTGGTCCTCTCCGCTTGTTGACGTAGGTCACTCTGACTGAACCACGTTAAATTTGTGTCTTTTTTATATGCTTTAATTGTCGTTGTTATCAACTTTCATTGTCTTTGTTATTGTCATTATACCATTGTTTGGCTAAATTTTGCAATACCCGGATTCACGATCTTAACAAATTGGTATCAGAGCCGGATCTGACCGGGTTTATTTCAGTAGCCAATATGACTTTAACAAAGACTTATGTTGAGAAATTTGACCAAAGTGCAAACTTTGGAATGTGGTAATTAAATATGGAAGATATCCTAATTCAGGATGGTTTAGACTTGGCGTTGCAAAGAAAGGAGAAGAAGCCGGATGAAATGACGGATGAGGAGTTTGCCATCATAGATAAAAAGGCAAAATCAGGTATCATCTTAAATCTCTCAAATGAGGTTTTACGTGAAGTTTCTGTAGAAACCACATCCAAAGGCTTGTGGGAAAAATTAAAAACCTTATATATGAAGAGGACGGTGGAAAATAGACTTTACCTAAAGCGGAAGCTTTATACAATTCGTATGGGTGAAGGTACCTCTACTCTCTCTCATCTTGACACATTTGATTCCATTCTTATGGATTTTGAGTAATATAGATGTTGAAATTAAAGATGAGGATCATGCTGTGTTACTGCTTTATTCTCTACCCCCATCTTTTAAGCATATAAGAGATATTATGCTTTATGCAAAGGATAATATCTCTTATAAGGATATTAAATCTATCTTAAAATCAAAAGAACAGATAGATAGTGATATTACTGGGGAAGCTAGTAGAACTCAAGCGGAAGTTGGCTTGTTTGTTAGGGAAAAATCCGACTCCATATCCAGATACAATAATTTACAGTGTCTCTATTGTCATAAGAAAGGTCACATTATCTCCGAATGTTATAAGCTGAAAAATAAAGAAAAGCATGCGGAAAGGAAAAATGAGCACAAAAATACTGACACCGCCGAAGCTAGTGTAGCAACTGATGAGATTGAGAGAACTATATTTTTAGCAACTGAAACTAGTTTCAGATTAGACAATTAGTGGATTTTAGATTCCGGTTGTTCATATCATATGTGTCCTAGCATGGACTTATTTTCTGCATATGATTCAATTACCGGTGGAGATGTCCAACTGGATAACAATGTTACCTGTAACGTTATTGGAAAAGGTACAATTTGGATCAGAATGCATGATGGTGTGGTGAGAACTCTCACCGATGTTAGATATGTTCCTGAGTTGAAGAAAAATCTCATCTTTTTGGGCACTTTAGAATCCCTTGGGTGCAAATTCACTGGTGAAGGTGAAGTTCTAAAAATTGTTCAAGGTGCTCTTGTGATCATGAAAGCACACAGATCTGGTTCGTTGTATACTTTATTGGGCTCCACTGTTATAGGCCCTACTACAGTTTCGGTATCAGACAACTTGTCTGATTTTGATGGCATTAAATTTTGACATATACCCATTGGGGCTTTTGCGAAGAAGGTGAAGCAAATTTACTATATCAGCCAAAATTAGGCGAATGTAGAGATTTGTAAAAGGTGGGCTTATTTTTAGGCTTTTTATTTGTGAGCCTTGTTGGCACATTTGGAGCCTTTTATTTTAGGCCTTGTTGGCCAAAAAATAGCCTTGTATTTTGAGAGGATGTGACCAATTGTTGGCAAAGCATTTCTTTCTTCTCTTCCTATATAATGAGAACTCTCTATTCATTTGGAAACACACTAACAAGACTTGTCTTCAATTCTTGTTTCTTCTTTTCCTCCTTTATTAGGAGTGTTTTGTATGAGAGTTAGTGTTGGGAAGCACTTGTGTGAACCCTTTTTTTGGAGTGATCTTGCGAGGTTATTCTCTTAGGTTATTTGGGATTAATTAGAGTATTTACTCTAATTTTGTACTCTTATTGGTATAGTAAATTTGCTCATATCCGCTTGTGGACGTAGGTCACACTGACCGAACTACGTTAAATTTGTGTCTTCTTTATATGCTTTAATTGTCGTTGTTATCAACTTTCATTGCCTTTGTTATTGTCATTATACCATTGTTTGGCTAAATTCCGCACTACCCGGGTTCACGATCCTAACAATATATATATATATATATATATATATATATATATATATATATATATATTAAGAACGGCCTTTTCCCTAGAATATTCTTTATCAAAAGCCCAAAAGAATATCATACATATTAGCAATGGTTGGTTAGCGATGTTTCTGGCATGGGAATAAATGAATGTATTATATGGGGTAAATGAAAGTATTATATGGGAATAAATGAATGTATTTTACATGTCAGCAGTGGTTGGTCAGCAATGCATCTGGCGTGGGGAAAAATGAATTTGTGTTATGTATGTGTATGCAATATGCTATATTATATTGAAACTCTCATTATGTTCTCTAGATAATTCAATTTTCTAATTTGGGGTCTAAAGCAAGAGCTTTATTGGCCTAGGGTGAACTGCCCTGTATTTGATATCTCTTAATTGTTTGTGTGGTTCTCGTCCAGAGACGGATTCAAGATTTGAACTTTATGGGTACGAGTACGAGACTTTATCGCAACTCATTTGATTTTATTGGGTTGGAAATCAATTATTTGTACTTATCTAGTGAATTTTTTTTTATCACATATGTAAGGTCCGAGCCAAAGCTAGCTACTGGTTTGGATGAACGCATAACTAATTTTCTGCATTTCCTAATTTTCTGTTTACTTTCCGTTTTGGTTTCTGATATTTTCTTGATATCAGATAGAATATTGGGAAAGTAATTATGTGACCATTTCATCTAAAAACTTTAGTTGTTAAAGACAGGGGCGAAGCCACACTTTGGTTAAGGTGGTCAATTGACCACCATTTGTCGGAAAATTACACTGCGTATATAGATAAAATATCATATTTTAGAGATATATAATATATATTGAACACTCTTTGTCGAAATTTTCTTTTACTTATTTCAAGTTTGAACATCCTTAAAAAAAATTTTAGCTTCGCCCCTGATTAAAGAGAATAGACTTTCAATTACTTAACTATGTCATCAACAAAGACGGCATGGTCCTCTTTTAGCGGAGTTAGAGCGAAAGAGGGGCGGCGTAAATGGGACTGGAATAGGTGAGGGTACATAATGAGCACTATAACATTGCAAATGAAACTGGATTTAAGTTATTCGCGTTTACAGTATAATTTTTTTTACACTATTAATATAAGTTGACAGATTATAACTATCATTATTTTCTACATTACCAATGCAGATTCGTTTTAGGCGATTACACATACTTGAGTTTATAGTATATATTTTTTTTCGCCGCAACACTAAAAAAAAAAAGGTAGTCTGGTGCACTAAACTCCCGCTGTAGCTCCCGCTGTGCGCGTGGTCTGGGGAAGGGCCGGACCACAAGGGTCTATCGTATGCAATCTTACCCTGCATTTCTGTAAGAGGCTGTTTCCACGTCTCGAACCCGTAACCTCCTGGTCACATGGCAGCAACTTTACCACAACACTATATATATATATATATATATAAACCAAAGAGAAAATGGAGTAATAGATAGACACATCTGGAGATCCATACCAAGAAATAGGTGCAATGCACCAGAAATTGTTTACTAAATAAAGAAGCCATAGAGATGAGGTCAATTCTTTAGACAAGTGTAGTTCCAAAAACAGCACCACCAAAATTACAAAATTTAGTACAATGTCAATATTTTTATTGACTGGATCTTTTAATGAACTCTATAAATACTCTTTCAATCAAGAACCAGAAAAAGTAGAACAAAAATCTACTTGCATTGGTTTTGACTAGCAAATGAAACTAGTCTATCGATAAGACGTCGAAGCCTTTGCGCTCCTGGACCTGGTCTAAGCTTTGTTGGATTTCCAACTTCCGAACAAGGTGGATTTCCGGCACACCAACCTCCTGGTGTGAAACTACCATTGCCGCGATGAAGAAATTCTTGATCAATCCTGTCTAAAACAGGATCATTTTTCTTGAATTTGCGCGCAAATGCAGTGTCACTTGCTATCATTTTTCCAATGTCATTTAGGGAAAGAATGTGTGGATGTTGTTTTGGAGGGATATCCCAAGCAATATAGTGTAAGTCATGGTTAATAACAGTTGAAGAAAACTCAGGGGCATTGCATATAACAGTCTGAAAATAGCCTTCAGGAGAGGATACAAAATTTGAGTAGTACATAAGTAGTGTCCTAGGAAGATTGTCCCAACCCCATATGCAGTACTCCACAAATGCACGCGAAAGGACCGTCCAAGCTGAGCCTGTATCAAAATTTTAACAGGGTCAGTGGGGATTCATGTAGCCGATTCCAACTTGCTCGGGATTGAGGCATAGCTGTTACTGTTTATAATCGTAAGAAAGGAAAAGAGGACAACTATGGTCCTGGAAGATAATGCAGATGCGCTATACTCCTATATAATGTTGCGCGGACTCTCCAAAATATTATCGCACCCGTGTCGGATCCTCAGAAATGTACTACTTTTGGAAGATCCGACACGCACCTGGCGACATTTTTAGAGAGTCCGAGCAACATACCGGATCCTAGATATACTGCTTCATATAGTTGACCCCAACTTGCTCGAGATTGAGGCGTAGTTCTTAATATTTATAACAACAAGATGGAAAAGAGGACAACTATGGTCCTGGCGAAAGTGCAGATGCGCTATACTCCAAAATTTTGCCGCACCCGTGTCGGATCCTCCAAAAATACACTACTTTTGGAGGGTCTGACACACACCAACAATATTTTCGGAGAGTCTGAGCAACATAGCAGTTCCTGGATGTTCCATGTCATTAGGTCTGAACATGACAAAGTCATTTCCTTTTCTCCATAAGATCGGTAAGTTTGTTTAATATATGATGTTTTAACAAACAAAATAGTAGAGTCCCGGTGCACAAAGCATCCCGCGTTAACGCAGGGTCGGGGGAAGGGCAGACTACTCTGATGCAAGCATCAGTGGCTGATTCCACGGTCTTTTCAATTCTAAGGGAAAAAAGCCATAGAAATTTTGCATTTAGACTGAGCTGCATTTGTGAAGCATAAACATCAGCAAACACCTTCAAGAAAACCAAAATATGTAGACTTAGTTATGATATCTAACCGGTAAAGAGTTTAAAGGCTGTGGGAAGTGTTCGCCTTGGCGAGACCCAAAATATATCAGATTTAGTATTCTGATAAAGCCCGGGGTCTATAATAAGCGGCATTGCCCTTTGTGACCTACAGAAGGATAAATAGAATGACATAAAAATTACAGAATGAACTGTGAAAACAGCCAAAGCACAAAATGAGAAACTCCGGAAAAAGGATAACATACTCTTTCCATCTCAACCGGCTTGTATGCTCAATGAAATTAAAGTCGCGTTTTAGTTCAGAAAATGTGTAGAGAAGATCTGTAAAGCAAATGAATAAATCAAATAACATCTTCAAGTAAAGAAGCAGAAAATGGACCAAAAATATTTGCTAAACAACAAGAGAACTAACCATCTTGAGTTAGTAGAGGATAATCAGATGCGCTCAGGTTAATAAACCAATCCCAGTGCTTATATTTCTTCAGGAGAATAGACGCGGCATGAAGAGTATTAGAGACCATAGTCGGACCGCGATAAGTCACCATATTTGCTTTTTTAATCACGTGTACATTCCCAACCTTGGCAAAAATAGGTTCATTTGCAACTCTAGAAGCAAGTTCTAGTCTATCTTCTACCGATGATTTTAGGTCCAAGTGAATAACATAATAATTCCGTGGATGATACAATGATTTCAGTGTTCGCCAAAGTTGATCTAAATCACCCTTTGATCCGGATATCAAATAAGCAAAACGTGGTGAAGGAGGAGCAGCAGGAGGCGGAGGAGGAGGACGTGGAACTTGCTTAAGTTTTGCTTCAGCTAAATACAAGCTAGTTTGATTTGTTATAACATGAGATGGGAAAATTGAGAAAACTGAATTGATTGTATGCAATGAAGAAATGAGGCCCATGTCAAAAGAGGTAGCAAGAAGGAAAATCGACACAAGTGAGCTTATAATTAGAGGAAATATCCATCTTTTCTCCACATTCAAGGACCTCATTGCTAAACCTTATCATGTACTCTAATGAATGTCTCTTTTCTCTTCTCCGAAGTCTAACATAAAATCTACCTAGAAAAACTTCAACAGATTTACATTCTGTGCTACTTTTGACCACTCGGCCCCTTCAGTATATCCCTGAAGGAACGATTGACAATAGGTGGAATATCCGCCTCCGTTATCTCAACATTGGAAGAGGAATATCCGCCTCCGATCAAACTCAACTCTTATCGACTAGGCAATCGAAAACCAAAAGGCCCCACGAGCCTGTAGTTATTGGTTATCAAGAATCGCCTTCTTCAAATTGATCCCCTACCTTATACTCTCTGAATATTCTGTTGAATCAAAAGCCAACAAATCAAAGGTCAGCATCAGCATTATTTAAACTAAAATGGTGAAGAAAATTCTGAAATAGTCATTAGACCATCTTGAGCTAAAAGTTGGTAGAAAGACAAAACAAGACTACTACTATTGTAAACATGCTAATGTTCAACTATAAAAATGAATCTTTTTTGATAAGGGAAACAAACAGAAGTAAACATCCAAATGAATCTTTTTAGCAGAATAAGGCCAAGAATGTTACATCAGGACTGCATTTTGGGATCAAAGAGACCAAATCATAGGCCAATAATATGGTCCTAAGCTGATATTTATCTATTCCTTTATTGCATTTATAAATTTTAGATTTGCAATTTCTCAAACACCACAAAAGGAGCACAAAAAACAGAATCTAATACATAATAAATGCAATGGCTTCATCTTTTCTTATATACACACATTTTGTTTTTAATTTTCTACATGAATATACGTAACTCAAGCCAGTAGCGGAGCCACATGCAATGAATTATCGAAAAGTTATGCTGCATAAATAGGTAAAAAAAAAAATTAAATTTTTTTGAATCGCTCGAAATAGAAGCGTATAGGTTCAAATCTCAGGTGTGACATTTACATATATTCTTGAACCCCATGTTGGAATTCTTGTCTCCGCTACTGACTCGACCCTGATTATACCCTTTATTGTCTATATGCTGGATCCATCTCTGCCGTTATAAAAAAACATGTAAATGTATAATACAAGAGAGAGAATTCAATTTACATGTACATTTGAGAAGCTTGAAAAAGATGATCCTTTGTTTTGTACACGTCCAAGAATGAAAATGAAGAAGAAGAATAAGGACAATGGACGTAAAAGAGAAGAGCCTCTTCTTCCCTTTGGCTTTGTTGAGCTATTCTGTTAACTGACTTCCGGGAAACCATCCCACATTGGCACATTCTCAATAATAATTTTTTTTCCCGTCAATTCTCAATAATATATATTATTTACTCCTTATAAAGTTTGGCTAGTCTTTTTTCTTCAATAGTTTTTATTTGGGGTAAAATGGGTTGTGGATAACTTTGGGATGATATTTGGTGGGATTAAATTATATAAGCGAGGATTGATACACACGTCATCCCCAAGAGAAGAAGTTTTAAGTATTTTGGGTTAATAATCTAAGAAAATGCGGAGATCGACAACGATGTCACACATCCTATTGGAGTGGGGTGGATAAAACGGAGGCTCGCATCCGACGTTCTATGTGATAAGAATGTGCCATCAAGACTTAAAGGTAAGTTGTATAGAGTGATTGTTGGACCAACTATGTTGTACGAGGTAGAGTGGTGGCCAGTCAAGAACTCACACGTTCGGAAGATAAAAATAGTGAAAATAAGGATACTTAGGTGGATGTGTGGGCATACTAGGAGAGATAAGATTAGGAGCGAAGATATATGGGACAAGGTGGGAGTGACCTCGCGATGGACAAGATGCGAAAAGCGAAGTTGAGATGGTTCAAACATATGAAGAGGAGTACTAAAGATGCCTCGGTGAGGAGGTGCGAGAGATTGTCAGTGATAGGTCTAAGAAGAGGTAGAGGTAGACCGAACAAGAATTGTGGAGGTGTGATTAGACAAGACATGACACATCATCAACTCACCAAGTATATGACCCTAAATAGGAGAGCATGAAGGTCGAAAATTATGGCAGAAGATTAATAGGCAGTCGAGCGATTTATCTCCTCCATCTTCTCCTTATTATTATTATTATTATTTTATTATTACTATTACTAGTACTATTATTATTATTGATATTATTATTATTATTATTATTACTATTATTGTTATTATTATTCTAGTATTATTTTATTCTTCAATTTTATTACTATTGTGTTTCTTTCTTCTTCTTTTTTAATATTTTTACTTTTTTTGCTGTCAATACTTTTCTTTTTTTTTTCTTCAATATTTTTCATCTTAGCTTTTTAACTCTTGTTTTTTTCAAACCTGTTTTGAAAACGCTTTCCTTGTGCCGAGACTTTATCGAAAATATGATTAAGAGGGTTTATCGAAAACAGTTTATCTACCTCAAACAAGACAAGGTTAAGGTCTGTGTATATCTCATTATACCCCACTTTTGGGATCACACTTGGTATGTTATTATTGTCGTTGTCTAAGAAGTGGATCATTCCATTGGAACCTATTAGTTGCAATTCCAATTGTGGCACTGATGAAAAAACTCACAATGCTTACGTCAAACCAACGAATCAAACCAAAAATTTATATAGTTCATAAATGTTTTGTGTGTTATTTAATCATGATTAAGTACAGCGTATTCATTTCACTTAATTTTGAGACTTTTAAAATTAAACTAATATACTTACCCGCGCGAGGCGCGGATCATTTCAAAGGAAAAAAGAGAGGAGAAAAATATTAAAAACAGATATAAATTGCAGACTACATTTAGCAACCGCATTCAAAAGAATTAAACCAAAAAAACGAAAAGATAAATTTAATCGAATTTTCTCTATAAAATTGTTGCCAGGGACCACTAATTTTCAAGAGATGTTACATCATATTGGAGTAATGCTACACAAGTACTTGGCTTTAAAAGGATTAGTCCACCTGAAAATACAAAAAGATTGTCTCAAGTTATGATCCGCAAAAACAAAGAACGGTTAAAGATCTGTATAATCACAGTAATTAAGACATCACCTCCATTGTGCTTTACTGTGGATCAGAAGTATATGAGCACATGAGCAAGTCAATCATGTTGATCGATGATATAAACGAAGACTCATATGGATAACCAAGATCCTAGAACTACCTAATCTTTGTTAACAGAATCTATATAACTGTTTTAATTACTGATATAGCAGTAATCTTGGTTCCAATCGAAACACCTTCATGAGAAGCTACTTGTTTATTTACAGCCGAGGACAGAGTTTTCTGTTGCATACTTAAGGTAAGTTTTGCTACCTGTAGAAACATATGTATATTACAAACTATTAGATGAATTGATCGGTAAAAAATTGTTCATGTTTCCTCTTTAATATTGGCTGCCCTAGCTTGTGCTGTTAAATTCAGTATCTAATAAAAAAAATCATTAGTAAGGGTATGTCAGGCTGTAAAACCAGGTATCAACAAAGGCAGACAACAATCTTACCCATCTCTAAGGCAATACAAGTTCTCTATTTATTAGCAAAAGACAAAACAATATATTAAATTAGTTGAACATGAAAACTTCAAGGCAAAGAAATTAAAAGGAACTTCCATCTTATGCACTCATGTAAAGTTCAAAGATAAAACTTGTCTCAAATTGAAAAGAAAATCAACATAGATAATCAAGAAAAGAGTATTCTTACATTCCCCATAAAAGGGTCTCAATCCAAAAGAAGAGTAGCAACTCAACCTCACTATGGCCTCTAGTTGTGGCACAGTGGATATTACTATTGTCTCCCTAGTTTCATTTGATTGCCGCCTCATATCCTGAAGCAGATAACGAAAGAAGCAAATATCAGTGAGACATATACAACATTTTCACAATCAAGAAAGTTTTGTACTGAACTGTTGCAGGAAATCTAATTCTGGACAAACCTCATAATGAGCCTGTTGAAATACTTACCTGCCTAATTTTGACATAACTTTATTGTAACATTGAGGCTGCATAATATGGCAATCGCGGATGACAATTGATAGTACAATATTATATGTATCTGCAACAAAAACTCATTAGCTTCAACATGTAGACCTTAAAAATAAGATTGTTGCTTTATCATCACAACATTGTAAGACCATAAGTAGAATAGTTATTACCTACTCCCAAACTGCTTAGCTTCGGTTTAAAGTTAATTTTAAACTCATCATATCCATCATAGCATATTATTCACATTCTCATCTTTTTTTCCACTATTCTTTGTGTCAGACTTACTGGTGCATTGGTCATGGCAAAAAATAACGGTCCTAACTGATTGGTTCTAATCACCTGTGAATAATATTGGAAGGATCTACATTTAGTATATGCACATCTTCATTGTTGATTAACCATTTAAGATGCAAACATATCCAGATAGGAAAAAAAAAGCATAGTTACATATGGTGCGTGGAAGATTTCGAAATACATTCTTTTCTGTTTTTCATCCAAAAGTTCTATAGTGGGAGGCAAAAGTAGTTTCAAATGGAATATTTCCCTATAGTTTTGAATTACCAAAATATTTTCAATTATAATGAATTTCACATTCTCAACAAATAATGAAAATAAATATAAAAAAAGATCATAACTCTCTAACAACATAAGATAGTGATAATACTTTGCTGTTATCATAGTTAACTAATACCTAATAGAATCCAACAAAGTGAAAACAGAATAGCAAACACAGTCTTGTTGTTGGTGAAATGATCTTATCCATGGTAATAATGGCAAAAGATAGCGTCTTTCCAATTTCAAAATAGTAAAAAACCAATTATGTTATGAGTACTGTAAAAACTACTAAATAAGTTAAGTTTTTTTTTCTTTCAGAAATTATCAAAAAATATGGATACACACGAAAGAGGAAAGTTACATGCCGGGTGCCGAAGAGAGGAGGAGAACCAAAGGAATGGAACTGCCATGGATGTCTTTGAGAGTCGTGGAATCAAACTACTTAGCTTGGGTTTAAAGTTTATTTTAAGGTAATTACAAAAAAAATTGATAATTATTTTTTTTTGGTGGGGTCAGGAATGATCTTCTACGCAAAAATACTTACTTAGCTGATAAATTTACAATATGTTAATTCATTACAACCATACCTAGCACCAGTACTCCTAGAGAGCAACTATGTACGAAGTAGATTAAATGTAGAAGAATGTTTACCTCAATCAGTCCCAAGTGGCACAAAATTCTATTTTAAGCAAAGCCAACACAAATCGCATAGTCACTTTAATTTTGATCACTTCTCATCCTTCAAAGTATCCTGACACACAGCAAATAGAACATGTGCAATAGTAACTACGATGGACGAAAAATAGCCTGAAAAAATCATCCCTGGAAGCATACTCAAATAGGAAATTACCATTTTCTTAAGAAATCAAGCAATAATCAGCAAAAAACATGCTCAATGTTCCACCTCTAATCAATTATTTAATGCAAAAATAAATTGCATAAATTCTCGACTTCCTTGTGGACAAAATCGTCGACCAACTCTTGAGAGAATTACTAAAACAGTAGCTCAACTCCATTATCCTCTTCTTACAGCTCGAACTCGCCATGCTAGTTCCATCCATTGACAATCTCTTTAAATCTTAACAGAATGAGTTTCAAGTGCTAATACCACATATTAAGAAACAGTCAATATGTAACCTGCAAAAACAAACACAGTGTAAGTAATAAAAAATAACCCTGAGTCCTTTTATTGAAAAATAAACTTTAATCGCACGATTCTTTTCCGTCATCATAATATGGTACGTAGAAAATGTATTATTTATAGTATGGTACGTAGAAAATGTCCTAGATCGAATGATCATGTCAAAACTTGTGTGTGTTGTTGAATGTTATACCCCGTACTTTAATATTAGGATAAGTTGTAGTAATTCATATGAGCTTGAAGGGATTAAGACCATTAATAAGATTATAGAAGATTTGTGACTATAAGACCCCGTAATTTTAACAACCTTGATACCGTTATATACATTTGATATGGTATTTTGAGTGGAATATTTTTGTAAAACAGTTTGAAAAATATGATTTTATATAATTATTAATATTACTACTTTCAATTACACACATAATATGAGAAAGTTTATGAGATTTTCTTTATTGTAAAGATAGAAATTATTTTCTCACAAGAAAAGAAGGTTATCTTTTTACCATTTTAAGAATTAACCGTACGAAAATTTTACTCTTTATATGAGATTAGAAAAATTATAAGTTGAGAAAATATATGTATTTTTGCATGGATGTTTTAATGAAATAATAGTGTATGTATTTATTTTACATGGTACCACATGAACATGATAGTAGGATGTATAAAGTGTATTAAAAATAAGTAGAATTTTAAATAATTTGAGATAATTCTTAATTATGAGGGTAATTGGGGTAACGGAACATTACCTAATTACCTAATAAGTGGATAAAGATTAAACTTTCCCACCCCATCCCCACGTGGAAGCAAGCCATATCCTAAAGAAATGACTATGAGTCATTTCTTATTAGGTGGCAAACTAATGTGAAGTTTTACACATTCATTTCATTCTTAATAATTTCCATATCAAAGACACTACAATGAGTGGGGGACGTTAGCCATTCTTATAAGTTTCAACAAATTTCCTTCTCAAGACATTACAATGCAATCCTTATAAAATTTCAACACAATTTCTTGCCATCGATTCCTACAAACATTATTATTTTCTAATCAATATTCTTGGAAGTGTAGTTTTTGTGCTGGACCATAGTGCATCACACAGTAATATTTCCTTGGAGCTTTGCCTTATTCAAAAGGCAAGCCATTTAAGATCTTTCTTTAAGATTTTGATGAGGTCATGTGTCTTTTCTTTCTTTTAAATGTGCCTTTATATTATACAATAGTTATAACCTACTTATGTTTGGCAAGAGCAGTAATATTTTGAACGCATAGTTAACCCTACTTTGCGCTCTTCTCCTTCTTCATCCAACCTATGTATACAAATATCATACAGACTTTTTCCTACTTCGATCCTCCATTATATGCTTTGTCGCGTTTGATGTGTATTGGAGGGATTGTCAAGAGAATCGGCTCAGGTATGTTAAGGCTAATCCTTCATTTTGGCATCATCCAAGTAACGATACGTAAACGTAATGCTATTCCATAAGTGGTTCTACTCTTAACAGTTAAGGATGCCCATGTTATTCATTCATGTAAAGTTATATTTAAGTATGTTTAAGTATGTTGCTAAGTCTATATTGAGGCGTACGATAAAGATGTTAATGTTTATAATATAGTGAGACATGCATCTCCATGCATATACCACCGTGCTACGGCCGGTCGGGTAGTTACCACCGGTTGGGCAGTCATGCATCATACGATATGGATAATAGATTCAAAGAGAAGTATTATATATGTAAGTATAATAAGTATGCATATACGGTGGCACTTCAGAGATTCAGGTTGATTCTTATATGTCTTTAATTAATGTTGACTTATTGTTATATTTCAGTTCTGCCTTACCTACTCAGTACATTATTCGTACTGACGTCCTTTTGTTGGGGACGTTGTATTCATACTTGTAGGTATAGATAATCTGTTTGACGGGCTCTCATAGTAGACGAGATTGGTATTCAGTGAAGGATCGGTGAGACTTCACCTCATTCGGAGTGCAGCCGAGTCTATGAGTCATCGGAGTTTTGCTATAGACTTACGAATAGGCCGGTACTCTGTCCCATTTGATGTCAAATAACCTTAGAAGTTTTGTAGACAGAGGTTCATTTTGTACAGTATGTCAGAGGCCTTGACGGCTCATATGTATTCATGTTTTAAGAAAAATGATTCAGTGATATAGTGTTTTCCCACTTACGCTTGTACATTATGAGTTGTGGCCATGTTGGCCCATGATAGTTACAAAAGGAATGAGTTTAGCCAACTCGGCCTATGTATGTTCTAGTTTTGGTCGAATGATCATGAGTTACAGAGTGGTTCGCTCGGGCCAGCTAGGCACCAGGTGCCAGCCACGCCTCCCTAGGTTTGGGGTGTGACATTGAAGGCTTCATTTGTCCTTTCTATTTCAGGGCAACTGATGATATGCTTGCTAAATTGCATCTCTATAACAATGAATGTGGACATGAGCGGAGTGGAGGCATGTTTCCTCTCAGTATGCAGCTTTTGTAGACTTATGCCTAAGTAACAATTTGAAAAGTTCTAGACAGTAGCTAGGATATTTTAAGCCATTGCATCTTTTAAAGAAAAATTTGTCCTTGGCTTTTCCCTCCCAAGCAATCTCTTCTGTGGTCACAAGGAGAAGGGAATTGTATAGTCATGAAATTAGTAATCAGGGTGTCAATTATTTTTAGTCAAAAATTATGGCAAAAAATGCAATTCTTCCAAAAACACTCTATTATATGACTGTCGTATACTAACGAATATGTAAATAGTTTAAAATAGAAGTAAGTCTAAAGTTTAAAAACATAATTTTTTCATCCATCAGATTAACCTCAATTGAAAAAGGACTATCAGGTCTGCGCGATCCAGAACTGCAACACTTGCAGTGCACGATTGTTTGTCCAATAATCATAAGAACACACAAAAATCTGCACTAAATCATTTCTCAAGATGCTTACTAACTATGTGACAATCTGCTACTTTTGAGTTTTCCATCTTAAAGCATTTCTGTTTCTCATGCACGTCTATCTGGAGAAACCTTTCTAAGGTTTTGAGCTTATGGAAGCACTTCTCCCTTCTAACAACTTCCGCAAAGAAGTATATTACATGTAAACTATATACTAAAAAGTAGTATATTGGAAGTAAAGGTGCATCAACATATGTCCTTTAAGCTCCAACGCAAGTGTCCAATGCACATCAAATGAAACTATCTCAAAGGCATAAGATGCTAAAATTTAAGATGTTTTTTTTAAGTAAGTTGCTAAAATTGAAGATGCTATAGACTGTTCCATTATCTATACATTGTTTCCTCTCTTATTAATTTATCTATAAAAAAAGTACTTTTGATTATTCTAAAATTCTGGCCTTAAGCTGCAGGACAAAATAGGCTCTTCTAGACTCAACAATTAAACCCTTTGATTGGTAAATTTTTTCTCTGAATCAGATGCAAAAAGCTTAATTCAGGCACGAGCATTTATGATTAGCAACTTGAGCAATAGTTCTCATGATTAGTGGAAGCAAATTATTCCTTATTGATAAAGGCATCTTTTTTTTTTCGCCTGCTTGTTTTGCGCAGGCACGCCCTACTGGGGTAAATGTAGCACCCCATTTTTCTGCACTTGAGGATTTCACAACTTGCTAAATTACTGTACATCACTATACGACATAGCAACTTTTAAAATTGTATATTGATTTGAACTTACCATATTATTCCAAAAACAGTATGAGTGTTGAAGTTGAAATTTTGCATTTAAACGCATATTACGCAAAGGAAAACTAAAAGAAAATTAGACATACCATATTCAGTATCATCAACAGCAACAGTAGCAACGAACAATAGATGAAAACATAGGCAAATGACGCACATAACTTTTGAGAACTTATGAGATTTCAACTTTCAAAATATTTTGTCTAACCTTCTAAAAAATCTATTTCTCATTGATAGAAAGAAGATAATTACAATTGAAATACTAATTTGTGATGCAATTCTAATTTTGGTCATACCAGAAGAAAAGAAAAAAATACCCCCTGGAGTTCTCGTGATCCAATAGATTGTTACAACTGAATCCCAAAAAGGGGGAAACACAATGTAAGGCCTACTATGAAAAAATTGAAAAAACAAAAAGAATTTAATACAGAGAAACATGACGTGAACATGAAATTTTATACCTTCAAATCTTTCTCACAGACGGTAAAACTCTCTCTCTTATTAATTTCTTCTAGCCTTGGATTTAACGGATTTTAGGTTTTGGTTAAACGGTTGTTGGGTTCAAACACATACTTAAATTATGAGGCGCTTTTAAGTTTCAATTTAAGACAAGACACACTTCCACAATGCCAGGACAAAAGCATGCTAGTATTACTATTGATAATGGTAATCTAAGCAAAAAAAATAGAAAGATACGTGCAATGAATCTATGAATCTCTTTGTAACTGAAAGGTACCCGTAAAGGAGGCAGAAGCTCGGCGTAGCAGAGTGTTGATCGGAGAAGAAAATGGTTAAACTTAAAGAGAATATTAGGGAGCAGTTATATGGATCCCGTCAATTATCACTCCAATACTCAGATTATGACGCTTTCTTTTCCTACAGTTATGTGAGATGTGAGCGCACGTAGGTTCCTTTTTAGTTTAAAATATAGTAGTAATTAAAAAATAAAATAAAAAATAAAAATAATAGAGTTATATGTATTGGTAACTTCTCATCACAATGTAAAATAGAATCGGTTCACATAAAATATTTTCTCAAATATATTAATATTTAATTATCATTAAATTCAAATTCAAAAATAATAACTAATTATTAACTAATTATAAAATATAGAAATTATTGTTTCTTTAAAAAATATATATACGTATTTATTTTATTTTTCAAAATAAAATTCAAAAAGAGAAACTAATTTTACCTAACTAACTAATTTGTCCTAAAGTTGTTACATGGCAAAATATCATGGTTGACTTCTTTCCTTTTAAGTAAATACTAGTATTAGTACCCGAGAGATGCGCGGACACAAACTATGTCAAATTATGATTTGTATTATTTAGGTTATGTGCAAATAAACTTAATATTTAAACTTACACATAAAAATCATAGATAATCATTAAATATTAAGAAAGAAAAAGACATGAAATCATTTTTCAAATCTTGTAGTGGATAAGCTATTTTTTTTTTAAAATCTATAACAATATAATTTCTTGATTTTATTACTTGCATTTCGTTTCGCGATCAATATTAAAGAATACTAAACATGTCACATTGTGATCTATCGTGTTTGAGCATATTAAATCATATTATTTTTATAAAATTCTTACTAAAACTTTATTTTACGTCTCAAGTTCAAATGTCTAATCCTTCTACATTTTTTTCTCTTTTTGTTCTTTGCTTATAGTTATTGTATTACTCATTACATAGTATTGTCATACTGTCATGTAATTTTTTATTAGTTTACCAACTAACTTAATGGCTTGATTATTTTCCTTTTAATAATCATCGATAATTATAATATTTTATTCTTGAAATATAATGTAGTTTTACAATTTATCCTCTTACTCGGGACTCTTTTATCATTTAAATGTATCAATAATATTATATTATCTAGCTATTTAATGTATTTATTTAAACTAATTCAAGTATAAGTATAACTCAAAGTATATATTTAAAGTCTAATATATAGTATTATCTTATTTTCATGTGGTTTTTCATTAACTTGTCACTTCATTTAATATCATTATATAAATATAATATAAATAGATATGTAAAGTTTTAATCTTGCATAAATATTTATTTTATTTTTAAACTATTGCTCTAAATTCTTAAATTATTTCAATTTAGTCAATAATTTTTTTAAGTATTGCATATTTATTTTATTTTATTTTTAAAACTAATTATTAGTATAAATATCCTCACATTATCTCTAATTTATTTTTATTCTTCAATTTTTTTTATGTATTAGACTTTAATTACGTGGCCTTATCCACAATATGACATTTCTTAGTAATCTGCCAATGTAAAGTCGGTATTACGATTATTTATTTTAACTTTCTTAAGTCTGGTATGCAATAGCCTATCATAAGACATGAAAGTTGAAAATGAAAAACAAAACAAACCAAAAAAGAAGAAGAGGGAGGTAGAAGATTTACGTGAAATTTAGGATAGAGTTGATATTAATTACTTCTATTAATAAAAAAAATTCTAAGTATTAATTATTCATTTTATCTCAAAATTGCCAAATAATTTTTTATTAGCTTGCCACTTGGTTTCACCACATTACAAATTATATTCTTATTTTATGTATATTAAAAATATTGATATAGATATGAATATGGATATGAATATAGATATATAAATATAATTTATTAATTCAAAAAAAATATTGCAATTTTTATTAGCTTTGTCCTAATTTTGCTATGTGTCTTACTCTACTCGGCTTAACCACGTTGTAAATTACCATTCTCTTAGTAAAATAATATTTTAGAATATAAATATAGATAAATAATGACGCTGCATATATATCATATCTGTCAAACCAAATATTTTGTTATTAAATAAGCACCAAAATTAAAGGGATAATACCACATAAACTAAACCTTGAGTTAGGAAATATATCATAAAGGAAAATCAGTCCAAATTCACTCCTTTCGTTTATCACTTGGACCAAATTTAAAGGGAGAATATTCCTTAAATAGAACTTTTTATTATCGAAACATTTCTTGAACAATTTAGATTAGATTTTGTCATAATCTTGTTAATCTATATTAGATTTTGTCATAAAATCTATTTAAATTTTGTTTTAAAAGTGTCAAGCAGTACGCCACTTGGCTTAACCTCATGCTTCACTACTCTCTTTTTAATATAATATATAGATATAGATAAATATAGATTTTTCTTTACTTTATATATATATATATATATTTGTATTTTATTGAAGATTATTTTCTGCTGCTTATTTTTTTCATCAGATTATTATTTTAAGTATATTCATTTACTTTTTTTTTTAACTTAGTCCAAAGTATAAAAAGTCATATTATATCTCAATTTACATCTTTTTATTTTTATTTTTTTGTACTATGATTTGTTGGAAATATATATCTGATAAGATTAACTTTATCTTTTAATTATCTACTCAAACTTGAGCATTTCTTTCTCTTTCATAGAATATTTTCTTTTTAAAAAATCAGAGTCATAGTATATATTCTTTCCATAATATAGCAAGATGTTTATTGCAGTAAATATCTCTTATTTTAAGATTTTATTAGAAAAAAGTGCCAAGTGATTTTTCATATTGCAAACTACCCTGCTTTTTTCAAGATTAGAGAAGGATAATATTATTTTACTTAAAGTTCAAACAACTTAATTTTCTCTTTAAGCCTTGCAATCTCTCTTGAGTTTGGAGATGTGGGCATGAATTTATTATTTTGTTGAAGTAGCTTTATTTCCAATAGAAGTCGTTACATAATCAACTACTGATATTCTTACCTGTTGTTAACAAAGGACTGAAGTTCATCTCTAACAATTGAATTGGATGGTTCATGTATTATAATATAAAAATATATCTTATCAATGATATAGATTAGATTCAATTATTTTTGTCTTTCAGTTCAAACTCAAATTCAGAATTTAAATTTTTTGTATCTTTTAATTAAAAGTAATATATATATATATATATAAAGTCATTTCTACTTAAAGTATGATTAGCCTCATATTATCTCTATTTTCGTAGTACGTTTTGTAAAGATTTTTTTTCTTCCGTTTTTTAGGACAATACCATTAGAATATTTCGTCCTTTTTTCTCATCACCTAACTATGTTGTGAAAGTTGCATACGAAACACGCTAATTAGTTAGTAATTAACCATTGTTAATTCTAATATCATTAATTACATTACAAAATTGTCAATTTTGATTATTCACTTTCCACATTATTATTTATTACCAAGTGCCAGGTGGTACCATATTAAAAACAATAAGTGAATCCAATATCATTAATTCCATTACAGATTATCGGTTTAGATTATTCCCTTTCCAAATTCTTTATTACCAAATGCCAAGTTGTTGGATTTTTTTGTAAGCAAAAAAGGAAATACATTAAATATCTATATTATTTAATTAGATTATGTTTTAAAAGTGCCAAGTGGCATTTTCTGAATATGTCACTTGGCTTAGCCTCATGCTTCACTACTCTTCTTTTAATATAATATAGATGTATATAGATTATTTCGTTTAGTATAAGCACTAAGCACTTATATGAATAAATACTTAATTTTTTGACTATGATAATAAAAGTTTTGAGGAAAAAGCCCAACGTCGGAATTTTAAAGCACAATCATTCTCCGGATCTTATGTGAACAGGAGATACTTTATACACCGGGCATAATTTTAGCCAAAAATCCTGACGTATTACTAAAATTTCTCAGCATTATGGCCGAAAAATCTGGTGATCATTAAAAGTCCCAGTACTTCAAAATTCTGGCGACATATATTTAAAATTCTAACATGGAGCTATTTTTCTATAACGTTTTTTAACGGGAACAAAATGTAAATATGGTTCAAAAAAGGTTCGTCTAGTGTAATTTCTTGAAAAAGTTCGGTTGGAACACTTTCCACTTAAATAAGCTTTTCCGCAAATTTGGATTACCAAAAACAAAAACAAAAAAAATTGTTCTCACATTCCTATTCCAACATTACTACAAAGTCTATAATCTCCATAAATCTCTTTCCATCTTAGTTAAAATCTATTTAGTTATTTCTGTCTCTTTGAGTTACTCTTTATCACGGCTTTCTCCAATTCCTTAAGATTCTTTGCCTTAGTTTTTCCTATTACTGGTAAGTCTCCGGCCTTCATGTTTTTTGTTTTTTTTTTCAAAACAATTGAAATAAGCTAAGGGTTCTATTTTTTGATTGAATTCAGGGGAATATTGAGTATTTAGTTGATCCCAACTAGTTTGGGATTGAGGGTTAGTAGTTATTGTATTACTAGAGTTGCGGGTACGACCTGGTTCTGAAGGCCGAGCTGTTCTATGACCCTCGATCTGATGATATTGGCCGAGCTACCTGGATCAATTAACACACGCTTAATTTTAATTATATTCATGAGTACGGATATTACCAGTGCATCGTTATGGGGTTGGGTGATTCCCTCTGCATCTTCATCATTGAAAGACAAAGTCCCTATGGGTGTGTAATCTTGAGTTCGAGATCGCTTTTCCCTCACAATCGATGTTTTAGTGCGTTTAAGCACTGGTCCCTGAGGGGTATCGACGTCGCCGATGATCATGTGAATGACGTGTTGCGGTTCTTCTAGCTCGTTTTTCTTGCCGAAGTCCTTACTTTTGAAATGATTCTTCGTCCTATCACTCAGAAATTCCCGAAGGTGCCCTTTGTTAAATAAGCGGGCTACTTCCTCTCTTAATTGCCTACAATCTTCCGTCCTGTGGCCATGGGTGCCATGATATTCGCACATTTGATTGGGATTCCTTTGGGCAGGATCGGTCTACATGGGTCGAGGCCACCTGGTGTCTTTGATGCGTCTGATAGCCAACACGATGGCGGATGCATTAATGTTGAAGTTATATTCCGATAATCGAGGAACTCCTATAGGATCAGCATATTTATCAAAGCCGCTCTTGCTCATAAGTCCCCGAGAATTTTTCCCTCTATCAGTCCTTCGATAGTTCTGAACTGTATCACGTGCTGAACCGTTGTTCACCCGATTTGTGACGTACGATTGATATCGGTCTCTGTTTGACCTTTGTTCTCTATTGATCTCCCTCTGGTTTTTAGTGGTTGTGTGGTTCTAACGCACGGGTCCATACGGAGCTCCCAATTGATCGTCCTCGACCCTGATTTTCGATTGATAACGGTTGTGTACATCTGCCCAAGTTATTGCTGGGTACTCGATCAAATTTTGTTTCAGCCGACGTGATGCTGTCGAACTTCGCTCGTTCAACCCTTGGATGAAAGCTTGTACGGCCCAATCGTCTGTGACCGGTGGCAAATCCATACGTTCTATTTGAAATCGGGATACGAATTCTCTCAGCATTTCGTTACCCCTTTTTTTCACTTTGAAGAGGTCTGATTTCCTTGTTGCAACTTTTATGGCACCAGCATGTGCTTTTATGAACGAATCTGCTAACATGGCAAAAGAATCGATGGAATTTGGTGGTAAGTTGTGATACCAGATCATTGCTCCCTTTGCGAGGGTCTCTTCGAACTTTTTCAACAATACGGATTCGATCTCATCGTCTTCCAAATCGTTGCCTTTGATGGCACATGTGTAGGAGGTGACATGTTCGTTAGGATCAGTCGTACCGTTATATTTGGAAATTTCGGGAATACGAAATTTTTTGGGGATTGGTTTTGGGGCCGCGCTCGAGGGAAAAGGCTTTTGTATGAATTTTTTCGAATCAAGCCCTTTTATCATCGGCGGAGCCCCCGGAATTTGATCGACCCTATCATTATACGTTTCCACTTTCTTGTCGTTGGCTTCGACTCGTTTTGTGAGTTCCTCGAGCAATTTAGCAATTTTAGGAGCGGTCCCCGATTCTTGCTCGTTTGATTTCACTATGACGGGCTCCGTTCTGGGGGTGACTTCTCGAGGAAGTGGGTTGGAGTTCGGCCTGCTTTGCATATGAGTTTGGCTCTGCAACTGAGCTATCACTGCTTGTTGGGCTTGTAGCATTTCGAAAATCATACGCAAGCTGACCCTGACTTCCCCCATGTTGTGGGTGTCTCGGGCTATCGTTCGAGCCTCACCCTAAATGCTTCTTTCCGGTTCGGAAAGCTGATTCGCCTCCAGAGCTATTTGTGAATTGACATCCAATGGTAATTCAGCTCGAATTTCGGGTTCTTCGATTCGAGCCTCGTTTCCATCGTTAGGTAACCTTCCGGTCCCGGGCGCCAAGTTGTTGGTTTCATCTTTAAGGCCGGCTTCAAGGTCGATAGGTAGAGCCATTGCTGACTTGAAGTTGTAAGCTGGAGTGTACTGTAGATTTATATCAAACAATCACTGTTATCCTTAGCCCCACAGTGGACGCCAAGCTGTTTACCCGAAAAATCGAATAACGTTAAATTTAGGTATGGTTCTAAGGATACGCAAATTTCTTTGATACAAAAATAACAATACTAATATTTTCACTATTAAAACGGGGATGATGAACAGGGAAATTGAATAAGTTGAGACGAAACAAGCACAAAGAAATCTCAATGTATCAGATAAAAGGATGTGTTTATTGCACTTTGTCGCTCTTTAGCTTACAAGGATCCTGCCTTTTATAATAGAGGGTCATTGCTTTATCTATAACAACATAATAAAATAATACATATAGTGGAGGACCCATGATGATTTGTCTCTTCCTCGGTTCTTGCCAAGATTCTCTCCCTTGGTGCGGTTGTAACGGCTCTTATCTGCGAGCTTGATACTGGCTCGAGCTCGGTATTAGATCGAGCCCCCGGTCTTGGTTCGAGCTCGATTCTGTCTTGGGGCATCGATATTCGGGGCCAGTGTTGGTCGGTCTAGGCATCTTCGATGAACTACGAATGGTCTCGTAGTTCGATTTGGATATGGGCTCGATAATGATACCGAGTCTTGTCATTGATCGGTCTATTAGCTCGAAGCTCGACGTCTCTACTTCGGAATTCGACCGAGCTCATCATGTAGATACCCTTCGATCGAAACGCCATCGTCCCGACCAGTCTTTATGACTGAGAATCGATTTTGACCGTATACACTAATATAGTCTAAACTTCATATCACTAAATTATATAAACAACATTTATAGATATTGTTGTCGAATGTGTGAATTTTGGAGGAATAGAATTAACAGGAAGTTGAACTACTATGCAATACCACATCTAAGGCTATAAAAAAGAATCTAATAATAGTCTAAACTCCATAGCACTAAATTATATATAAACAACATTTATAGATGTTGTTGGTTAAAGCGTGACCTTATTTTTAGACATTGTTGTTGAAGGTGTGACCTCTTTCTTTTCCTTATTTTGTCTATAGATATCCAGATTCATGTAGTTGTTATCCACTGCAAGCATGCGAAGACAACATTTATAGATATTGTTGTCGAAGGCATGAGTTTAGTAGGAAGAGAAAGAAGAAGAGTTAGAGGCATGACTTTTGAAGAAGTTAAAAGAGTTGTACTTTTTGGAGGAATAAAGAGCAAAATAAAAGAAAAACATGAGTAGAAATACATCATAATGCAGCAAACAAAAAGTGAGGAACAAAGATCGGATTTGCTGTGGCAAGGATGAAATACGAGGAAGAGTAAATAACGATTGGTTACAATTAAGATGAAGAGAGTGGCGTGACCGTTCAAAGAGTAAAAAGAGGGGTGTCTTTTGAAGGAAGAGAAAGAGCACTTAGATACGGCCAAAAAGCAAGATATGAGAAATTTGGAAAATAGATTTCATGATTTTTATAATATTGCTGGGAAAAAAGTAACTTTTTCCTGATCATTATGTGTGTTAACATTTTCAAAGAACAGAAAATTAGAGTAGAGCATGAAAAATTATAATAATGCTAATATAGCAACAATTTATATTCAATCAAACAAAAATAAGAAGGCATTGCAATTTTGCTAGAAAAAACTATATATTTTCCTGATCATTATAATGTTGCCACTATGTTTAATGCATATTCCGCTTCAAGCAGAACAACAAATTGTAGAGAAGGAAATACTAACAGAGGAGGAAGTTGAACGACTATATATCCAATATTAATTTCTGAGGCTACAATGAAAATCTGATATAGTTTATACTTCATATCACTAAAGTGTATATAAACAACATTTATAGATATTGTTGTCGAATGCTCATTTTGGAGGAAGAGAAGTACCAGGAAGCTCAAATTCTATGTAATGCCAAAATCTAAGGCTATAATAAGAATCCAATATAGTCTAAACTTCATAACACTAAACTACATGTAAACAACATTTATAGATATTATTGCCGAAGGCGAGAGTTTAGTAGGAAGAGAAAGAAGAAGAGTAGGAGGCTTTTCAGTGTTAAATGCATATGTCGCTCTTCAATCAGAACACAAAGGAGTTGAGCAGGACAAATATAATAATGCTAATATAGTAAGAATCTATATATAATCAACTTTAAAAAATATTGTTATCGAACTTTGTTCGGAAAATTTTTTAGCAGTAATACAGTATTCTTGTATTCCATATCAGAGACACAGGTATTATCAATTGTGAAAAAATCATAGTAGTTTTGCATTTTTGCAAGTATTTTAGAATCTTTAGATCCTTAGTTATTAATTACGAGAAAAATGATAGTTTTCCAGAATTATTACAGCATCAGTTATGAATTGTGGAAAAAGCATAATACTTATCGAAGAAGGTTTGGACTGTACCTCAAGCTTTTGATTGTGTTTTGGCATCCTTGGTTGTCCACACCTATAAAATTAGATTAGAGTTTAAATAATTTTGTAAGAGTCAAGTATAAAAGAATATGGCGTAAAATATAAAGATTAACTTTGAAAGGATTACAGAGCGGCAATTATGGAGGGAATACCAATTTTTCCTGAAATCGGGGGCCCGGGATGGGTTTCTTCGAAAGACTTCATCGGTGTCGAAGTTAGTATATATATGGTGAGGAAAAAATATAAAGAGTAGCACCGTGAATAAACAGATATTTATGATTTCCCCAAAAATGGAATAGCACAAAGAAAGTAGATGGAGTTGAGTTCATAGAAATTAACACAGTTAAAGGTATGAGAGAAATTCAGTAGGAATAAGAAAGGTGAAAAATTACAGAGTAATTGATATAGTTTTGAAAGAGAGATAAGTATGCGAAAGAGAGAGGGAGTAAAGAAGCTTTGTTAAAAGAAAAGAAGCGTTACGGGAAGAAACCGTTGCGTATGTGAAGCGGTTTGATGGTTAATTTCAGGTTTAAAGTGCAAAAAAAACCTAAAAGCAAGAAAATTCATTTGCTGCTAAATGAGAGTGCCACGTAGCCGGTGTAAATCCCTCAATTATAGATATATATAGATTATTGCCAATTTAAACTTGTTTTTATTGCTTTTTGCATTTGTTTGCATCATTGCATGTGTAATTCTTGATTCTATGGATGATTTCTTTATTAAAAATCTAATCTTTACTTGCTATTTCAGATATGATTTAAGTTATATATACTGACAGTAGGATTTAAGTTGTATTTGTTGCGCTCATGAAAAATACCTAAAAATTTGTCCGATTGTGTAAATATTCTTTTTAAAAGAGAATGTGTCATAGAGTGAGTATCTCAGCTAATTTATGTGTCATAGTTAGAGCACGTCTGTCATACTCCCTATGTGGCAATTTATGTGAGTTCGGATTTCGAGAATCAAACTTATTAATTTTGATCGTGAATTAGGACATAGGATCTTTGATTTTTGAAATAAAATTTACATATTTGGAAACTACGTAAAAAGTACTATAAGTCACAATAATTAATAATTTAAAATATTTAAAGACATGAAAAAATCGCAGTCATGAAAAACTCATTGGACCCTCGAAATCTGACTACCGCCACATAAATTTGGACGGAGAGAGTAGTTATTTTAGGTGGTTGTACTAGGATTCTGTGGGAAGAATCACGGTAGTTGATTTTCACATCAAAATCTAGTGTCAACTAGGTATTTCTTTTACCGTAAAGTTCCGCCAATTGACATTTATCTTTTGCCCCGTCAATTCTTCTGTACATCCCGGAGACATTATTGCTCTAATGCTAGTTTATAGTTAGTATGATCCATTTACTTCAGGATCGGAGATCGTTGAAGGCAACTTCTGGTTTGTGCTCCAGTAGTAATCATGGGTATAGATGTGGCATCTCAGTTAGCCCATATTTCAGCTGAAACTGGTATTGAACAGAACAACATTCTGAAATAAAATGGGAAAATGAATCATGTTGCCGGGGTTACCGATCCCATGAAATTCGGCTGTCATGGTATTGAAGAACCAATTAAGGAGGAAAGGAAGAGAGTTCCTTTAATCAGCCTCCGGGAGAATGCAGTTGATGAATGGCCTCAAGAAAAACAGGTCCATTCTTTCTACATTGTCAAATATCGGAGATTCGAAGACCAAAAGCTGAAGTCCAAAATAGAACAGGCCGAAATCGAGCTACAGAAAAAGAACAAAGCAAGATTGCAGATTATTGAAAAGTTAAAGGCCATAAGGGTGAGTTTCACTATTATCTTCTTTTGGCTGAGGATTGGAAGAATCCTATTTGTATCCTAATGAAGATAACATCATGCCTATATTCAAACAAATGACTGAAAAATTTTCAGAAGAAAATAGTAATAGATGAAGCTCTAGGGTGAACTCACTTATGCATATAAACGCGATGTTCTTGCCTTTTTATTGAAAACCAGATGTTTGAAAGAGTGGAATTAGAAGTTGCAATAATTTGAATTCTCATAACCTGTTAGTCTAATTGACTATCAATGCGTTGTTGTCTTCTAATTAGAACTTGGAACTGTTAAGAGTCAAACATGAATAGGGATGTGAATACATTATAATCGTGTAAAAGCAATTGTTTTCAATAGTTAATCCTTTTTCAACATCAATGGTAGTTAATCCAGCACTTCAATTTTGCCTTAGCCGCTTACCGTCGATGAGATTTCAGAAATAGCATGTTATATATTACCTTTACACAAGGCCCTCTTAAGTTAGCTGCAGGTTCGCCCGAACTCTTCTTTAAAGAGTGTACTGTAAAACTTATTAAACAAGTCCTTGGCTGCAGGCAGATAGAGCTCAGCTCATTGAGCAAAGGAAATCTCTAAGTGCTGAGAATCAGCAGTTTTGGACAAAGATTGATGAGAAAAGAAAGGAAGTCAAACCGTTGCATGATGCCTTGGGCGAGCTCCGTGGTGCTAGGAATACCGGCACAGAGAGGGGTTATAGTCTGTGTTCATCTGAGGAGGAGCTTAACAATCTTGTAAGCTTTAGTCTTCTTCGCTCTTTTTCTTTCCGCTTCTACTTACCTGTATCAAGCTGAGTAATTGAAAAGCACATGCTGTTAATAATATTTTTCTTTAATTTTGGAAATTCATTAGATCAAAAGCCTGGAGTACCGCATTCAACATGAAAGCATTCCTCTGACTGAAGAGAAGCAAATTCTCAGGGAAATCAAGCAACTTGAAGGAACAAGGGAAAATGTTAAAAAGAATGCTGCTGCGAGAGCAGATATTCTGGAGTCGAAAGGTGACAAGGAATCAATTCAAAACCAGGTCAAAGTAAGGCTCTGAAATTTATTTGCTTACTTTTATGGTCTCGAAATTTCTGGTTTCCTGGCTTAAATAATGAAGGGTTTTTTTCATTTTTGACCCGCCGGCCAAAAATAATTACAGGCGCTAGCCCAAATATACAAAACATATATGCTGATTATGTACATTTATGTATATTGAATGTAATTTATACTTACTATACAAAGCATATACATTTGCGGACTATTATTTTTTTGGCCTTTCTATTGGTATGCCTTGATAACTAATAACTCTTCAAATACTTCATCCACTGTAGCTTATAAGTTTTGACTTAGATGGAGTCCGCAAGGAGCAACAGACGGTAAAGGCCAAGCTTAAGAAACTGGATGATCACATCGATGACATAACAAAGCAGATCAAGTCATCGGATGAGGAAGTGAAGGAAATAGTACGGAAGAGAGAAAGCACTTACAAACATATTCTTGAATTGAGAAAACAACGTGATGAAGGGGTATGTTTTCTGTTTAATATCCTATCACTACTGGTCTTTGGTAAACATATGCGTGATTACGAGCTTACGAGCATCTTATGAATTGTATACAATGATGTTTAGTTATCTATTATGTTTTGTTTTGCTCCATGGGGTGAAGACAACATGGGAAATATAAATAGAAAATCTGCAGTTTCCTTTGACATTACAAAGAGAAGCGGAGCCAAGATTTCAACGTTATGGGTTCTAGATTTTAGAACGATGACTTCAAGTGATAATAACTGAGTTCTAAGTTTAATATTTGTTCATATTTAATGAATTTTTTAACACAAATACACTGTTTCAAATTCATCTCATTCATCAGAAAATTTTCCAGTGCATCTGATAATCTGAATATTAATGGTTTTTCATTTGCTGCAACTTTGTAGAGAGATTAGTATCTGGCTTGATTTTGACAAGTATGTCCTTCAAATTTTTCTTCAGAATTCTCCTTTCTACAAAAACTCCACGATGTTACAGAAAGCCAAACAGCTTGCAGATAAGAAGGATATTGATGCCCTTAAAGAACTTTCGCTGATGGAGGTATGTTGGGTCCTTTACCAATCTTTAGCTAAGTTGAGGACTCTTTACTTTCGGTGTCGCACCCGTGTTGATACGATATAGGTGTGGCTGTTCAATCAATCTTGGGTATTTTGACCAAAATCAACGGAGAAATTTGGGACGGATACAATGATTTCTGAAATACAAACAAAAGCTAGGGTGAACTTGAAGAAAATGGAATACCTTGTATAAAGAAATTTCTATGTCAGTCATTTTCCTTATATTTCATTCTTGAATTCTCCTCTTCATCAATAGTTTCTCCTTCTCAGCATACCTTGTAAGTTTTCCACATGTCTCATAATATAGACATATTTTTATAACTCTATTTTTAGATACTTGATGTATTTTTAGCTGAATCCTGGCACCCGTATCCGTACCTGTATTTGTACCCCCGAATTTTAAAATTTAGATAATGAAGGATACGACCGCCGTATCGGACACCCACACTCGAGTCCTAGCAACTTAGATCTTTAGATACAAAAAGTTTTTGCTTTGCATGTGTTTGTGTTGACAATTGTTTTTATGTCTTTAGGTCGGGAACTTCATGTCTCTCTGGAGTGTTAATAAGGCTTTTAGAGATGACTACGAGAGGAGAATTTTATCATCGCTTGACATTAAGCAGTTGAGCAGGGATGGCAGGATGAGGAACCCTGACGAGAAGCCTCTAGTGTCACCTGAGGCACGGACCATGTCACAGACAGAGGTTGCACCGAGAACTAATGCGAATCCACCAAAGGAAGATCCCGTTTCTACCGCACAACTTGATGCTTCTTCAACACGGGAAGTACAAAAAGAGAAGAATAGCAAGGAGCTGAAAGATGCAAATGGCAAAAACACGAGTACTCTGAAAGAAGATTTTGATTTCGTTGATGGTAGTGAAGAAGTCTATGGTTTAGAAAAGCTACCCGAGGATACTAATGCCAAGCGGAACGATGTTGATGAAGTAAAATTGAGAGAGATGAAGAGAGAAGAGGAAATAGCAAAAAATAGGCAGGCAATGGAGAGGAAGAAGAAGTTGGCCGAGAAAGCAGCTGTTAAAGCAGCATTAAAAGCTCAGAAAGAAGCTGAAAAGAAGCTCAAGGAAATTGTCCTTCCGATTCCTTATGATATTACTCTCTTTTAGTTTCATATTGGAGAAATCTACATTAGCTCTCGACTTATCTAGTGCTTTTAACACTTTTCAGGACCTTGAGAAGAAAGCGAGGAAAAAGGCCGGTGCTGTTGTTACTGGTCAAGATCCTACCGAGGATCCAACTGAGACAGCTGAGGAGGAGAAGGCGGAGGGAAAGGTTGAAAGTCCAGTTGCACCTAAGTTCAAGGAGCGCAAAGAGAACATTGTTAGGCATAGAGCAACACGTGCAAAAGGCTCGGAGATTCCTACAGTTATATTAAAACGCAAAAAGGGAAGAAACTACTGGCAGTGGGCTGCTCCTGCCGCTCTGGTAGTGTTGTTACTTCTTGTCGCGGCATACAAGTATATGCTCTAGGATATTATTGACGTCGAAATTAGAATGAAGTGAAAGAGGGAAAATGTGATCTTTCTCAAATATATTGCAATAGCAAGGTAACTTTTAGTTATTCCTTTTTTATTTTTTTCATGGTTTTTTGCATCCTAGACTATAGGGATAGGATAGTTATAATTTTGATGGTAGATGAGGCAGGTCCGAGATACTTCAGAAAGAGTAATTATACTTTTTTTGGTTTTGACAGTGTAGTTTCAGGTTTTGAGATTTGCTTAGAGATTAGGCCTTTCAAATTTTGATATTTGCTTAGAGATATATCGACTGGGTGTTTCTTTTGTAATCAGTGACGAGAGCCAGAATTTTTTTACTAAGGGGATTCAACATATAATATATATACATACATACATATCTTTTTTTTACGTATAATTTTCTGCCGAAGGATGTGTTTTTTTTATTACCTCCTACTTATTTCATTGAGATTCAAGAGAAAAACCTTGCCGGGCCACTTTTAAATTTGTTACAACAGGAATGATAATATTACTATGTGGTAATGATCGAGTAATCTATCTCCCCTATGTTCTATGCGCACTAACCGTAGTACCATAAAATTTTATACGGTCCAAAATATTTTTGAACTATGTTATATATAAATTGTTGAATCTCCTTAACATAAAGAAAAATTATACTGCAATGACAAAGAGGGTTCAAAAATTGCTTTAGGTCATAGATTCAAATTCCATTAGTGCAACTTAGTATTTTTTTTTTTGTAAATTCCTTTGCTTGAATTTCTGGCTCCGCCACTCTTCATAGCCGCCAATAGAACAACTTACCTTGGGATTAAGTAGGGGGATGATGAAGAAGCTTCACCAACTTGATTATTCATTTAGCGTAATAAAACACGCGAAAAATATTACAGAGTAATATATTCCATCTTTTTATATATATATATATATTCCATCTTTAGATCTCTGAAAAGGATGTGATTGTCCTGAAGCCATGATTTTCTGGTAAAGGTCCATTCCCTGGCCTGACTGAGATTATCACTTCCAAACCTGAATGAAGGAAAGAAGTCAGAAATTTCATTGAAATATAACACATTGGGCGTAATTTGGTTGGGGATTATTCATACGGAGATTAATAATGAAAAAACTTGTTATGCACTAATTAATAATGAACGAACCGTTATGCGGTTATTAATAATTAAGAGATTGTTATACATCGATGACTAACTTCTAAGGGACAATTACGTCTTAAAATAGTTCAATCCCCATATTGCTAATACATTTGTTGTTCTACACTCTATCGCGCATAAAATAGATAAATTTCCTACATAACTTAATGCAGACATTATTTAATACCGCCAACCAAAAGCTGCATTAGTTATGTGGTGATTGCAGCCAACAAAACGCTATATTACTTTTATGTGAGTTTTTAAGTTGGGAATAATGGTAGGAAGGGGGACGAAGGGGAGCCTTGGCGTAACTAGTAAAGTGGTTGTCATGTGATCAGGAGGTCACGGGTTCGAGCTGTGGAAACAGCCTCTTGCAGAAATGCAGGGTAAGGCTGCGTACAATAGACCTCTGTGGTCCGCCCCTTCCCCGGACCCTGCGCATAGCGGGAGCTTAGTGCATCGGGTTGCCTTTTAATGGTAGGACGGGGGATAGCTTGCAACTGAAAAGTAGAGAATATTTCATACTAAAACAAGCAGAACATTACCTGCTGCCTTTGCAGCTATGGCTTCTTGATAGACGTCCGTCACAAACAAAATCTCAGATGGGTTATCTACTCCCAAGGATGCCGTAATTTCAGTGTAACTTTTTGTTTCTCTCTTATTCCTACAACAAATAGAAGAAACATCAATTACTTTACATGAAAAGATATCAGGATATCGCTTTAAAATCAGAGATGTCGGCCCTGCTGAAAGATAGGAAATTTACCCCACTGTTGTATCAAAAAATCCACAGAGATATTTTCTCAGGTCTCCATAGTTTGTGTAACCAAAGATAAGCCTTTGTGCCAATCTGCTTCCACTCGAGTATATGTACACCTTAGGGACAAAATAACTAGTCATTTTATATACTTCAAAATACATCTTGACAGGACAATGAAGAAGAAAGCATTTAATGCAGCTGGCTCGAGCCGTTAATGATTTTGGATAAGGTATAATAGAGAGATTTCTTTGATCATAAGCTAACACTAGGTCTTTATGAAAGGGACGTGGCCAAAACATATAATGATCAGTGTAGTCGCTCATAGGGACATATATATCCGGAAAGGATACATTCCATTGTCACCTTACAGAGACACATGCTATAACAATATTAATACTAGTAATAGTCCAATTTATGAAACAAGGGGATAATGGGAGAAACCTTGAGGCCTAAAGCAGTCCATCTCTCAAGAGCTTCGGGCACATCATCAAAAACAACTGCCTCTAACTCATTATTTTGAAACCCGGTTTGCCATATATGCCCCTGAGCAATAGAATATGAAGCCAAGTACAAATTATATTTAGATGAGACAAGGGCAAAAATAACTTCAATGCCATTCTCTTACCTGTAACTCCTTTAAGGCAGTAATCTTTCGGTCAGCTTTAATCATTGCCTCAACATTTGTAACCAAAGCTGCAATTACTTCCTCCTTCCCAGCATCATCAGAGGGGATAGGTACAGCACCGACAACACCATTTTCCAAGTCTTCTTGTACCTGAAAAAAGAATGTAAAGGAGGTAAAATTAAGTTGGTTTTACCGCATAGTACCTACCTATGGATTACAGCTTTTTACGTTCAGCATGTATTGGAGACAAATTTCTACTTCTGAAGAAATGTTGAATCATGTTTTGGTATAAGAAGAATAGCACAGTAGTACAACAACAACAAACCCAGTATAATCCCACATAGTGAGGTTTGGGGAGGGTAGTGTGTACGCAACCTTACCCCTACCATGTGGAGATAGAGAGGTTGTTTCCAATAGAGCCTCGGCAAGAATAGCACATTAGTGGGGTTCTAATTTTATTCATCTATAGTTTTCATATCTTAGTTTTATGCCTACTGTCATGTAAAAAGAATACTTGAACCCAAGTCCAACACTGCTTTGATCCAAAGAACCAAACTCTTAATCTTGAAATGATCGAAGTTCATCGACAGCAGCACCACTCCTTCCTCAATACCCTCATTATCCAATTCCGTCTGCAGCACAAATGAGCTCGAGAGATACCCTTTAAATCATTGCTCTTTTCTAGTATAATTGAATTCAGAAAGGCAAAGCATGTTCATCTTAGCTTTATTATCAGATATATGTATAACTGTGTATTGTTGTGAGTGCAAAATGCAAGATGACGTGCTAGTCAGTATTTATGAAAAGCATTTATTTTCTTGCAAGCGGAAAATTCAAATGGATGGTCCCTATCTAATGGATGAGTAATAATAGCTAGAGCTCAGCTCGAGATTTATCTTACTTGAGCTCTTAGAAGCTTAATATCCTCCTGGGTTTCTGCTGAATCATATGTTGCATCCAAATGTCTCCCCACATTATCACGAGCATAAGGAAAAAGCACATCTATAACAAATGATATGGGCGTTGTGGTTCCTTCAATATCCAAAACGACACAACGCTGCACCAAACTACAAAAATCACTATGCACGGACATGAAACAAGAGCTTAATTAATATGCATATGAAGCTTAAACGAAAATACCATAAATTTTAAGAAACTAGAGAATGGTCCAAAATTTCAAATTCTTACCCTTAGTGGCTCAATGTCACCATCCGAAGCAAGAGCACCTGCTTTTGCAGATGTCTTGACATTTCGAGTGCTGCTTAAAGCAACATTGGAGTTATGAATGGGACCATGAGTTGGTGTTGTCCAGTCCAGTCCCAATTGATTAAGCTTAATTGCAGCATCAAATAGATAGTGGTAACACTCAGCCTGGAGGATAGGATATCATTTAGAAGAGTTCAAAATAAGAGTGAACCAAACCCTTCTCGCATCCCCCCCCCCCCCCCCCCCAAAACCAAAAATAAGGAGGTAGGGGGAAAGGAGCAACTCGAACTGTGAATCTAGGTGGTAGACAATAAGCCAAAATGCCATAGCTATCAGTCACGATCACTTTTAGACGAGCAACACAAACCTGAGTTTTAGCACTGATCCAAGAATCTCCCCATACATATATCCCATGGTTCCGGACCAGCACGGCTGTTGTCTTTGGGTAAGCTTTTATCTGCTCAATATGGACAAAGGATCATTACTTCTCAGGAGATGTGTCACACGACAAAAGAATCATTAAACAAATCGTTTTTCCTTCACATGCAGAGGGGGATCGAGGATTTATTTTTTGTTTTGATAAGTATAGGGGGGATCGAGGATTTAAACCCTATGGGTTTAACTTTTAAGATTTTTAGCATTAAACTCATTGTAATATTAAAGTTATGGGTCCATATCTACTATTTATTTTTATTTTAATAGATTTTACATATAAATTTATATTCCGCGTCGAAAGTTATGGGTTCAATTGAACCCGTACTTATAGTGCTATATTTGCCTCTGGGCACATGTGATAGTTACTAAAAGATTTCAATGCTAAAAGAATCAAAGCAGAACCCCCACAAAGAAAAGGGAAAAAAAGATGCATCTTAATTTGCATGAACGTTTTTTATTTGCATGAATTTAAAAAAGACCTTTAGGCAGATAGACAGAGCCTCCTGAAAATCCTCCCATTGCAGCAATTCATACTAAACCTATGGGCATTCTTATTATCATCATTAAACTTGGACACTACAAAATTAGAGCATAGGGTACCAACCCTGATACACAGTACTTTCAAGAAAACATGGTTCACTCTTGTAGAAAATTAATTTAACGAGTCATATTATGTCATTAATTAGTTTTATCATTGAAAGAAAATCATTAAAAAGTTGAAACTTTGGTTTCTTTTCTGTATGATAGCACCTTAAACCAGAGCAGACCTTGGTGAAACTTTGGTTGCTTTTCTGTATGATAATTGATAGCACCTTACACCAGAGCTGCTAGTTCTAAATTATCTGCGGTTGTGACCGAGGGTGCTTACCATCATAGTGCTCACGGAATCTCTCATAGTGATGATAGCACCTTACATCATAGTGGAAGTACTGAATCATTAAAAACGAAGAAGTTGTGAGAGATTCCGTGAGCTATTGGGGTGACTCGAACTCACAACCTCTTGGTTGGAAGTGGAGGGTGCTTACCATCATTAAAAACGAAACAATAGGAAAAAAGAAATGAAACCTAGACTCTTTCTTCCATGTAGAGTTCAGAAGTACTGAATCAGTTTCAGTAGTGACGGGAAAGTGCATAATATGGAACAATCGTTACCGACTATACTACAGCTTGTTAGTTTATCAGTTGAGAACTGTTACCTAGAAGTTCTGTGATCACAGCCAAACGGGAACAGGAATGACATTGACACTTTCAACATGATTCATAGGCATACAACATAAACCATGAAAATATCAAATATGTTGTATGACTTGAAGCAAACCATGATAACAACAATATCAGATGCATGAATATCCATAATTTTCATATGCACGAATATCGCTGTGTGGTAGACGAGATTCTAAGAAGATGGAGGGCCATACTGCTTCTGTAAGAGATTCCGTGAGTTCTCTCTCATGCGCAGTGTTCTCTATGATAGGGACCACAAGTTCATCATAATAACCGTGCCCTTGAATTCCTTTGATCATTTCCATATGAGTGATCTGTAATTACAGAAAAAAAGAACAATGAGTGAGATGAATAAGATGGAGGCAAAAACAACTCTTTATACTGTTAAAAACTAAGTCCTTTAAATGTGAATTATAGCCTTATATGTTTCTCCAAGTTCACATATTTACCCAAAATTCTTTTAACAGTGGATTGAGCATTGTTACTATACAGGATTCCATTCCATGACTATGGATAACAGCACCAGCATTACGCATCTCATAAGCCTGGAAAAAGGAGAAAAAGATTGAAAGTTAACAATTGGAGAAGTAGAATCCACGGCAAACCCAAAATAGGAGAATCAAGCACATAGATTGGCTAATTTAAGAGCACAATCTCAGTCCTAGAGAGTTGAACTGTGGGGTGCTCGGGGAGGGGGGGGGGGAGAACTTAGCTGATTCTTTCAATTTCCATTTACTCAGTTTTTAAGCCGAGCACTCTGTCTTCAGTTACTGGTTCAAATATACATGAAATACATAATCCACACAAACTGATAAATCTAATTGCTGACCCCTAACTGATCTGCGATGACGCTAGTTGACTGATTGATTGACTAATAAATCCAATTCTAGCAAACGGAACTTGCACATGCTAAAGTAGAACACCAAAACAAAATGTGGCAACACAAGATTCTACCTTTAGCTCAATTCAACACAGCAAATTGGGCAACCTAAAAAAATTCAAAACAAGAATCATGACAGTTTATACCTTTAAAAACAAAGGAGCACAATCAGAACACTTGGGAGACTTATATGGGTACGGTTTAGCCAATGGCGCAGATAAAACACACCCGTTTGAAGACAATACATACATACCCTCTTCCACCATCCTTTCCTTTTGCACCCCTAATCAAACAACCCAAAAAATACACGGAACTCAGAGAATAGATAACTGAAAAAAAGAAGATAGAGATTGAGTAGGATACAAAATTAATTAAATTACTCCCATCATTCCAGCTTATATGACACTATTCCTTATTATTCCATTTAAAAGAGAATGACATGTTTCTATATTTGAAAATAATTTTTTTTAAAGAAAGGGTAACAATCATACTTGAAAATAATTTAACTTCAAACTTCCTATTTCACCCTGAATGAAAAGCTTGTAGCACACAAATATTATGGTGTGTTTAACCGCAAAAACAAAGACAGCCTGGTGCATGAAGCATCCCACGTACAGGGTCCAGCTTACCCTAACGCAAGGCCAGTGGTTGATTTCACGGCTCGAACCCGTGACCTATAGGCCACACATATAAAACTTTACCATTGTTCCAAAGCTCCCCTTCTATTTAGTTGAAAATTAGAATTTGATGATTAACAAACATGCAGTTAAGAAAACAGGTTGAAGGACTTGGTCCTGCTAGTTGGTTCTTGTAAAGTGTTGTCACTTAATCCTAGCAGGAGTAGAATTCACTTTTTGCGCGAGATATTGTTGATTTTAAGTTTTATAACCTACCAGCCGCCCAAAAAATGGAGAATCTTGGAGGATCTTTATTATTAACTTGGAGACCAAGTTTACAAGGAAGTAGAGTTATATTTAGAGTTTGTTTTAAGGAAAGAAATATATTTTGCTTATGCTTCCTTCATTCTCTACGATTAGGAGATCTTTTATTGTTTCCTTGTTGTTGTACGTATGTCTATATATACTTTGAGATAGTCTTCTTGCAAACTTGAACACCTACATTGAGAATATTGAGAAAGCACAACACAAGAAGCAAGTCGTGAGAGTAAGAAAGAGATCAAACTGAAGAACCAGCCTTGATATCGAAGATTCTTTCAGCTCTTTAGTTTGTCTAGATCTTGTAATAGGTGTTTCGAAATTATAACCTTATTTGCTTATACGAAAAGCATTGTTTGAGAGGCTTTTCTCTTTGAGAAATTTCAAGTCTTAGGGTAGATTTAGCTTGAACATTTTGCTACAATCAGAGTGGTTGTAGGCACTAGGCAGTCAAGTGACTAGGATTTAATCTCTTAAGTTATAAAGCTGTAACCTGAAACTGGTCATTATTTTAGTGAAGTTTTGAGAGAAATCCCAAAGGTGAGTCGTGATTTTTACTCCCTTGAGCACGGAGATTTTTCACGTAAAGGTATCTTCTCTTACTTATTTCCGCATTATTTTCACAGCAGTAGCTAGAACCAGTACCAAGAACCAGCTCCTTATACTAAAAGTTCAGCAGACTGCAACTAAAGTTAGGCAAGATTTTAAGAGGGTCGAAAATTAGTCTAAGTGGTGCACCAAACTAACAGTTTAAGACCACAAGTCTCAAAAGTTTATAGCCACCCGAATGTATGGCATTTTTAAGAACATATGTTTCAAATGTCTTCATTTCTTTCTTACACTTTGTGACGAATCAAACTATGTGGCATAAATTGGGATTGAGGAAGTATCAGAGAAGAAGTAAAGCCTTGGGCGTAGCTATTAAAGTTGTTGACATGTGTAATCAAGAGGGTGGAAACAGCCTCTTGCAGAAATGCAGAGCGGAATGCGTTATGAAGTATAAGAGAAGTACTAAACACAAACTAATTAAGACACTATCCATTGATTTTGGTGTAAATTAAGATGTTAAATGGGTAATTACCTGAAGGGGACATGACAATAAGTTGTTGAGGTTTAGGAATGGAATCATCATTAACTTTAATGGTGATGCTGCCGCCGGTGCCGGAAACCCAACCCTGATTGTAAAAATGGCGGCACAATTCGGCTATTAAGGACTTGGTTTCTTTGACCTTTGTTCCTTCTAAGTATACTTGTGAATTTGTCGCCATTTTTACAGCTCCGTTCATTGCCAATAATGGAGCTGCTGAAGCTACAGCCATATTTGTTTTGTACTAGAATATTATTAGTATTAGGATGTGTTTGTTTTGATAGGTTCGATGTAAGGAGCCGATTTAGCGTCCAGTATTTAGAGTCCAAATAGTTTGCCTGAATATCAGTGAACTAGAATAGAATATGATGTCTGGAGCACATTTTTCATGAGTTATTTTCGGTTATCTTCTACCCCTTCGGCTTCAATTTATGTGAAGGAATTTAGAATAGGAGGATCAAAACATCAGTATAATTTATGTATATTCAGGAAAAATGAAAACTTATACTACTATATTTGAAAATTATATAAAAATATTTTATTTTATTTTATGTTTCTTAGTTTGAGTGGACAAATATTTAAGAATATCCAAAGAAATTTTTTATTTAAATTAAATTTGTGTATAGCATACCAGAAAAAGAGTATATCATTAAGAGTAAAAATATTGGTATTCTTTTTTAAAATAAACTAACAAGCAAAATTAATACATTTAAATTGGATGAGGAGTATAAATCAGTATAATTAATCATTCAAAATAGTTAAAAAGAGTTTTAAAAGATTACAGTCAAAGAATTTTTTTCTGACTTCTCAAATAGTAAAACCTTTGCATAAAATGGGATAGAGAAATTATCACATAGATTTTCTATGGTGGTGTGTCATGAATTGTTTAATTTTTCAAGTAAATGTATTTCCCTTTTGAGTAAAAATAATAATTATGAAGAATTAACCTAAATAACCGCCCGTTGAATTGTTTAAACTAAAAATAGCTAGTGAACATATAATTTATATATAATACATGTTTAATCGTATATAATTAGTGTACACTAGATAAAAATAATAAATGGTGAATTCAATAATTGCCAGGTTTATTCTTGGTTTTATGGCTGATAATTTGATTTAATCCCTTATGCTTTGTCTATTTTATCTGCATTATCAACATGTGACATTTATAACACTGGCTGGTTGGGCAAGCACAAAAACCCGGTTGAACCTGTCCAGCAAAAGAAGGCCCAAAATGAATTGAAGAATTTACCCAAATAGCCGTTACCCAACCATTTAAACTAAAAATAGCCGGTGGAGATATAATATATGTATAATTTATATATTATATGTGCATAAGTATATAGCTAGAAAAATTAAACAATGGGCCGGCTATTTGTGTATAGATCCCAAATCAATTCCCGGGTCAGCAGATAGCCAAGACATCGGGCTTGGGGTGGTTTCAGCATTTTCTAGGTTGAAATGACACTAGATAGCCATTCTAAATGACTGCTATTTAGGAATTAGCTAATGTGTCCTGAATTTTAATTTTTCACTTTAATTTTTCGGGAAACAAATGTCTTGAATTGTCTTAAAATTAAGATTTTTAGTTCAAAATTTTAGAAAAAAATAAGTATTGACTAATCTTTAAATAGCAGTCCTAAGAATGGTTGTTTGTGCACTTTCCTTATTTTCTAGTGTAAAGCAACGCGAACTAAAAATAAAAAGAAGAATTAACCGAATTGTGACTCTAAAGAAACTTGCCACATGCAAATGTTAACTTCTATAAACAAACAATGTAAAAGAGTTTTTTATAGTAGTAGTAGTAGGTCAACGATATAAGAGATAACTACAATCAATTGTCCATAATAAAATAAAATTATTAATTTAAAAAATAAAGCAAGTAATCTATTACAACATTCTAAAATATAATGATAGTGTAAATTTTCTTATACTATCAACATGTATTATTTAAATCCTTCATTTTATTCAATAAGTATTGAGACGACAATCATCTACCGATCATACTAATTAAACTTGATAGTCCTCCTAAAAACTAGTTTATTGTTTACCCGAAAAATGGATAGAGTTGAATTTATACATAGTTCTAAGGATACGTGATATAAATTGATACAAATTGGGAAAGATATGTAAATAAAAATCGAAATTAGTTATAAAAGAGACGAATGCAAACTGAATGAACTAGTTAGCCTAAGCCTTCAAGTTTTATCACCCTCAAATTGAGTAAAAAATGATTGGTAGAAAAAATAATATGACTAAATATCAAAAGCCCAAAAAGGGTAGTATTTGCTTTTATTTTCCAATATATCTCAGAATGAATCTGATGCTCTACAAATGATAACAACTCTTAATATAGTGGGGAAATTCGATTTTGGATATAATTAAAAATACATAGTGGGGATCCCATGATAAATTAATTAATTATCTTTTTCTTGATTCAAGCCATAATTTCCACCGAGATTCTTCCCCCAATTGCGGCTATAACGGCTTTTTTATTTCTTGACTCGGTCTCGATCTTGGCCGATCTCAATCTTGATCGGTCTCTGGATCTCGAGCTCGATCTTGGTCGATCTCGATATTGATCGGTCTCTTGGCTCGGTCTCGATCTTGGCCGGTCTCGGTATTGATCGGTCTCTGGGTTTCGAGCTCGATCTTGGCCGATCTCGATATTGATCGGTCTCTGGGGCTCGAGCTCGACAATCTAACTTCGCATCATGGCTCGATATTACAATGAAGAACCTTGGACCATCATGTTCCAATCTCGATTAGTCATGAGAAGGGAAGACTCGGTTTTGACCGTATATAAATAGTCCCCTCGTTTCTCGAAAAGAAGATGACGAGAAACGATATGAATTATCGAACTCCAACTAGATGGGCAATAACATCAGCGACGAGCTCGATTGTGACGTATGCGATAAACGTCATGTCGGTCTAGTTACCAAGGCATTAAATGTGCGTCAGTCGATGGTCGGCCACTACTAGTTTTGAACCGTCGTTGTGAAACCAATAAATAGCCCACTACTTCATCATTTCAAACTTTTACTTCCAAATCTTTTTCATTCTAATCTTCATAGTTCTTTGCCTTCTCCAAATCTCCCTATTTCCAGGTTTTCAAATTTTTTTGCTTGTTCTTCTTAAAACACCAAATACTTCAATCTCCATTCTTCTTTGTTCAAAAAACACTAAATGGACAAAACATCTAAAATCGTTCCGCAGAAAGAGGTTGCTTTCTCATCTCGGTCGGCCGGCTAGAAACCAGTGGTGGAGCCACGCCTTGAAGAACTTATTCCCGGGGGGTGTGTTATTGATTTCGATTTTAAGGTCGAGAAACCCTCATCGGTTGTTGGTCGATGCGAGCCGGTATCGAGATATATATGCTCGATATCCCAAAGCCTTCTTGATCTGGTGAAGAAAGATTGCAATTGGGAAAACAAAGAGGTTGTGATACCGGCACTGGAGGAAGTGATCACTACCCACGTGGAAGGGTACCTGAGTGTTTACACTTATCCTTTCACGCTGGGTCTCCTCGATCCGATCATCATCGATTTCTGCAAGAAATACCAGGTGACCCTCGGCCAAATTCACCCTTCTTTCTGGAGGATCGTGATACTGCTCCGTTTCTTCGTGAGAAAAATTGATGGGCTTCCCTTCACCCTCGACCACCTCGTAAGATTATATAACCCTCGACTCTACCAAGGTGGGCTAATAAAGCTTCAACGCCGGGCCACCAAGGCGTTCGCCTCGGGTATAGATGAAGACAAAGATTGGGGCTGGATGGGCCGGTTCGTTCAGGTGAAGACCCCGGACCTAATCCCGGCCGAGAGCATGCCATTTCCTGAGAAATGGAATATGAAACGTAAGTATGATCCCGTCTTTAATTTCGGTTTGTTGTTTTTACTATTTCATCCTTTCTTATCAGTGTTTTTCTCGATGCAGCCGTTGCTTGGATACTGGTGCGGTTCCCCACCTCGAGAACTGGGTGAGGAGCCTGATTTCGATGTTAACATACACCGAGCGCGTGTAGCGCAACTTGTCAAAGGGCCTGTGGGAGGCTCGTACTCATGGTAAGCCTTCTTCTTGGCTTACCAATTTGCCTATCGTTCAAGCATTATTTCAAGCATGAATTTACTTACTTTCTCCTTTTGTAGGTTTTGGAAAGGATGTGGCTATGATACCCTCGTCCGGTGATGAAGAAGATTTACCGCCTATCTCAAAACCGGCGAAGGTGATTAAGAGAAAAAGTGCCTCGAACTCCGAGAGTCAAAAATCCAAGAAGAGAGCAGCCCGTAAACCCAAGGGGAACACAATCCCAATGACTATGGAGTGAGTCCAAAGACTAAGTGATGATGATGATGATGATGATGATGATGATGATGATGATGAAGAAGAAGAAGAAGAAGAAGAAGAAGAAGAAAAAGAAGAAGGTGATTTTGGGTTGGTGGCTCTTGCACGAACTAGCACCGATATCCAGAAAACTTCAGAACCGGCGGGAGTTGATACTGCTCTGTCTAGGCTCGATGAGGTCGAAGAGGAGACTCTGGCCCAAGTTCCCGAGCTGAGGGGAACCGAAGATGCTTTACCTCGGGGTGAAGAGACCGTTGAATATGCGGTGGATACCGATGCAGAAATCGGATTTGAGGCTCGTCAAGACGGAGGCGGCGCCCCAAAAAAACTACTTCGGGTAATAGAGATCAGGGATTCCCCCTAGTTTCCTTCATTTTCACAATCGATGATATGTGACGCTCAAGCCGTGGAGACTTGTCACGGGGAGGGAGCCCATGGAGAGGAAGATCCTTTCCGTAATTATTTTGTCGGGGTAGAAGATGTCACCGGTCTGAGTGACTTGGAGGCTCCTAAGAAGAGCTCGGGCGAGGTGGGAGCGTCTTGTCTTTTCAATGAAGATCAACAAGCCCTGAATCGGGTAAGTTTATATTTTCTTTGTCAATTTTCATACTTGTATTTTTGTTTCCTTGTATAATTCCTTCTTTCTATTTTTGTAGGCCTCTGTGCTTCATCACGAGGCATTTTTCCGATCCCGAGGGGATTTGAGCTGGTACAAAGCCGAAATGTGAGGGCTTACTGAGGAGAGAGATGACTTCAAGCTTCTCACTAAGCAGAGAGAAGGAGAAGCGAAAGGACTTTGGTCTGAGGTAGAAGCAGCTCGGAAAGAACAAGTTGATCTAGCCGAGCAGGTAAAAAGAATCTTTGAAGTTAATGACATTGACTCGGGCGTGATGGCTAACAGTTCGGTCCCACAGGTCCAGCGAAAGTTCAATGTGATCGGGTAGCTTCGTGTTGAAGTGGGCGCAGTGAAAGCGGGGGGCGAGAAGCGGAAGAAGAACATGGACCGCCTTGCCTCAGAAAAGGAGGCTGCCCAAGCTCAACTGGCCTAGGCAAAGACCCAACTCTGAAGCTTGAAAGAGAAGGCCTTGGTGCAAGCCAAGGAAATCGAGGAGTTCCAGTCTCGGCTAGGCTCAGCAACTTCTGATCGAGAGAGATTGGCCGCAGAACTTGCAGCGGCCAAATCGGAGGTCGAAATAGCCACGACTAATGTTGATGCAATGGTGATCGTCTACCGGTCCGATGCTGAAGCTGCTTAGGTTTGAGCAAAGGAGGTTGATGAGGTTGCTCAGGCTCGAGCAAACTGGGTTGTCGAGCATGCTAAATGCCAGTCTCGAAGGGAGACTCTCGAGGAGATTCATGTTCGTGGCTTCGATCTTACAGTCGAGATCGAGAATGCTAAGGAGCAGATCTGAAAGCGAAGGAGGCCTCGAGGGCGAAGATGCTGATCCCGAAGAGAACTAAGTCCTTTTAGGATTAGTATTTTTTGTGTTTCTTTTAAGACAGTTTCGGTCTTTTATAGAGAAACTTGATCGGTCCATGCTGCCCTTGTAAATGATTTCTGACATATATATAAAAACTTTCTTCCTTTCAGCCTTATAAAATTATGAAGTTGTATTCTAAGGTCCGAGGTTTAGACAATTTGATTGGAACTGAATTAGTATAGCCCTTAGACTTTATGATCGAGTGAGTGCTTGCTCGAACTCGAAGTAAGATAACCCTTAGGTTTTTTATTTGAGCGAGGATGGTCTCTCGAACTCGAGGCAAAAAACAGCCCTTAGGCTTTTGTAAAAATATTGTTTATGGCCTTGTCCCCTTTTCGGCTTGAAAACATTTCTTATCATTTGTATTTACTAAACTTGTAATGCCTTGGCATGAAATAAGGAGTTGTTCGAGAGTTCGAAAAATTTTGTACTCATTAGGATTTTTTTTTAGGCTTGATATTATCGAAGCCTTTTATGATTTTGCCGGGAGTAGCCTTTTAAACAGGTTTATGAAAGAATTCGAAGGCCTGTTTTATTACGAAATTCGGACATCTCTGACCCGTGTTAATTCGACCGTAGCCTCTTTAGTTCGGGATTTGCCTCTTTGGCTTATTTTCCTGTTTTACTTCGAGCTTGCCCGAAGTGTCAGTCCCTGAGTGGGGTGGCTGTGGCCTATAAACTCGAGGGTTGCCTAAAAGGTCTTATGATATCGGAGTTTATATAATTCGATCTTGTCTATTTTTTGGACGGTAGTCCCCGATTGTGGGGGTAATCATCCGAACTCCGGTCATGATTGGCCCTTAAGCCTGTTTAGATAATAGATCGAGAATATGAAATTGTAAAGTAGAAAAACTTTTCTAAGGTACGAGATATTGGTAAAGAAGAATACTTCTCTTTATAAATCATTATACATGCGTACATGTTCTGTGCCAAGGCTCGATCAAACTATGCGGGCATGGTTTGTTTGACCGTTTGGCCCTTACAAATTTTTTCTATCAAGATCCTGCTGCCATGAAATAACTTACTCACATCAAACTTGATATTCGAGGGCAATTCCTCCCAGTATTCGAGGTTGATTGTAAAGAGGCCTCGGATACAGTTGAATTGTTCTAAGTTAGAACAATCAATGGTTGCCTCATTAAAAATCTCGCTGGAAAACCCATTTGGGATAAAATCGGTCTAAGGAAAAAAGAGTACAACATGTGCTTTCAGACCTAAAGGCTTTGTGTTGAAGAATTCATCGTTGTTTCTGGTCGAACACCTGCAAGGGTTAGTTTTGAAATATAAATGAAAATGGGAGGGGCCATATCTTAGCAGTAGTATCGTTTTAGGTGCGATACATTCCAATTACTCGGTAGTTGTTTGCCGTTTATTATGCCGAGCTTGTAGGATCCTTTTGGGATGATTTCGATAACCTGATACGGTCCTTCCCAGTTCGGAACCAGTTTCCCTTCATTCGGATTTCGGGTGTTGAGGGTGACTTTTCTAAGCACCAAGTCCCCGATGTTAAAATGTCGAAGATTGGTTCTTCGATTGTAGTACCTTTTGATCCGCTATTTTTGGGCGGCCAATCGGACGAGAGCGGCTTCTCGTCTTTCGTCCAACAATTCTAGGCTCGTATTCATGGTCTTGTTATTTGACTCCTCTGTCGCATATCGAAACCTGATGCTAGGTTCTCCGACCTCGACCGGGATCAGAGCTTCGGCGCCATAAACCAACGAGAGTGGTGTTGCTCCGGCACTGGATTTTGATGTTATGCGGTATGCACATAAGACCTCGGGTAGTATTTCTCTCCATTTTCCTTTGGCGTTGGTCAATCTATTCTTACGATTTTGGATGATAGTTTTGTTAGTTGATTCGGCTTGTCAATTCCCGCTGGGATGATAAGGTGTTGATAGGATCCTTTTGATCTTGTGATCCTCGAGAAATTTAGTTACTTTGCTGCCGATGAATTGTTTTCAATTATCACATACAATCTCGGAGGGCATCCCTAATCGACATATGATGTGGTCCTAAATGAAGTCTATGACATACTTTTCTATGACTTTCTCAAAAGCCTATGCTTGAACCTATTCAGAGAAATAATCAGTCATAAACAAAATAAACTGAACCTTACCTGGAGCCAATGGGAAAGGGCCAACGATATCCATTCCCCATTTCATGAAGGGCCATGGGGATAGGACCGAGTGGAGTAGTTCTCCAGGTTGATGAATTATGGGAGCATGCCTTTTGCATTTGTCGCATTTTCGAACGAACTCCCTTGGATCTTTGCCCATATCAGTCAAATAATACCCTGCTCTGATTACTTTGTGGACCAGCGAATCAGCACCAGAATGATTTCCACAAGTGCCCTCGTGAATTTCCCGTAGGATGTATTCGGTATCTCCCGGTCCTAAACATATTGCCAATGGTCCATCGAACGTCCTTCTAAACAATGTTCCGTCTTCGGACAAAGTGAACTGTGCTGCCTTTGTGCGCAGAGCTCTCGACTCCTTTGGATCTGATGGAATCTTCTCGTTATTTAAGTATTCTATGTATTTGTTTCTCTAATCCCAGGTTAAACTTGTGGAGTTTATCTCGGCATGACCTTCTTCAATTACCGATCTCATGAGTTGTACGACAGTCCCCGAGTTGAGTTTGTCGTCTTTGACCGATGAACCTAGATTTGCAAGAGCGTCGGCCTTGCTGTTCTGTTCTCGAGGTACATGTTTCAAGGTCCATTCCTTAAATCGATGTAGAGTCACCTGTAGTTTATCCAAGTACCTCTGCATTCGATCTTCTCGGACTTCAAAAGTCCCGTCAACTTGATTTACCACGAGTAAGGAATCACACTTAGCCTCTATGACCTTCGCTCCCAAGCTTCTAGCTAGTTCGAGACCTGCAATCATGGCCTCATACTCGGCCTCGTTGTTAGTTAATTTTGTAGTTCTGATAGACTGTCTAACTACATTGCCTGTGGGTGATTTTAGTACGATGCCTAGTTCGGACCCCTTCGCGTTCGAAGTACCGTCCGTAAAGAGGGTCTAAACTCCCGAGGATGTACCCAATTTTATTAGTAATTCTTTTTCAATCTCGGGTACGAAGGCCGGCGTAAAGTCAGCCAAGATTTGAGATTTGATGGCGGTTCGAGGTCGATACTCAATATCGTACCCACTGATTTCTATGGCCCATTTGGCTAGTCGACCCGAAAGCTCGGGTTTGTGTAAAATATTTTGAAGGGGATAAGTTGTTACAACACATATCGGATGACATTGGAAATATATTTTAGTTTCCTAGAGGCACTTATTAAAGCAAGCGCTAATATTTCTAAGTGTGGATATCTAGTTTCGGCCTCACCTAAGGTCCGACTGACATAATAAATAGGGAATTGCGTACCTTGTTCTTCTCGGACCAGGACTCCACTTACCGCTATCTCTGAGACTTCCAAGTACAGGTAAAGTTGTGCGTCCACTTTCGGGGTGTGAAGCAGGGCGAGCTCAATAAATACCGCTTTAGTTCCTCTAAGGCATGTTGGCATTCCGGGGTCCATGCAAAATTGCTCTTCGTTTTAAGCAGTGAGAAAAATCAGTGGCTCCTATCTGAGGATCTCGAAATGAATCGTCCTAGGGCGGCTATCCGCCCCGTCAGCCTCTGCACGGCCTTTACATTATCCACTACCGTGATATCCTCGATAGCTTTGATTTTATCGGGGTTGATCTCGATTCCCCGATTGGACACCATGAAATCAAGAAACTTGCCAGAGCCAACCCCGAATGCACACTTTTCAGGGTTGAGCTTTATATTGTACTCCCTCAGTATATCGAAAAATTCCTGCAAATATTTTAAATGGTCCTTTGCTCGCACGGACTTAACTAACATGTCAACAATATAAACTTCCATTGATTTTCCTATTTGTTCTTTGAACATTCGGTTTACTAGGCGTTGATAAGTTGCACCAGTATTTTTTAGACCGAAAGGCATTACGTTATAACAGTAGGTACCGTACTTAGTGATAAACGAGGTCTTTTTCTGATCCTCCGGGTTCATCTGTATCTGGTTGTACCCGGAGTAGGCATCGAAAAAACTGAGAGTCTCGTGGCCGACTGTGGCATCGATCATACAATCGATATTAGGCAAAGGAAAAGAATCTTTAGGGCATGCTTTATTCAAGTTTTTATAATCTACACACATTCTAAGTTTGTTTCCCTTCTTAGGGACTACTACCACGTTCGCTAGCCATTCGGGGTACTTTACTTCTCGAATAGATCCTATTTTGAGAAGTTTGGTTACCTCGTCCTTGATGAAGGCTTGTGTGACCTCGGACTGGGGCCTTCTTTTTTGCTTCACCGAATTAAATTTCGGATCCAAGCTTAGTCTATGAGTGGTGATTTCCAGTGGGATCCCTATTATGACAAGATGGGACCAAGAAAAACAGTCCATGTTAGCTATAAGAAATTGAATAAGCTTTTTCCTAAGCTCGGGACTTAACCCTGTGCCCAGGTATACCTTTCGTTCTGGCATGTATTCGATTAGTGTGGTTTGCTCCAGTTCTTCGACCGTTGATTTGGTAGCGTCGGAATCATTGGGGACCACGAAGGATCGAGGGATACCATAATCATCATCTTCGTCAGTCTTCTGCTTCTCTAGTTGGGTCAAGGCTAACATTTGTGATTGCTATTTGGTATCCCATTTTTCCTTCAAATTTGATCCCTTTGTCGATGAGAGTGATGATATCGGAATCACTTCATCGGCGACAAACATTTCCTTTGCGGCTGGCTGCTCCCCGTAGATTGTTTTGATTCCCTCTGGTGTTGGGAATTTTAGAGCCTGGTGAAGGGTCGAGGGTACTGCTCTCATGTTGTGGATCCACGGCCTCCCGAACAGGGCGTTATACCTCATGTCTCCCTCGATCACGTGGAACTTCGTTTCTTGGATGGTCACGGCCATGTTTACTGGCAGAATTATCTCGCCCTTAGTAGTTTCACATGCTATGTTGAATCCGTTTAGTACCAGGGTTACGGGCACGACCTGGTCCTGTACACCGAGTTGCTCTACGACTCTCGATCGAATGATGTTGGCCGGACTACCTGGATTAATTAACACACTTTTAACTTGAGTTTTATTCATAAGTATAGATATTACCAGTGCATCGTTATGGGGCTGCATGATTCCTTCTGCGTTTTCGTCATTAAAGGACAAGGTTCCTTTTGGTATGTGATCCTGAGCTCGAGATCACTTCTCTCTTACAATCGACATCTTAGTGCGTTTAAGTACTGGCCCCTGGGGGACATCGATCCCTCCGATGATCATGTGGATAACGTGTTGTGGCTCTTCTTGTTCATTTTGTCTGTTGAACTCTCTGTTTTTGAAATGATTCTTGGACGGGTCACTTAAGAACTCTCGAAGGTGCCTTTCATTGAAAAACCGGGCTACCTCTTCTCTCAACTACCTGCAATCTTCCGTTCTGTGGCCATGGTTGCCATGATATTTGCACATTTGATTGGGATTTCTCTGGGATGGATCGGTCTATAGAGGTCGAGGTCATTTAGTATATTTGATGCGTCCGATAGCGGATACAATGACGGATGCATCAATGTTGAAGTTATACTTTGACAACCGTGGTGCTTCCTTAGGTCCGGTATGCCTGTCGAAACCATTCTTGTTCATCAGCCCTCGATACCCTTGTCCTCGATCACTTTTCCTTTCACCTCGTACGGAGTTGCGTCCTAGTTCGCTGCCTCTACGATCTCCATTATACGGTCGGTATCGGTCCCTGTTAGACCTCGATTCTCGGTCGATGTCCCTTTTAATAACGGATCCAGAAGTGTTCCCCAACTTGGCGTCTTCGATTGATATCGATTATGTACATTGGCCCAGGTAATAACCGGGTACTCAGTCAAGTTCTGCTTCAACTGTTATGAAGCCATTGAGCTTCGTTCGTTTAGTCCTTGGGTGAAAGCTTGAACGGCCCAATCGTCCGTGACCGGTGGTAGATCCATTCGTTCCATTTGAAAACGAGATACAAACTCTCTTAGCATCTCCTTATCTTTTTGCCTACCTTGAAAAGGTCTAACTTTCTGATCTCGACCTTTATGGCTCTGGCGTGTGATTTCACAAAAGAATCTACAAGCATGGCAAAAGAATCGATAAAGTTAGGTGGGAGATTATGATACCATATCATTGCTCCCTTTGACAGGGTTTTCCCAAATTTCTTTATAATACGGATTCGATCTCGTCATCCTCTAGATCGTTCCCTTTAATGGCACACATGTAAGAGGTGACATGTTTGTTGGGGTCGATTTTGGAGCTGCGCTTGGGGGGAAAGGCTTTTGTACGAACTTTTTGGAATCTAAACCCTTCAATATTGGTGGTGCCCCCGGGATCTGATCAACCCTGGAGTTATAAGTTTCTACTTTCTTGTCGTTTGCTTTAATCCTTTTTTCTCCTGTTTCTATCCGTTTTGTCAGTTCCTCGAGCATCTTTATAATTTTGGGGTTAGTCCCCGATTCTTATTCATTTGACCTTACTATAGCTGGCCCCATTCTATGGGTGACTTCTCAGTGTGGACCGGGATCAGGCCTACTCGGTGCCTGGGTTTGGCTCTGCAACTGAGCTATTACTACATGTTGAGCTTGCAACATTTCGAAAATCATAGGCAGGCTAATCCCGTCTTCTCCAACATTTTGGGTATCTCGAACTACAGATCGAATTCCACCATGAATGTTGTTTTCGAGGTTGGAATGTTGGTTTGCTTCAATGGCCCCATGCGAATTAAAGTCAATTGGATCTACGGCCAGAGTTCCAACGGGGTCAACGAGTGGCCTTTCATCCTCGGGCGTCAGGTTGTTATTCTCACCTTGATGGCCAGTTTCATTGTCGATAGGTAGGGCCATTAACTGAGAATTTGTCATTTTCAGCCTGAAATCAAAAACACTTTCGAGAGAAAGTGTAACATAGTGTGTGTTTTACAGAGATTTATATCAAATAACCACTATTATGCTTATCCCCACGGTGGGCACCAAATTGTTTACCCGAAAAACGGATAAAATTGAATTTATACGTAGTTCTAAGGATACGTGATATAAATTGATACAAATTGGGAAAGATATGTAAATAAATATCAAAATTAGTTATAAAAGAGACGAATGCAAACCGAATGAACTAGTTAGCCTAAGCCTTCAAGTTTTATCACCTTCAAATTGAGTGAAGAATAATTGGCAGAAGAAACAATATGACTAAATATCAAAAGCCCAAAAAGGATAGTATTTGCTCTCTTTTCCTGTATATCTCAGAATGAATCTAATGCTCTACAAATGATAACAACTCTTAATATAGTGGGGGAATTTCATTTTGGATATAATTAAAAATACATAGTGGGGATCCCATGATAAATTAATTAATTAGTTTTTCCTTGATTCAAGCCGTGATTTCCGCCGAGATTCTTCCCCGCAGTTGCGGCTATAATGCCTTTTTTGTTTCTTGGCTCGGTCTCGATCTTGGCCGATCTCAATCTTGATCGGTCTTTGGGTCTCGAGTTCGATCTTGGCCGATCCGATATTGATCGGTCTCTTGACTCGATCTCGATTTTGGCCGGTTTCGGTATTGATCGGTCTCTGAGTTTCGAGCTCGATCTTGGCCGATCTCGATATTGATCGGTCTATGGGGCTCGAGCTCGATAATCTAACTTCGCATGATGGCTCGATATTACAATGATGAACCTTGGACCATCATGTTCCAATCTCGATTAGTCATGAGAAGGGCACACTCGGTTTTGACCGTATACATTTATGGGTAGATGGCAGGTTTATAAATTGTTAACTTAAAATTCTTTTGAAGGAATGTACGTATAATCATCAGTTCTATTGGAAATCAAACTGGAAATTGTCAAAACCAAAAAAAAAAAGCAACCTACTGACTGTTGAACATCTGTTTCCAAACTGATTAGCACACAAGAGAATTAAAATGAATAAGTATTTCAATCACGTTCGAAGCAAACATATTTAAAATAATTCCCCATGAACTAACGGTAAAGTTATCTTCGTGTAACATATATATTACGGGTTCGAACAGTGGAAGCAACCACTAATGCTTGCGTTAGATAGGCTAGGGGCGTATGCAGTGTGTTAGTTATGGGTTAAATTGAACCCATAACTTCCGACACAGAGTAAAAATTTATTAAAATTATAAAAATAATAGATATGAACCCATAATTTTAAAAATGTAATAGGTTCAATGTGTTTGCAATAAATTTGCGCAAAAAAATAAAACTGCAATCACAAACAACTATAAAGAAAAAATGGTTTTATTGATAAACATTGCAGGTTACAACTCTATTTATCCCTTGATTCTTCCCTCCAATTTATTACCCGTAATTCGAGAGCCTTAGCGGCGTATTTCTCGAACGCATGATGATATGCATCTCCTTGATGTATTTGATGATCAAGAAGCATGTAGCAACACTCCATTAAGATCTTGAATGTTGCTAGAAATTTGAGCAAGACATATTTGACATGTCTTTGATCTCTTAATAAATATTCCAAGAGTTTTATGAAATTTTGGAGATCGTATATTTGATCTTTTTGTGCATAATTCGGGAGTTTATGAAATTGCTGAGATCATCTTAATTTTTCGAGATCTTTTATTAAGGGAATATGTAACCCTTTGTTTATAGGAGTGACTTAGGGTTAGGGTAGAGTAGCCTCCACATTAGAGTTTTAGTAGAGTAGCCTCCAAGCAACCCTAATAGACTCCTAGGATTTCAAGAGTTTTGTAGTATATTGAATTTAGGATTTAGTTTGATCCATTAAAATTTCGATGTCTACAAAGGCTCCTACTTCAAGATTTATCGGGGTGTAGGCTTGCCGTAACTTGAAGATGAGACTTGAAGTACACCTTTGATCTTGTGTTGACTTCGACGAACAGGAAGCAAGAGATATTGCCCCCAACTAGTTTTGGAATTTGCAGACCTTGCTTTACGAGAGAAAGAGATGAAGGGCAGAATTGGTCCCACTAGGCATGCCATAATTTGTAAATAATAAATTTGGCATCAAGAAAATAATTGAGACCGAAAAATACTGCAACAATTGTAGTATTTGATTTCAAATAATATGAGTGTACAATTTCTATGAATCCTCTTATTCTTCTTTCCAATAGTAAATAAATTCAAGGCCCTTTGAGCTTGATCTTGAATCTATATTTGTTGACATGTACGATGATCTTGAATTCAACTAACACGAACTTTGATTTGAACTCGTACTCCTTGAATGTTGATTTGATATTTATTCTTGAGCTTGAACTTGATTTCTTGAAGATTGAAACTTGTAGAGAAATTTGCAGCGTTTGATCTACGAGCTCTCTCTTGCTTCTTGTTATAACTTCTGGTATCTTTTCTGGGTTATGAAGACCTCTATTTATAGTTATGGGAAGGGAAAGTTATGATAAGAACAAACTCTTTCCGACCAATCAGATTAAAAAGTGACAAGGCCGCATTTGATTGGCCAGAACATGTCACTTGCACAGGTAGCGCAATTTCATTGGCCATTTAATTTGCCTTGGCATGCCTTGTCATTTTGACACGTGGCATGATCCTACTGGCTCTTTCGTTTGACTTAGCGTGTCATGTCGTTTGACACGTGGTACCAAACTGGGCCTCTAGGAAGATGACATCTTGGGCTTAATGAAGTAGGCTCATCACTTTAGTCCAATTAAATGGGCTAGCCCAATTGATTAAGACTTATTTATTTAATCTATATATATTGGACTTATATAACTAATCCAATTATATTAGCCCACTAAATTTATTTGAACTAATATCTTGAAGTTAAAATATAGTCCAAATTATTTTATTGAATCTAAATTCAATAAAATATAAATGCTTACACAATGTTAAAAACTTTATGAGTTGAACTCATAAAATTTAAATTTTGAATCCGTCGCTTTGGAATAGGTTGTCTCCATCACATCCCTTGATGATGATAATGGAAAGGAATCACAAATTGCATACTGAGAAGCTGTATTTTCTTTCACCAAAACTAAACTTAAAAATACAAAATGATAGTACTATAACATTTGAAGTGTAAACAACACGAGGAAGATACATTTGAAGTACAAAGGGTAATTAATCAGATTCTCAAGGAACTTATAGGATGGAGAAAAGAGAGTTTGTTATTGTCGACTGAAATTAACATTCATTCTATGTTCCAAGGCCGGCTCAAGGGGATGCCAGTAAAGTAATTGCTTTAGATCCTCAAAACCAAAAGTTGAAGTTCCCAAACTTTTTCTATTATTTTATACTATATATTATAAAATTATTACTAATAAAAAGATTCTATATTTTATTCTTATTTATTTAGATAAATAATTTCAATTTCATAAAGACATAAAATACGTGAAAAGGAACAATTTGATGGCGGTATTGATAATTAAAGAAATAAAGTCTCTTATAGTATTTTTAGAGTTAAGTGTTTCTTATAAATAATGGATCAAGATATTTTTCACTTCAAAATAGACTTGAAATATTTCAAAGGTGTGAAATAAATTATTTTTACAATCAATTAATTTCTCATTTTTTGTTGCAATTGCTTTCGAGAAAGGCTTCCCAATCCATACTTGTGTGTCACATTGTATACGGTCAAAACCGAGTCTGTCCTTCTTATGACAAATCGATATTGGAACATAATGGTCCGATGTTCATCATTGAAATATCGAATCCATGATGCGAAGTTAGGTTGTCGAGCTCAAGCCCCAGAGACCGATCGATATCGAGTTCGATCAAGTTCGAGCACGAGACCCAGAGACCGATCAATATCGAGATCAGCCAAGATGGAGCTCGAGACCCAGAGACCGATCAAGATTGAGATCGGCCAAGATCGAGACCGAGCCAAGAAACAAAAAAACCGTTATAGCCACAAGTGGGGAGAGAATCTCGGCGAAAATCACGGCTTGAATCAAGAAAAAGCTAATTAATTAATCTATCATGGGATCCCCACTATGTATTTTTAATTATATCCAAAGTAGGATTCTTCCACTATATTAAGAGTGGTTATCATTTATAAAGGAGGACACTCATTCATTCACACATTCAGATTTACTGAGATTTACATAACATATAGCAAATATTATCCTTTTTTGGCTTTGATATTGATTCATCTTGTTCTCTTACCAATCAATCTCTATTCAATTTGGGTTTGTATTCATTCTTTTTACAGTTAAATTTCGATATATCTTTACTTATTTTTCCAATTTGTACCAAGTTATACCACGTATCCTTAGAACTACGTATAAATTCAACTTTATCCGTTTTTCGGGTAAACAATTTTACCAAGTTATATCACGTATCCTTAGAACTACGTATAAATTCAGCTCTATCTGTTTTTCAGATAAACAGTTCGGCTCCCACCGTGTGGATAAGGATAATAGTGGTTATTTAGTACGAATCTCTGTAAAATACACTATTTTACACTTGCTATTGGAAGTGTCTTTGATTTCAGGTTAAAAACGACGAACTTTCAATTAATGGCCCTACCTATCAACAAAGAAGTTGGCCTTCAAGATGAGAATAACAACCTGATGCCCGGGGATGAAAGGCCACTCGTTGACCCCGTTGGAACTCGGATCGTAGATCCAATTGACGTTAATTCGCATGTGACAATTGAGGCGAACCAACGTTCCAACCCCAAAAACAGCATTCATGGTGGAACTCGTTCTGTAGTTCGAAACACCCAAAATGTTGGAGAAGACGGGATCAGCCTGCGTATGATTTTTGAAATGTCGCAAGCTCAACAGGTAGCGATAGCTCAGTTGCAGAGCTAAACTCAAGCATCGAGCAGGCCCGAGCCCGGTCCACCCCGAGAATTCACCCACAAAACGGGGCCAGCTGTAGTAAGATCAAATGAACAAGAATCGGAGAATAATCCCGAAATTATTAGGATGCTCGAGGAACTGACAAAACAAATTGAGTCAGGAGAAAAGAAGATTGAAGCAAACGACAAAAAAGTAGAAACTTATAACTCTAGGGTTGATCAGATCCCGGGGGAACCACCAATATTGAAGGGCTTGGATTCCAAAAAATTCTTACAAAAGACCTTCCCCCGAGCGCAGCTCCCAAACCGATCCCCAAGATGTTCCGCATGCCCGAAATTCCTAAATATAATGGAACAACTTACCCCAACGAACATGTCACCTCTTACACATGTGCCATTAAAGGGAACGACCTAGAAGACAATGAGATCGAATCTGTATTATTAAAGAAGTTTGGGGAAACCCTGTCAAAGGGAGCAATGATATGGTATCATAATTTGCCGCCCAACTCTATCGATTCTTTTACTATGCTTGCAGATTCTTTCGTAAAAGTGCATGCCGGAGCCATAAAGGTCGAGACCAGGAAGTCAGACCTTTTCAAGATAAGGCAAAAGGATAACGAGATGCTAAGAGAGTTCGTATCTCGTTTCCAAATGGAACGAATGGATCTACCACCGGTCACAAACGATTGGGTCGTTCAAGCTTTCACCCAAGGACTGAACGAACGAAGCTCGATGGCTTCACGACAGTTGAAGCAGAACTTGATTGAGTAACCGGCTGTTACCTGGGCCGATGTATACAATCGATATCAATCAAAGATTAGAGTCGAAGACGACCAGTTGGGTTCCGGGTCTGTTATTAAAAAGGACATCGACCGAGATCAAAGGTCGAACAAGGACCGATACCGGCCGTATAATGGAGATCGTAAGGGTAGCGAACCTGGACGTAACCCCGTACAAAGTGAAAGGAGAAGTGATCGAGACCAAGGGTCTCGGGGGCTGATAAATAAGAATGGGTTCGACAGGCATACCAGACCTAAGGAAGCATCGCGGTTATCAGAATATAACTTCAACATTGATGCATCCGCCATCGTATCGGTTATCGGACGCATCAAAGATACTAAATGGCCTCGACCTCTACAGTCCGATCCAGCCCAGAGAAATCCCAATCAAATATTCAAGTATCATGGCACTCATGGCCACAGAACAAAAGATTGCAGGCAGTTGAGAGAGGAGGTAGCCCGGTTATTCAATGAAGGGCACCTTCGAGAGTTTTTAAGTGACTGGGTCAATAACCATTTCAAAAATAGAGATTTCAATAGACAAAATGAACAAAAAGAGCCACAACACATCATCCACATGATTATCGGAGGGATCGATGCCCCCCAGGGGCTGGTGCTTAAACGCACTAAGATGACGATTATAAGAAAGAAGCGATCTCGGACTCAGGATTACATACCTAAAGGAACCTTGTCCTTTAGTAACGAAGACACGCAAGGAATCATGCAGCCCCATAACGATGCACTGGTAATATCTATACTTATGAATAAAGCTCAAGTTAAGCGTATGTTAATTGATCCAGGTAGTTCGGCCAACATCATTCGATCAAGGGTCGTAGAGCAACTCGATCTACAGGACCAGGTCGTGCCCGCAACCCTGGTACTAAATGAATTCAATATGGCATGTGAAACTACTAAGGGCGAGATAATTTTGCCAGTAAACATGAATGAGACCATCCAAGAAACAAAGTTTCACGTGATTGAGGGCGGCATGAGATATAATGCCCTATTCGGGAGGCCGTGGATCCACAACATGAGAGCAGTACCCTCGACCCTTCACCAGGTTCTAAAATTCCCAACACTAGAGGGAATCAAAACGGTATATGGGGAGCAACCGGCGGCCAAGGAAATGTTTGCCGTCGATAAAGTGATTCCGATATCATTACTATCATCGCAAAGGGATAAAATTTGAAGGAGAAGCGGGACATAAAATAGCAATCACAAACGTCAGCCTCAACCCAACTAGAGAATCAGAAGACTGACGAAGATGATGATTATGGGATCCATCGATCCTTCATGGTCCCCGATGATTCCGACGCTACCAAATCAACCGTCGAAGAACTGAAGCAAATCACACTAATCGAACATCTGCCTGAGCGAAAGGTATACCTGGACACGGGTTTAAATTCCGAGCTCGGGCAAAAGCTTATTCAATTTCTTATAGCTAACATGAACTGTTTCGCTTGGTCCCATCTTGACACGACAGGGATCCTACCGAAAATAACCACTCATAGACTAAGCTTGGATCCGAAATTCCATCCGGTAAAGCAAAAAAGAAGGTCCCAGACCGAGGTCAACATGCCTTCATCAAGGACGAGGTAATCAAACTTCTCAAAATAAGATCCGTTCGAGAAGTAAAATACCCCGAATGGCTAGCAAACGTGAAAGTAGTCCCTAATAAGGGAAACAAACTTAGAATGTGTATAGATTATAAAGACTTGAATAAAGCATGCCCTAAGGATTCTTTTCCTTTGCCTAATATCAATCGTATGATCGATGCCACGACAGTCCACGAGACTCTTAGTTTTCTCGATGCCTACTCCGGGTACAACCAAATACAGATGAACCTGAAGGACCAGGAAAAAACCTCGTTTATCACTAAGTATGGTACCTACTGTTATAACGTAATTCCATTTGGTCTAAAAAATGCTGGTACAACTTATCAACGCCTAGTAAACTGAATGTATGAAAAATAAATAAGAAAATCAATGAAAGTTTATATTGATGACATGTTAGTTAAGTCCCTGCGAGCAGAGGACCATTTAAAAAATCTGTAGGAAACTTTCAATATACTGAGGGAGTAAAATATGAAGCTCAACCCCCAAAAATGTGCATTCGGGGTTAGCTCGGGCAAGTTTCTTGGTTTTATGGTGTCCAATCGGGGAATCGAGATCAACCCCGATAAAATCAAAGCTATTGAAGATATCATGGTAGTAGATAATAAAAAGGTCGTGCAAAGGCTAACGGGACGGATAGCCGTCCTAGGATGATTCATTTCGAGATCCTCAGATAGGAGCCACCGGTTTTTCTCACTACTTAAGAAGAAGAGCAACTTTGCATGGACTCCGGAATGCTAGCAGGCTTTGGAGGAACTAAAGTGGTATTTATCGAGCCTGCCACTGCTTCATGCCCCGAAAGTGGACGAACAGCTTTACCTGTACTTAGCCGTCTTGGAAATAGTGGTAAGTGGAGTCCAGGTTCGAGAAGAACGAGGTACGCAATTCCCTATTTACTATGTCAGTCGGACCTTAGGCGAGGCTGAAACTAGATATCCACACTTAGAAAAATTAGCGCTTGCTTTAATAAGCGCCTCTAGGAAACTAAAACCATATTTCCAGTGTCATCCGATATGTGTTGTAACAACTTATCCTCTTCAAAATATTTTGCACAAACCCGAGCTTTCGGGTCGATTGGCCAAATGGGCCATAGAAATCACTGGGTACGATATTGATTATCGACCCCGAACCTCCATCAAATCTCAAATTTTGGCGGAGTTCGTGGCTGACTTTACGTCGGCCTTCATACTCGAGATTAAAAAAGAACTACTGATAAAATTGGGTACCTCTTCAGGAGCCTGGACCCTCTTTACGGACGATGCCTCAAACGCGAAGGGTTTCAGACTAGGCATCGTACTAAAATCACCCACAAATAATGTAGTTAGACAGTCTATCAGAACTACAAAATTGACTAACAATGAGCCGAGTATAAGGCTATGATTGCAGGTCTCGAACTAGCTAGAAGTTTGGAAGCAGAAGTCATAGAGGCTAAGTGTGATTCTCATCATAAGCCCAAGAGGAAAATCCCGAACAAAAGAGGGATTTCTATAGGCCACGACCACCCCACTCGGGGACTGATACTTCAGGCAAGCTTGAAAGTAAAACGGAAAAATAAGCCCAAGACGCAAATACCGGACTAAAGAGGCTACTGTCGAATTAACACGAATCGGAGACGTCCGAATTCCGTAATAAAACAGGCCTTTGAAATCAATCATAAACCGGTTAGAAAGGTTACCCCCCGACAAAATCATAAAAGGCTTTGATAATATCAAACCTTGAAAACTCTAATGATTACAAAATTATTCGAACTCTCGAACAATTCCCTATTTCATGCTAAGGCATTACAAGTTTCGCAAATATGAATGATAAGAAACTCTTTCAAGACGGAAAGGGGACAAAGCCACAAACAATCCTTTTTTACAAAAACCTAAGGGTTACTTTACTTCGAATTCGAGCAAGCACTCACTCGACTATAAAGCCTAAGGGCTGTTTTCTGCTTTGAGTTCGAGAGACCGTCCTCGCTCAACTAAAAATCTAAGGGTTACTTTACTTTGAGTTCGAGCAAGCACTCACTCGACCATAAAGCCTAAGGGTTGTTTTCTACTTTGATTTCAAGAAACCATCCTCGCTCAACTAAAAACCTAAAAGTTACTTTACTTCGAGTTCGAGCAAGCACTCACTCGATCAAACGGCCTAAGGGCTACACTAGTTCGGTTTTGATCAAATTATCTGAACCCCGAACTTATAATACAACTTCATAAATTTATAAGGCAGAAGGGAAATAAAAGCAAGGTTAACTCGAACCCTCGAACACAATTTTGTGCTAAGGCATTTTCGACCTTTGTAAAGTGCAGAAAAGCAAAGGAAAAACACAAAAATCAAAAAGTCAAGAAAAGCCTTATGTTTATATTCAAAGGTTTTTACAAAATACCAAATCGGCCCCAGAATAAATACAAAAGAAAAACAAGAAACTTAAATATCCTAAGTGTCTTGGTCTTCATCGGAGGCCTCGTCCTCAGGATTTTCCCCGTCTTCAGATTCGCTCGAGCTATCGGAGTCTTTCTCAGGGAAGGCCAGCCTTCCACGTGGGTGGTAATTGATTCCTCAGGCGATAGGACTACCACGTACTTATCGCCCCAGTTGCATTCCTATTTTACTTTGTCGAGAATTTTCTCAGTGATTGAACATTGGTACCTTGAAACCGGCTCACATCGGCCCAGTACCGAAGAAGGTTTTTCAACCTTAAAATCAATGATAATTGAGCACCCTACCGGAACGAACTCCTCGGGGCGAGGCTCCGCCGCATCCTCGCCGCCGGCAGGTTGTGATGAAGAAGCGACCTCTTTTTGCGGCATCGTTTTGGAGGTTTTCGCCATTGATGAATAAAGGAAAAGAATATTAGGGTTATATACGATGTAAAGTATATGAAGCAGAGGGATTTTCTGAAGAAGATGAAGTGTATGAAGCATAGGGATTTTCTGAAGAAGGTGCAAGAATAGAGAAGAAGCTTTTGAGTGAAAAGTTTGGATAAGGATGAGAGTTTGAATATTTATAGCCTGGTGATGACGATTCAGAACCGGTAGTGGCCGACCAATGACTGACAGATATTTAATGCCTTGGTAGCTGGACCGATGGGACGTTTGTAACATACGTCATAATCGGGCTCATCGCTGACATCATCGTCCACTTAGTCGAAGATCGGAAATTCTTATCGTTTCTCGTCATCTTCTTTCCGAGAACCGAGGGGACTATCTGTATACTGTCAAAACCGAGTCTGCCCTTCTTATGACAAATCGAGATTGGAATATAATGGTCTGAGGTTCATCATTGTAATATCGAAGCCATGATGCAAAGTTAGGTTGTCGAGCTCAAGCCCTAGAGACCGATCGATATCTAGTTCGACCAAGTTCGAGCTCGAGACCCGTAGACCGATCAATATCGATATCAGCCAAGATGGAGCTCGAGACCCAAAGATCGATCAAAATTGAGATCGGCCAAGATCGAGACCGAGCCAATAAACAAAAAATCTGTTATAGCCGCAAGTGGGGAGAGAATCTCGATTGAAATCACGGCTTGAATTAAGAAAAAGCTAATTAATTAATCTATCACGGGATCTCCACTATGTATTTTTAATTATATCCAAAATAGGATTCCTCCACTATATTAAGAGTGGTTATCATTTGTAAAGGGGGACAGTCATGCGAATGCAGTGGGTCTGATGGTAAGAGGCGCCACTACAGTTACATGAGATGAAATTTTGACTCATCGCTTTATAACCAACAATCCTTGATGAAAAGCCATCTTGAATGTGTGCCTTTTATGTTCTTTTTATTTTTTTTGGTATTTTTTCGACTTTCCACTTGAGCGAAGATGATGAGGAGGAGGAAAGGTTGAGTGAAGGCTGGCTGTGGAGAAGAGGAAGTAAGCAATATGCGGAGGAGTTTCAGGTTTAATTTCATCCTTATATGCCGGGGTTTACATGAACCGGGTTGATTCGATTTTTATTAAAATCAAACCAAATCAATTATATCGGTTTGGATTGGTTCGGTTTTGTCGGATTTTTGGGTTTTTTTTTTTATTACATGAATATTATTTCAATCTTACTTTGTTAAAGTTATAGATAAAGTTTTGATAAGTGAATATATGTTTAGTAAATATCGAGAAAATTGACAAACATATGATTCATTAAAATATTCTAATAGGAGAATTTTTTTAGTAGCACATAATAGTTATTTTCTTAGTCGTCTACCAACAATTTTTGTTAGTGTACGCTTTCAAGGTTAACACATGAGAGGATTCCAAATATTTTTACATTTAAAAAAAAATTCAATATAAAGTCTTAAAAATAGATATAAAATTTATATATTTATATGTCGGTTTGGTTCGGATTTTTTTATTCAATACCAAACCTAGTCGGGTTTTTTAATCGAATTGGTTTGATTTTTCGGTTTGGTGCAGTTTTGTGATTCAGTTTGATCACCCCTACTTATATGGGTTTAAGGGTTTGTGTAAATATGTTTTCAAAGGGGCGGAGATAGAATTTCAGATATACGGGCGGCCGAATTCAATAACTTTTGCTCAAATAATTTATTTACATTAATTTTTTATTAAATATATATACATACTAAATTTAAAACTCAATTATTAATATTTGAGTTTACGTCGCCATCCTAAAATCTAGAACTCAAAAAGTCGAAATCATGGCGCTGAGCTCTCTTATATACATGCATAGGGTAAATGCCAAATGCAAGAGTCGTGGCTATGCTTCTTCAATATATGGATTCCGCTTGTCCTCTTGCATTCAAATATAAATCAACGAATTTAATTAGTAATACCGGGTTAATTAGTATTTTTATCGAATTAGTAACAACATTTATAAAGGAATTTATTATATATAAATATAATTTTTAGTTTTTCTTAGACAATTAGATCATTTAAATTCTTCCTTAGTTCTGTTAAATAATTATAAAGATAAAATTTTCCTTCTAGCCAATCGAACATTTTTACTCATTTACCAAATTCCAAAGAGAAAATCACTTATTTTATTTATGAAAAATATTTCTCAGAAAAACATAAACAAAGCACACCCTACATGCAGGGGCGGATGTAGTCTTTTGACTACGGGTTCATCTGAATCCATAACTTTTGGCACAGAGTATAGATATATATATATATGTAAAAATCTATTAAAATCTAAATAATATTAGATTTGAATCCATAATTTTAATGGCATAATTAATTTAGTGCAAAGCTGAACCCATTAAGTTTTTGTCTTCAATCCGCCGTTGTCTACATGTGAATAATTTTTGTTGATTTTGCTGGTTATGGCTACTTATCAAAGTAGAAGAGAAATTGTACTCATTTCTAAAATGACTTTATAAGCAATTTTGTTAAGGATTTGTTTTATATTTTTGTTAGTGTACATGGATTTTCATATTGTGTAATTTAACATGTTGCAGAAGATTATTGGTCTTAATTCACAAGTTACTAGTTTCATTTATAAATGATTACTTTAAACCAATTTATTATTAAATGAGAACAACTTGTGAATTTGACTTTTACAACTTGTGGTTGTCACAAAAAAAAAAGACTTTTACAACTATGGATAATATTAAAGAATTAATTTCATTAAGTAGATAAAAATTATATTTCCGAGTTTCCTACATATGCTCATGGACATACATTCACAATCACAATCCCATTGTACCGGCAAGAAGTGGTAGCAATTAATAATAAGATTAAGTTATATACACGGTTAATGAATTTTTTTATGTTATTTATAGGTTGAAAATTGGTTATTTTACTATTCTATTTTCTAAGATATTATATCAAATTTGATATAAAGTCTTATCTGTTGTTGTATATTTAACATTAATTCGAATGTTAAACAATTATTTACTTTTGTTAGTCACGTACATAACCTCATAAAGAAAAATTTCAGTAGAATAATAATTTTGCCGCCATCAAGAAATTGAACTTTGACCAAATTTGCTTGCTGGAAAAAATATTTATATTATCAACAATTAAAATTCCACAAGGATATATATCCACCGAGACACGTTGCCAAATCAAATAATGTACGAAACAACAATAGACTTGGACATTCTTGTTAGCATCTTAGACTTTGGTTCTTTATTTCATTTTCTTTTTTCACTGTGGGTGCCAGACTGCTTATTTGTAAATGAATTTAAGTTATATATATTGATAATGCGATGAACTTTTGACATCACGATTACAATTTAATTTATGACAACATGTTACTTATCATCTATTTTAATTAACTAATCAATGTAATGAAAAATTACTATAATTCATTTTGAATGATATGATTGTGTACATAATTTATATAGTTATAATTGTTAGTAATCTGCATTTACAAAGTAATTTTGGAAATAAAATACCGTATAAACAGAAATGTGGAAGAAACAAAATTTAATTCGATCTCACTGAATTCACAGTGTTTCCTTAAGGAACTTAACCCCCCCTTAAAACTCGAGGTTGTGGATTATTTTTTTCCAAGATAGAACGGATTATACACTAGTGTAGCGGTACTTCAAACCCTAGTGTTTCAGCGAACACAATGATCGGTAGCAAATCACACTTACTGTTGCTTTCTTTGTAGTTAAACCAATGCATAAGAAAAGGGGGAGATTTCAGAATTTTCGTAAGAAAAAATTTGAGAGAACGGTCTGTTATTTATAGCCAACAGGTTGGGTTTACACGAAGAGGTGCAACTCTTCAGAATGACATTTATGACTGTTCGCGTATAAACGACCATTATGTAAATGGCTATTTACGCAAAATAAAACGGAAAAATCAAACGAGGAGGAAAATTAATTTACCGTTACAAAAACGGCTAATTTGGATTAAAATAATATTACGTTAATCTTAATATTAATAAATAAAATTGGTCCAAAAATTAATCAATCAAATCATTTGACCGAAGCCGAGCGAGCGACGACGACGGCGCGAGACTTGCCTTCTTCTTAACTCTTTAAGAGTTAGAAGAAGAACAAATATATATATACCCATCAAATCTCTTTTTCTCCTCCAATATGAGACAATATCCTTTTGTCAAAGAGGAAAATTCAAATATTTTTTTTTTCCTCTCTTTTTTTCCTCCATTTCCCATTTACTCTTTATTTTAAGCTAAACCAAATTGAAGCCCAACAATAACTTAAACTTTATATATGTAAGCAGGGGGGACCCACATAGGGTCAAGAGGGTTCATATGAACCTAATTCGTCGAAAATTTTTGGTATTTTATATAAGTTAAATTCTATAAAGTTCATATATAAGTATTGGTTGAACCCACTTAACTGGACATGTTTGGAGAAACGGTCCAGCGGGTTCAAAACGAAGCCTTGGTCGCGAGTTTGAACCTGCTCGCAGTGCTTAGTTGTGTCACTGTGTATAGTTTTTGCCTTGTTATATTTTAACATCGTGTATACTGCACAAGTGGACGTGAATGTCCAGTTAATTGGGCCTAATCAATAGCTAGCCTTGTTAGTTAAATTCTTCTTTTTCCTGTGTTTTATTTTATTTTTATTATTTCTACTTTATTGTCTATTTTATTTTATATTTGATCTCTTTATTCAAATCCAACAGGAAATATTCTACAGATCTATTTTACTTTTTAAGGATCAAAATTTTCTAGAAAAGTGAAATAACATTTCTTTACTAAAATATGCAAGTGCAGTCTTTGAAATTTAAAACTATGTTATTTTATCTTAAATTATTTATTTATGTTATACTGAAAGTGCTAATTTACTTTATAAGCTCTCTTCTCTTATAGATTGCATTAGTTTAGTTTATGTTATAACTCTTTATTTTTCGTTCTCTTTTGTTTGCAAATTAGTGACTTTGTTCTTTATCAATAAAAAAGTTTAGATTTTGTCAAATTTCTTAGAGTAATAAATTTCTAAATTGAGTAAATAGATTTTTAGTTAACGTTTAACAAATGGTTAGATTAAATAGATAATTTGTTAATATTTTTAGCTAAAGTTAGTGGTATTTGCTAAACATTTTAAATTTTTTGCTCAACTTTTTTTGAAAACAGAAAAACGAAAAAGGGGTGTCGACCGCAACTTTTTCAAATGATTCATTTTGTGGTAGCATTATGATTTTATGGCCCCAAAGAAAAAAGAGTATCGATAATTTTTTTACTTATCGGTACCGTCCACGTTATTTTTTATTGAACTCGCTTGCTTAAAATTTTGAGTTCGCCACTATACGTAAGTATCCAAAATAAAGCTCAAGTGTTACATGAAGATTTCATAGCCAGCCTTTTTATTAAGCTGTCATATATTTGGATAACTAGATATGTGTTTGCCCGGGCCCAACAGATTTGTTCATGAAATATGAAATACATTGATAAATTTTACTTTTATTCAATAAAAAAAGAAGTGAAGAAGCCACGTAAACTCAGATATGACAAAGAGATAAAAGAACGCAAAAAGTAACATAGGAATGTCAAAACTAAGAGATTTCCTTGAGGAAATATGTTGTCAAAAAAGAGAGGAAGCACACAAAGTATTATACCCTGTTATTTTGCTCCAGAATTGGCATCAATTAGCCTCGCCCTCTGTCTATTTTCCTGCAAAACATTTAAAAGAGCATATAAGTTTTTAGTATTCCTTAAATAATCAACTTTCATTGGCTAAGCATGCTTGAAAATTTTAAACATTTATATATTTGTTTACTATATATATATAGTCATTCTTCAAGTATTATGCGGTCCATCTTTATCTGCCGCATAAAATTTTATTTCTTGAAACTAATAGATTTCATTTCAGGTTTTTATTATGTTTCATTGCAGATGTAAGTATCATTTGCGCACCTATATGTTTTCAAGAAGTACAAGTATTCAAATGTTGCTGATTAGGCATTATTTCCATCATCAATGATACCTGGAACTTTTTCTTATCCTCTATTTTCCTCAGTTCCTCCTGTATTTTTACTTTATGCCCCTTTCTATCATTAGATCATGCCTCATAGAGCAGATAAAATAATATGATAAAACAATTTAAATTTTCACTTAAATTTGCTTACCTTTTTCTCAAGAGTGAGACTGCTGAATATTAGTCATATGTCTAAGATCTGCCGGATAATCATGTCTCTTTGTAAGAAGCAAGAGCATTGATTTGGTTATCTATAAGGGTTTTTTCTCTTTCTATTCTAAAAGTATAAAATACAGTAAAAATATGAAAAAGATCTAACATATCTATTACTATTATATTTACTCTTTCTTATTTCTTTTTTGAAAAGGTAAAAAGATAGAATTTCTTACATCTACTCAGTTCTTTTTTGCTAATTCATTGATTCTTTAGTTTTACCTAACTCTCCCACCACACAAAAAAATACTAAGATATAACTAATTGTTTACCTGTGTGCTATTCTTCCTCACATCCTTATACATTTGGATTTCGTTAAACTTCCTAAAAGTAGCAATTGAATTACAAGACCAGACTGTAGCCTAAGAGTCATATCCACACACAATCCAAAGTAGAATGCTATAGCGCACACATAATCTCTTATTACAACAATCAAAGTAGAAATGGATTAGGAGTCAAAAAGCTATCTAAGCTATTTGATTACCACTCTATATAATGCAATTAACATATTTTTAAACAGAGATCCATACTAAGTTCCAGGTATTAGAAGAAAAGATATATATATAAGAGACTATGTACGTGACGTTAGAAAAAGCAAAGTGCTCAAGTCTATTTTACCTTGGGAATTCCAAATTCTATTACTGGAATCTTTTCATGTGCATTTTACTTTGAGAATTTTAAATTCTATTACTGAAATCTTTTCAAAGCTAGGATCCATTAAATGACAAAGAAATCTCGGAGCTCTAGAAGTTAAGGAATTCATATCTTCTAAGGCAACAACATAAACCTAACAAATGTAAGCCTTGAATATCTGTTATTAAAATGGGGATGCCCTTTGGATGACTTTGAAGTGGCATATCAACATGAAACTTAAATTTTCCAACTGTAAGCCTTGAATATCCGTTATAACATTATATATCAATCATTCCAATGATATGAAGCTACACACAACCAAGTAAGCTGGGCATGTCATACTCATAAGTAATTTGGGCTTTAATACCCGATTATAGTAATAAGAGATTTAAATTTTGACACGGAATACTTGCTTTTTTGCCTTGCAAATATCAGTGATTTTTGCAAGTCGATATATTGAGATATATATTCCCCCAATAATTGCAAGAGTCGGAACTTTTCAATCAAAACAAAGAATAGAAACATTAAGATGAATATTCCTTTTCTCCATTACTAATGCTGTTCCTGCAGCATCCATCAAAAATTTATCGGTGTCTCGATCTAAATTAGAGGGAAATTTTCATAACCAAAGTGGTTTTGTTACACAATGAAGACAACAACTACAAAAGGAATTCATTTTTCCCTGTAATGTAATTTAAATCTATCTTATCATGTAATATTTCCAATTCAGGAGTCACCACTATTTGTATCAATATTTCTAACTCAAAACTATATATTCTTTTTTTTCTTTTGATAAAGATTGACTCTTTTAAACTACGAGATCCTTGTCTGAAATTATCATTGACAATGAAATACCAAAATAGTGAACACATACTTCTCGATGTAATTTTTGCAAAGTCACTCGATCACCAACTTTGCATCTCTCTATTTTTAAATTTCAGTATACCATAATGGCTGACACAACATCAATGCACAAGTGAAGGAAACTACCGAAGATTTAAGAGCAAGAAACGATAAGATTCTAAACTTCTTTTTGAATAAAAGAATGATGCTCCAACATTGTTATTACCAAAAAGTCACAAAAGAAAATAAAGTGAATGAGGCTTCAAAGAATCTTTACAAATTTATTTTCTTTTATGTTACTTTCTCACGTAAATCTATGATTCAACAAGCACTATTGGATGGAGCTGCAAAGTTCATTGTAAGACACCAGACAATTTTTCTTTTTTAGGATTGCTTATAGTTCTAATTGGACTCCTTATCTTCTTAGATAAATGCCTACCACAAATTTGATTTTTCATTCTTGTTTCTTTCATTTTATTTATGTTCTCTGACTTTGTATCTAAATTGATGTGTTATTAATCTAATAACTTTGGATATTTTTTTCACAATGATACATGAATAAAGTAGTATCTTTTTCAGTTTAACATATTTAAATCTCTTGTTCCCCTTCTTCCTAATGGACTGCGAGGACTCTTAGAAAGAAAGATTATCGTACTGGATTATCCTCCTTAAGAACAGACTTTTTTCTAAGTTAAAATATTTAAAGCTCCCTAAGCATGCATATATTGTTAAATGGAAGTATGTGTTTGTCATCAACTTGATGCTCTTCCCTCTTTCTGTAAAATGCAGGAAAGTTTCCTCACATGTTATGTTAAGAAGAATCAATTAAATGCTAATTTTTAACAGTAAAGAAAAACTAACCCGTTTTAAGTAAATACCAAGATCACATTAGGTTTTGCTGCACAATGTTTTCACACAAATTATGCATCAATATAGACAATTTTGTTACTAATCAATTTTAGTTTCTTAATTGGTTGACTTATGGAAATATCATATATGCCAATACAAATTTTATAAAATCATTAGAGACATCTTCAAAGCACCATATTAAAAAAATGCATGAACTTCTAACAAAAGATGTCAACACGTCGATACACAAACCTTTACACAACAGCAGAATTATCATTCGGTATTATGACATCAAGCTTTATATGGCGACTCTGTTCCATGAAAGCTCATAGCTAGGCCAATATCAACCTTCAAGACAGATGCAAAACAAATTATTATAGAAAAAAATCTCAGTCAAAATCGCATGATAGAGACCATGGGAGTGAACACGACAACTTAAGTTGGAGGGTAGAAAACAAAACTACGAATAAAAGTTCTGAGCATTAATTTTTATAATTTTAAGATGCATATATGCAAAAATAGAGTTTTCCTCTCTGATTCTAACTCTCCAAAATATGAGCTCATTCATCTATCAAATTTATTTTTATGTTATAGAAGAAAATTAAAAAATAAAAAGGGCAAATGATGCTACTTAAAATTCAGAAATAACACATCAAAAATAAAATGTGATAGCATTCACATATTGGTCGAAAGTTGTACTCTTTTGATCCAGCAGGACCCGAAAAGGGTATCGCTTCAACTATTACAGTAACAAATTAGAAAATATTAAAACCATCATTAAAACCCGAGTCCATTTCTCGGAAGGTCACTGAAAGAAATTGTTTATGAAAGTCACTTTACTTTACTTTATTTTGTAACTGGAATGTCATTATATTTTGACAATTGTAACTCAAAAGTCACTCTACACTTTTAGGACATATTAAATATTAAGTTTTCATATTTCTTTTTCAACCCAACCGTTAAAAGATTAAAAACACCCATTTTAACCATGACCCAACCTGCTAAAGGAAAAATCGAAAATTGCTTTGACTCGATTATTTCGTAACAAATTGAATTAAGCAATTGTAACTCATTAAGTGACAAGATAAATGTGGATCAGTTTTTGAAGTATATAAAGAATTAAGTATAGATAATTAAAAATTATTGAGTAAATAATGAATTGAGTTCTCGCCAGTGTTGGAGTAGAAGGAGTTTATCCCTCTCTAATAAGCAGCGAACCAATTTCTCTTGCAATTCAACCCAGTTTGAAATCAATCAATAAAAAGGTTCTCATAGCACAATGGCTGGGGAATAGAATAGACGACAGAGCAACTAAGTAATAAAAGAGAAGTAAGAATGAGATGCAGTTTACATTCATATGGTCTTAGATGAGACGGAAATTCATGAAATAAACAAATGTAAATAAATTTAAATGGAGAAAGAGAAGAATAAATTTAGATGAGAGGAAATTCATGAATCATAGGAAAATATCAGGAATGGAACAAGGATCTGTTAAAGTTACAGTAATTGAAAAACTTTCAAGTATCATCTGTGATGAGATTAAAACCTATTCCAAAGATTGATTCCTTTTGGAATACTACCACAAATTATTAAATATTAAATGGAAGTTACGACTATTATTATTTTGATATGTTGTGTATTAGGTTCTTGACATGTCTTCGGCAAAGATGATAATTTCATCTTCAGCTCATACAAATATTTTTCACGGCAATTTATAAAGAATTATGATCGAGGAATCCATATCCTTAATGTGAAGATGAAAATATATCGACGACTTAACTTATAGTTACATCTTAAGCTATGGTTACATCGAAAGAACACTCAACTTCTCTTTATTATATTAAAAACAAGAAGTCTTAGCGAAAATATCGTTCATATTTTTATCTTCTAAAATTAAGATTCGCAAACATTAAAATTCAAAAATAAAATACTGATAATTTTATTACCATTTAAAAATTGAATATTATTAGATAAAATTATAATTACTAAATATTTAAAATTTGGTATGAGCTAGGATTAACAATTCGAATCAACAAGAAAATAAAATATTTTCTTATGTGAGAATAAATAATTACATGTTTGAATTAACTATTAATGAAATAATTCAATTTAATTTGTTTACACATTTATCATATAAATAAAATTATTTTTCATATTCACATAATATGCACATAAATTATGCCTTTAAAAGCTTGTTTGGATGGTCGTTACATATTGTATTGTATCGTATTGTTACTTTAAATACGATGTTTGTTTTGGTTGTTACTTAAATTTTATTGTATCATATCGTTAAATCCGTCGTTACATAATTACGAAAATGTGCCACTTTATGCAACGACCGATTTGGTGTGGTTGCGTCGTTATCTTGTCTTTTTCTCTCATCCCACCTTCACTATTATTAAATAATTTTATTTTATCATTTACCCTACCTTTTTATATAATAAATTTATTCCGTGTCATAATTTTTCTTTATAATATTGCATATTTATTCTTCATATTGCTGGTGCATGATATCATGAAACAACGGCAAACGATACAATCTATCCAAACATTATATTCATCAAACGATACAGTACAATACAATACAATATATTATGAAACGATGTCTAACAACCATCCAAACAACCTGTAAGAAGAGAATCGGCAACAAAAGAAATCAAAAAATGAGAGAAAATTTGGTTATAATATAATATTAAGAATCAAATTAATTAAATTACTATTAATTTAACTATTATTCACTTATCTGACACTTTTTTAAGCTTTTATGTATAACACAAATGTAATATTTTACATAATATTTGCATAATTTTAAGAAGTTATATTTATTGAGTTAGATACACGCGTAACGTGCATAGCCTAATACTAGTATATATATAAATATAAATGATTTATGTGGAACGACTTCCATAAAATTAAATCTGTCAACAACACATCAATGTGAATAATATAGTATTACAATTCGGACAAAGTATACACAATAATAAAATGATGGCATGCGTCAATCGAACTTTGTGTGGTGTAAGACGTGATGTGACATGCCTTGTATATTACATACATGGGTCCTCGTTGGTGTGCCGAGGTACACGTTTTTTTCTTGTCGCATATTAAGGCCCGTTTGGCCATATTTGTTTTTTCCATTTTCTTCCGAATTTGTTTTTACTTTTCGAAATCAGTATTTAATCATAATATTTTTTAATTTTTACTTGAAGATAAATTTTAATTTTTTTAAAAAAATTTAAAAACTTCAAAAAATTATTTTTCAAAATTTTTATTTCAGATCACTCACAAAAATTAAAAACAGTCCAAAATTGTATTCATGTAACACAACTTTAATTTTCAAAAATCATTTCACTTGTATTTTTTTTTTTTTTTTACTTTTTTCGGAATTTTATAATTCTTATGTCCAAACACCACGACAAGAGTGTGTTGCTCTAGTGGTGAGCACCCTCCACTTCCAACCAAGAGTTTGTAAGTTCGAATCACCCCAAGAGCAAGGTAGGGAGTTCTTGGAGGGAGGGAGCCGAGGGTCTATCGGAAATAACCTCTCTACCCCAGGGTAGAGATAAGGTTTGCGTACAAACTACCCTCTCCAAACCCCACTAGTGAGAATATACTGGGTTATTATTGTTGTATTGTTGTATTGTTGTTATGTCCAAACACCCACTAAGCTTGTGGCAACACGTGTCTGTTGAAGAATGAGTCGGCGACTCCTAAGCAGTGGCTTGGTTAAGGGAATCCACCGGAGTCGTAGCGAAAATAAGTTAAATATTAATTTAAAGTTAAATTCATTTTAAATATAAAATATTTTAAAAATAAATTAAATAGAAAAAATTATCACATAAAATGAAACATAAGAAAAGAGAGAGTAGTAGGTAGCTATACACGTATATTCACATTAATGTGCTAATAGAAGCGAATTTTGGGTGTATTGTACGGGTTCAATTCAACTAATTTTATATATATATATATATATATATATATATATATATATATATATATATATATATAAAATAAGATCACAATTATTTTTAGTCCACTAACTTTAGATTACGAAGCAGCTTGTTTGTGCCAAGAGCATAACACAAGCAGAAATTCTTAGAAAATGTTACAAAGTTAGGAGTAGTCGAGTAGACCTTAATTGTTGTTTAATTACACCTTATCTTGTATATAAGTGTGATTTAAAAACTCCTATTTTAGATTATCTTATATTGAGCTGGAATGAAATAAATTCTGATAGAACAAAACGGATATAAATATTATATTAACAATTTGAATTATTTTTTGAATCAAGACGTACGTAATGGAATAATCAGTAAACTATCTACACGTGTAAAAGCTAAAGTTGCTTGATGTTCAGACCGTGGGGCCCTCAGTCCATTATCCTAATTGGAGAATAGATTCTCAAGTCTCAACATTGCAAAGTCCAATTCGTTTGATGTGCAATTTTTATTTCCACCACACAATAATATAACTTAAGGAATGGATAGTTCTAGAGCTAACGTGACGTTCGAATTAGGAATTTCATTTGTTTAAGACAACAATACAAAGAAAAAATAGAAGAGAAAATAAAATTGTATAGTCGTTTTTAAAATTATATATATATATATATATATATATATATATATATATATATATATATATATATATTGTTTATCCAAAAAATGGATAGAGTTGAATTTATACGCAGTTCCGAGGATATGTGGCGTAACTTAACTACAATATATATATATATATATATATATATATATATATATATATATATATATATATATATATTGTTTATCCGAAAAATGGATAGAGTTGAATTTATACGCAGTTCCGAGGATATGTGGTGTAACTTAACACAAAATGTAAGGATAAATGGAAATGTAAATATAGATTGCAGAGAATGCGAAATAGATAAGGTTGTCAAGAACAATGAATCTTAGGATTCAACAAATAGAATCAATCTAAGAAATCTGTAAGAACGATTCTTTACTGTAGAAGAATAGAGCACTTTTATTACAATGTAAGCCTGAGAAAAACTTGTTTTACAGAAATGGTAACCAAGCCCTTTTATAGTGAAGGGATTTGGCTTTAAGTATAATAAAATAAATATTCAGTGGGAGACCCATGATAAGTCAGCTTTTCCATAATATCTGCTAAGATTCTCTCTAGTGGGATTGCAACGGCTTTTGTCTGCGAGCTCGATCTTGCTTAGAACCCTCGATTTTGGTTTGAGCTTGATTTCGGCTCGAACTCGTGATCTTGGTTCGAGCCCGATCCTGGCTCGAGCCCTCGAATTGATTCGAGGTCAATGTTGGTTGGTCTCTAGATTATCAGTATGATAGATCTACTCTGCATCATGGTTCGATTTCGATTCGAGCTTGATAATGATATCGAACTCGACACGGATCGACCTCCCCGGGTTCGAGGTTAGTTTGTTCCATCTTCGGGATCTTACTTCGATAGATCATCGTTCGAACTCGATCGGACGTGCTAAGGCCGAAATCTATTTCGACCGTATACAGATAGTCCCCTCGTTTCTCAGAAAGAATGTGGCAAGAAACGATATTATTTTTAACAGCTCGATCGGATTATATCCTGTCGTTTCCATCGGGTTCGACCATGACGCATCTGGTAGCTGTCCCGTCGGTTCAGTCTTTCAAGGCATTTAATGCATGTCAGGCGGTGGTCGGCCACTACTGATACTGAACCGCCATCGCTTAAACCTATAAATAACCCTTTCTTTTATCTTTTGCCACTTTTACATCTTTTATCTTCCAAGTTCTTCTTCGTACTCTCCAATTTACCAGTAAATCTGTGATTTCTTTCTGCAAAAGCCCCCCTTCAATTCTACCAAATCTTTGTCACTTTCTTCTATTCCTCACCTTTGAATTCGAAAATGGCGAAAACATCGCAAACCATTCCTCAGAAAGAAAAGGCTTCATCTTCATAGTGTGCCGTTGATGAGACACCGGTAGAACCATGGCCTGAGGAGTGTGTTCCCGGGGCGTGTGTCCTTACTTCAGATTTTAAGGTCGATAAAGGTTCATCGGTCCCTGGCCGGTGTGAGCCGGTATCGAGGTACATGTGTTCGATAACCGAGAAACACCTCGAACAGCTAAAGAAGGATTGCAATTTGGGTGAAAAAGAAATAATAATTCCTACCCCTGACGAAGATATCACTTCTTACGTGAAATGGTTTTTGAATGTGTATACTTACCCTTTCACTTTAGGTCCCCTCGATTCCGTTATTATTGACTTCTGTCGACAATACCAGGTAACCCTAGGCCAGGTCCATCCTTCTTTGCGGCGGATCGTTATCCTGATCCGATATTTTGTGAGCAAAATCGAGGGGATGTCGTTCACCCTCGACCATCTTATCCGATTGTACCGTCCTCGACTTTTTCGAGGAGGGTTAATAAAACTTCAGTGTCGGGCTACCAAGGCTCTGTTCTCGAGTATTGACGAGGACAAGGACCAGGGTTGGATGGGCAGGTTCGTTCGAGTAAGGATTTCGGACCTGTTTCCGACTGAAAAGATGACCTTTCCCGAGGAGTGGAATATGAAACGTAAGTGTGATCTTGCTGTTACTTCTACTTTGTTCTTTCATTTATTCTCTCATTGACACTCCTCTTTTTGTGATATAGCGGTTCCCTGGATGCCCGGAGCAGTTTCCGATCTCAAGAACTAGGTACGAGCCCTTGTTTCGACCTCCACATACGCCGAGCGCTCATGGCGTGATTTGTCAAAGGGTCGGTGGGAGGCCAAAAATCACGGTAAGCTCATTTCTCGGACTCTTTGATGATCCGAACGAGGTGGTTTTCAAAATATTTTATTAAGGTTTTCCATATGCAGGTTTAGGTAAAGACGCGGTTTTGAAGCCCTTGTCCAATGAGGAGGAAATTTCGGCCTCTGTCCCAAAGCCTGTGAAGGAAAGTAAAAGGAAAAGAGCCTCGGTTCTCGAAGATCCAAAATCGAAGAAGAGGATGGCTCGTAAGCCGAACAAGAATGTCATTCCTTTGACCGTGGAATCCGTTCTGCGTCTAAGGGATGAAGATGATGAAGAAGAAGAAGAGAATGATGAGTCCGCACTGGCGGTCCGAATAAAGAGAACCACCTATGCCTCATCGTCGGCTGGATCGATGATGCTCCATGAGGCTCCGCCTCGAACTAAAGATATACTGGAGAAAGATTCGGGTAGAGTCCCCGAACTATCGGATATCGAAGACGCGTCTCATCGGAGTCAACCGGCAGGGGATATGACCGAAGAGGCCCTCGAACCCCTTCGAACCAAGAAGAACGCTCCAGGCTATTCATTTGGGGCAGCAGCAATCGAGGATTTGCCTACCTTTCCCACTTTTTCCGCAGGGGTGATTCGGGAAGCTCAAGCTCTGGGAGCCCTCGATCTAGACAGGCCTCACGATGAAGATGATCCCTTTCGTGACCTGTTTACCGGTATTTGAGGACGTTGCTGGTGCTGGTGATGAATCGGATCTTTTTCACGGATTGCGGCAGGCTTTGATCAGGTGAGCTTTTAAAATTATTTTGTCGGTACTATCTTTATGTTCGTTTTTCGTTAACTTCGCTTCTTGTTTCTTTGTAGGCAGCGAAAGTTCATCGAGAACAATGTTCTCGATCCCAGAATGAGCTGCATCGATACAAGGCTGACCTACAACGGGCTACTGACGAGAGGAACTCCCTTAGACTTTCCTTAGGGAAGAGAGAAGAGGAAATAAAAGACCTCCGAGCTGAGCTGGCCAAGGCTTATCGAGATCAGACTGATTTGTCTGAGCAGGTAATGATGCTTTTGAAAGCCTACGGGCTACTTTTATTTCGAGTTCGATCAAACACTCACTCGACCATTACGCCTATGGGCTACATTACTTCGAGTTCGAATCATTCACTCGACTAAGCCTACAGGCTACTTTTATTTCGAGCTCGAGAAAACACTCACTCGACCATTACGCCTACGGGCTATATTACTTCGAGTTCGAATCATTCACTCGACTAAGCCTATGGGCTACTTTAATTTTGAGTTCGAGCAAACACTTACTCGACCATTATGCCTACGGGCTACATTACTTCGAGTTCGAATCATTCACTCGACTAAGCCTACATGCTACTTTTATTTCGAGTTCGAGCAAACACTCACTCGACCATTACTCCTACGGGCTACATTACTTCGAGTTCGAATCATTCACTCAACTAAGCCTATGGGCTACTTTTATTTTGAGTTCGAGCAAACACTCACTCTACCATTACGCCTACGGGCTACATTACTTCGACTTCGAATCATTCACTCGACTAAGCCTACGGGCTACTTCTATTTCGAGTTCTAGCAAACACTCACTCGACCATTACGCCTACGGGCTACATTACTTCGAGTTCAAATCATTCATTTGATTAAGCCTACAGGCTACTTTTGTTTCGAGTTTGAGCAAGCACTCACTCGACCATTACGCCTACGGGCTATATTTCTTCAAGATCGAATCATTGACAACTAATAAGCCTAAGGGCTACATCGCTCCAAGTTTGAGTAAGCGCTCGCTCGGTTACAGAGGCTGAAGTCCAAATTTGATTAAGTTGTTTAAATCATTGTGAAAACATTCATAAGGGATGAATAAAGTCCTCACAAGACAGGAAACAAAAACAGAAGCAAGTCGGCAAAAAGGGAGATATGTCTATATACAAATTTATCTGCATGGGTGATTACAACGTAAAAACTAAGAACTAAACTTCTCGGTCAGGAGCAGTCTCTTCTTTATCAGGCTCCCCCTCATTTTTGGATCCGCTCTTGCTCCCATCGTCATCGTCATCACCATAAGAAACCAGAGCTTTAGCATCGGCTTCAAGTTCTTTGGCCCTTTTTATCTCTTCAGCGAGATCGAAACCACGAGCATGGATCTCCTCGAGAGTTTACCCCTTTGTTAAATAAGCGAGCTATTTCCTCTCTTAGTTGCTTGCAATCTTCCGTTCTGTGGCCATGGGTACCATGATATTCACACGTTTGATTGGGATTTCTTCGGGCAGGATCAGTCTGCATGGGTCGAGGCCATTTAGTGTCTTTGATGCGTCCGATGGCTGACACGATAGCGGATGCACTAATCAAAGCCGCTCTTACTCATAAGCCCCCGAGAATTTTATCCTCGATCAATCCTTCGATTATTCCGAACTGCATTGCATGCTGAATCGTTGTTCACCCGATCTGCGACGTATGGTCGATATCGGTCTCTGTTCGACCTTTGTTCTGTGTCGATCTCCTTTTGGTTTTTAGTAACTGTCATGTTCTGATGAACGGGTCCGTACGGAGCTCCCAACTGATCATCCTCGACCCTAATTTTCGATTGGTATCGGTTGTGTACATCTGCCCAAGTTATCGCTGGATACTCGATCAAATTTTGTTTCAACCGATGTGATGCTGTCGAACTTAGCTCGTTCAACCCTTGGATGAAAGCTTGTATGGCCCAATCGTCTGTGACCGGGGGTAATTCCATGCTTTCCATTTGAAATCGGGATACGAATTCCCTCAGCATTTCATCCTCCCTTTGCTTTACTTTGAAGAGGTCTGATTTCCTTGTTGCAACCTTTATGGTACCAGCATGTGCCTTTACGAATGAATCTGCTAACATGGCAAAAGAATCGATGGAATTCGGCGGTAAATTGTGGTACCAGATCATCGCTCCCTTCGAGAGGGTCTCCCCAAACTTTTTCAACAACACGGATTCGATCTCATCGTCCTCCAAATCGTTGCCTTTTATGGCACATGTGTAAGAGGTGACATGTTCGTTAGGATCGGTCGTACCGTTATATTTGGGAATTTTGGGCATACGAAATTTTTTGGGGATTAGCTTCGGCACCGCACTCGACGGAAAAGACTTTTGTATGAATTTTTTCGAATCAAGCCCTTTTATTATTGGTGGAGCCCCCGGGATTTGATCGACCGTGGAATTGTACATTTCCACCCTCTTGTCGTTGGCTTCGACTCATTTTGTGAGTTCTTCGAGCAATTTAGTAATTCCGGGAGTAGTCCCCGATTCTTGCTCGTTAGATTTCACTATGGCAGGCTCTGTTCTGGGGGTGACTTCTCGAAGTGGATTGGAATCTGACATGCTTTGTGCGCGAGTTTGGCTCTGTAGCTGAGCTATCGCTACTTGTTGGGCTTGTAGCATCTTGAAGATCATACGTAAGCTGGCCCCGATTTTTCCTGCGTTTTGGGTGTCTCGGGTTACGGATCGAGTATCGCCCTGAATGCTTCTTTCCGGTTCGGAACGCGGATTCGCCTCCAAAGCTATTTGTGAATTGACATCCAATGGTATTTCGGCTCGAATTTTGGATACTTCAATTCGAGCCTCGGTGCCATCGTTAATTAACCTTCCGGCCCCGGTGCCAAGTTGTTGGTTTCATCTTGAAGGCCGGCTTCGTAATCGATCGGTGAAGCCATTTGATTGGTGGTTTTTCATAGCTGATTCGAAATTTAAGATGTTTTCGGAAATAAGCGCAAAGCACAATGGCGTATTTTTTCAGATTTGTATCAAATAACCACTGTTATCCTCGGCCCCATGGTGGGCGCTAAACTGTTTTTCCGAAAAATAGATAGAGTTGAATTTATACGCAGTTCCGAGGATATGTGGCGTAACTTAACACAAAATATAAGGATAAATAGAAATGTAAATATAGAATGCAGAGAATGCAAAATAGATAAGGTTGTCAGGAACAATGAATCTTAGGATTCAACAAATAGAATCAATCTAAGAAATCTGAAAGAACGATTCTTTACTATAGAAGAATAGAGCACTTTTATTACAATGTAAGCCTAAGAAAAACTTGTTTTACAGAAATGGTAAGCAAGCCCTTTTATAGTGGAGGGATTTGGCTCTAAGCATAATAAAATAAACATTCAGTGGGAGACCCATGATAAGTCAGCTTTTCCATAATTTCTGCCAAGATTTTCTCTAGTGGGATTGCAACGGCTTTTGTCTGCGAGCTCGATCTTGCTTAGAACCCTCGATTTTGGTTTGAGCTTGATTTCGGCTCGAACTCGTGATCTTAGTTCGAGTCCGATCCTGGCTCGAGCCCTCGAATTGATTCGAGGTCAATGTTGGTTGGTCTCTGGATTATCAGTATGATAGATCTACTCTGCATCATGGTTCGATTTCGATTCGAGCTTGATAATGATATCGAACTCGACACGGATCGACCTCCCCGGGTTCGAGGTTAGTTTGTTCCATCTTCGGGATCTTACTTCGATAGATCATCGTTCAAACTCGATCGGACGTGGTAAGGACGAAATCTATTTCGACCGTACACACACACACACACACACACACACACATATATATATATATATATATATATATATATATATATATATATATATATATATATATATATTATGTATGTTATATACAAGAATTATACAAATTTTATATATTTTTTTGGCTATCAATTATAAATAATTTCTGGCATGGACTAAAAGTGACAAAAGCAAAAAAGGGGAAAATACTCTTATCGCTGCTAATATGGTGGGATAAATGAGATATTCCATATTTAATTACAATTCTTGGGTTTTGAATTTTAGGAATGAGTCGAGCGTCTATTGAAAACAACCTCTTTATCTTCACAAGATAGGAGTAAGATTTGCGTGTCACACTATCTTTCCCAAATCTCATTACGTGAGATTACACTGAACGTGTTATTGTTGTAATTGTTGTACGTTGAGTTTTAGGAATAATTTTTTTGATAGGAAGTACTCCTTAAATATATCTTACGAAGTGCAAAATTTAATTAATTGGGTAAGTAGATTTCGTATATCAGTTGTTAAAAGAAGGGCATTCCTTTACCTTCTTATCTTTGATGCTTAAGTTTTAGTATATGCGCATTGGCTTCCAAAACCTGTATATCTATTTAAATATTACATTTAGACCTCTCTATAACAGACATCCTCTATAATAACACTTTATTATAAGGGACAAGTTTTTTTTGAAATTAGTTTTTTATGTTATATTATAATATATGTTCCCTATAACAGTATTTCACTACAATAGCTAAAAAATATCGAAACAAACAAAATTATTAGGGATAGGCTTCACTGTGTATCCAAAGGAATGAAGCAGAAAATTGGGTTCTCTTTGAAGTTTGATCAGAGAGTGCTTGCCATAGGGCAAGTTGGCAACTTATATTATTGTACAACATGACAAAAGTAGGTAGTGATTTATTTTTCTTTGATCTGTTTTTTCTTTCTAACTCGATTGAGAAGTACAAGTAATTTGCTTAAATAGCTACAACAAAGAGATTGAGGACCAAATATATTTAGGATGGGAAGGACACGTTACCATTTTTACTTTGTTAAACTCGTAACTAACTACGAAATTTTTTGTTAAATATATGTATTAATACTATAAAAAAACTGATAAGTAGGAAAAAAAATAACAACACTCTAGCGTATTGGTTATGTTCTTGATTTTACTCTAAGTGGTCGTTTGGTATGAGGTATAAGAATGTATAGTGCTGGTATAAAAATTTAATATCACCTTAATACTTTGTTTGGTTAGGAAACCTGGTATAAGTTATCCCGGGATTAAAATTAGTACCGAAATAACTTATACCTTGTAGAGGGTGGGGTAATTATTGCCGGGATAACTTATACCTTCTTCTTAGAAATTATGCAATTGTCATTTTTAATATAACATACCAAACAGTGGATAAAAAACAATATCAGGATAACTAATCCCAACATAACTTATCCCGGCATAAGTCGTATTCAAACCAAATGACCCTTAAGGGGTTAGAGGATCGAATCTCAAGTAGCACGTGTTTTTTTGCAAATATTTGGTATGACCTTTTCTAAAAATTGTGATAATTGAATTCAAGATATTTTCTAACTTAATACTCAATAAAATCAATGGACTACGACTTTATGTCCGTAAAGGATAACAATCTCGGAATAAGATATGAGATTATTTTATATTGCATTTGATTATGAGAATTAATTAGTCTGAGGAATCATTTTGTACTAAAATGATAGATTAGTTATCCCGTATAAAAAAGGACGAAATATGTAATAGCATAAGCTATTCCAACTCAAAGCATATTCTTATTTATCCCATCCCACCGACCAAAAGGCAAAATTTTCAATTCTTTTCCAATGGTATTAATTAGCATTTTCCAAAAGCAAAAACAAAGAGTTGAGTTTTAGCTTGTTACAACACTTTATAAGGACCATTACGTAAGCATTAATTTAACATAAAATTTTGGAAGGCTGGTCAAACAAAAGTAATATCTTTGTTTAATTGGTACTTAAGTTAAGTTTACATTATTACACTAAAAAAGAAAAACTGTCTCTACGTTCCAGCTTGCTCTTCTTGGCAAAGTAAATTTTCTAAGCTGCAACTGTCCGATTATAAATTTTGCATATCAGCTAAACAATAAATATATCAGTTCGAGCTCCATTAACCAGAAGTATCAGGTTCCAGGTATCCAATAAAAAGCGCTATCCTTATACAATATGATCTAAGTTAATTAGACCAATGAGTTTCAAATGTTAGATAATTAATAATAAGAGAAAGAAATATACTATCATAAACAAGATTAAATTTCATATATACACTTCGTGTGACCTATAATGTTACGAGTTGAAGCTGTAGAAATAATTAATAATACTAGCATTAAGATAAATTGTCTATATTATACCTTTGAAGTGCGATCCTTTCTCGAATCGTATGTGAATGTGAAATGCTTTGACGAAACTACCTTTTTTTATTTTTATTTTTTATGAATTGTCAATTTAATGTCAACGACAATACAACAAAAGATTAACATAATAACTAAATACTGCCTTTGTATATATCCAAAACTCCCAACAATTCAATGTACCAAAAATCAAACAAAACACAAAAGAGAAAAAAAAAAAAAAAGAGAAAGAAAACCAAACTAAGTAACTACATAATTTAGTATTTTCTCTCTCTTTTTTTTTTGGGGACTATTTTCCACTAAGGAGAAACGACGAATCCACCGAAAACTATAGTCAAAACGATTGACATCAATACAGCTGAAGGAGTAAATGCTTTTACTGCTGAATTCTTGCTGTTGGGCGTTGAACCAGTAGGTGACTGAATATCCGCCGGCGGTGAGTTCCCACCGCCGGTTTCCGGAGCAATACTTCCCGGCGGTGACTTCCCTGGTGATCCCGACGTACTTGTTGCCGGAGGAGAAGAAGTTGGAGATGATGATGATGAGCCACTCGATGAAGGCGATGGAGCTGTTATGGCTCCGGATGGTGAAATAATCGCCGGTGCCGGAGATGTCGCCGGAGTTATTGACGGCGATGGAGAAGGTGATGGACTATTGATTGACGGCGCATGAGATGTTGACGGAGATGTAGCCGGAGAATTCGCCGGAGTTGGAGCATTTCCTGGTGATGAAGTAGGTGTTTGATTTACAGGAGCAGGAACTGGAGATGTTGCCGGAGTTGGAGCATTTCCTGGAGATGAAGTAGGTGTTTGATTTACAGGAGCAGGAACTGGAGAAGTAGCCGGAGATGTCGCCGGAGATGTTGCCGGAGGAGAAGCTACTGGACCATGAGCTGGAGTTGAGGGGGTAGGTGGTGTAGGAGAAGGAGGAGGAGTTCTAATAGCTAAAACAACAATAATTAATTTTTGTGATCCTTTTTCACAATCATTTTTATTTCCGCTAATAAAAAAGAAAGGACCAGAACGATCAAACTTGAATATAGAATTGCCATCTTCCATTTTCTTGATTGGATTATCAGTGTTGCACTTGTCATAATCATCCTTGTTTACTACTAACACTGAGTTTGATCCTTTCTTGTACTTGAACACTACATAAACCAAACACAAAACAACTAATCAACGCATGTTTAAATAAGATGATCACACATTTCAATCAGAACTTTAAGATTACGAGCACATATTTTAGACGAGATGGTCAATCATACAATTTCAAAAATAAATATCAAGATTACGAGCACATATTTTAGACGATATGGTCAATCATACAATTTATTCCGAACTTAAAAAATAGAAACACATCTCTTAAACGGGATGATTATACGAGTCAATCAACAACAACAACAAATCGAGTGAATTCACAAGTAGATTATGAAGATGGTAGTGTATACGAAGACCTTACCTTTTGGAAGAACAAAAAGGCTGTTTCCGAGATCATACAAGTCAATCAGAACATAAAAAAAATTTACGAGCAGATCTTATAAATGAGGTGATCACACAGTTAAGCAGAACTTACGTAAAGTGTCATTGACTGAGAATCTCGTTCGTTCAGCCCAATTGTTGTAATTTTCGGAAGGGTTAGGAACCCAACCATCTCTTCCACCAACGTAGAATTGATAAGCATAAGAAGAGCTGATCAAACAAGCAAAGAAAATAACTGAAAGATGTTTCTGCAAAGCCATGAATTATAATAACAATTTCTTTGACATAAATGTATAAATACAGAAAAGAGAAGATGAGTGATGAGAAAAAGGGAGAAAGAGAAAACTTTACGAAAAGTCTTAAGCTAGAAATTAAATTGCAAAAAGGGGAAATAATTAAATAGAGAAGAAACTGAAATATAATTAAGAAGAATAGTAAGAGGAAATTTTCTAGACTGATAGGTTTAAGAATTAAAATGGAGTAATATATAGTCTATACTAGGAGAGGGGCTAGGGGTTGGGTTGGGTGGGTGGGTGGGTGGGGGTTGTTGTTGCAAAGGTTACCGTTGCAAAGTAAAGAAAAGGCACTTCAATTTAGAACAAAAATGTGTTTGTTAAAACAATAAACTGGAATAATGTGTTTTGGGGGGGGGGGGGGGGGGGGCGCAAAAGTGTGAATGGATTACATATTATACACGTGGAGAAAGGTTAAGGACATAACGGTAAGTGTATTTAATTAATTAAATGGGTTTCGGGTTTGATTATTGACAAAGTAAATAGAAAAAAACTTTACAAAAGTGTGAATGGATTACATATTATACACGTGGAGAAAGGTTAAGGACATAACGGTAAGTGTATTTAATTAATTAAATGGGTTTCGGGTTTGATTATTGACAAAGTAAATAGAAAAAAACTTTACAAAAGTGTGAATGGATTACATATTATACACGTGGAGAAAGGTTAAGGACATAACGGTAAGTGTATTTAATTAATTAAATGGGTTTCGGGTTTGATTATTGACAAAGTAAATAGAAAAAAACTTTAGGTTTGATAGTGATCTGCGAGCCACGTAACACTCGGCCTAGTTTGGATTGATTTAGTGAAGAAAAATGGTCGAGATCGCTGAGAAAAAGTCTAAAAAAAAAAAGTGAACTTTTTGAACAAAATTTCTAAAGTTGTAAAAGAAACTAGAACTATTTTAACGAAATTTTATGAACCTAGTTTAGACGTATTGTCTAATTTTTTAGGAAGGTCTCACACAATGTAGTAACTTTAATCAAATTATCGAAAATTTTAGAAGAACTTGGACTAAAAAAAAGGTAGCTCGCAGAATTCGGGAAAGGGTCATATCCCAAGGGATGTAATATAGACAACCCACTCTAATACTAGTATTAGTGGCTTTTCTCACAGCTCAAACCTACAAACTATAGATCACGAAGATAACTTTAAAGTCAGCTCCAAGATTCTATTCAAGAAGAACCTGAACTATCCTATAAAAATTTCTATGGCCAAGCTTTTAGATGTTCGGAACCTGTAGTATAAATTTTTTCATCTTTTTGGTGTCAAGCGCTAGGTTATATTTGCGAAACTTTTAAAACATAGACAAAAAATAAAAGGGCAAATATATAGACGGCTCCTTAAACTTGGCTCCAGTTTTCATTTTGACACCTTAATTTAACGCTTTTCCTATTGAACACTTTAATTCTATTTTAGTGTATACCATTTAAACATAATGCATGTCCGGCCAAAGGCAGAGGCGGATCTAGGATTTAATTCTTATGGGTTCAATTTTAAATTTTTTAACATTGAACTCATTATATTTTTAAAGTTATGGGTTCAGATTTACTATTTTTACAATTTTAATGAATTTTTACATATAAATTTTTACTCCGCATCGAAAGTTATGGGTTCAGTTGAACCCGTACATAATATACTACATCTGCTTCCCAAAGGAGCGTTATGTCCACACATAATAAGCGCGTGAATGTTATTAATATTTGCTTAGGTGGATATTCCAACAATAAAAATAAAACCCACCCGTTAGACCCACTTTAAAACACCCGATTTTTTCATTTTTTCTCTCAAGAATACCCTAATTCCTCTTTCGTCTTCTTCCCTTGCAAATTCGCCATTTTTTCCTTCTACCGAAACTTAGGTGTCCAAGCTTGAATCTTGATCTGATTTATTCCTCATCTTTTTCGTTTATCAGTTCCATGTCACAAAAATCAACAACTTCTCGCAATGGAATGAAAATTTGCCACTGTGAATTTAATGCGGCACTGACTATATCATGGTCATCTGCAAACCCAGGTCGCTGATTTTATGGTTGTAAATTGGTAAGTCGATCGTATTGTTTTTGTTAGACCCTTGAATTTCTTAATAAAGAAATTTATTTTTAATTTTTTTGGCCGCATTACTTTTTGAATTTTGTAGGGACGAGGTGGCTGCAAATATTTCAGATGGTATGATGATGAAATGCCTGACCAAGCTAAGAAGGTTATACAGGGTCTGTTGAAAAGAGTCGAAAGAACTGAGAAAACAGTTGGACGGTTGAAGTGGTTATTTGTTGTGGTGTTGTTGTTGTTTCTATAGATTTGGCGTTGCTGATGCTGGTGGTTTGAAGAACAATGTAGTATTTTTATGATATGCTGGTGCTAATAGTGTTGTAGTTGCTGCTATTAGTTCAAGAAAAATATAGTATGTTGGAAGTAGGTACTAGGAATTTGGCCTTTTGTTAATGTACATTATCTTGTTATGAATGAAATGGAAATGACCAGTTTTTAATGCAAATTTAAGTTCAGCTACACATCCATAATGTGTTATGAATGAAATGCAAATTCATATTCATGAATTGAAAACATAACTGCCTAAACATTCCATTGCATAATGTAATGGACTAGCATTACATCCAAGCTAAAAAAAATAGAGCATTGTTTTGATCTATAAATTACAAAAAAATAGAACATTGTTTTCCTAAACATATAACTGCCCAAACTAGTAAACTCTAATAGAGCATAACTGCCCAAACAAAAAACTGGTAGTGACATCTTAGATAACATAAATAAAAACTAGTCTGCTTCACAGTGTAGATGCAACTGAACTTGTTTGACATGAAAAACCTTTTTCCTTGCTGCACTCATTTGCTGAAGTTGTGACCTTGTCACTGCATTTCTTCCTTTAAACTTCAATCCGGGGGCTTACATCCAATGTCTATGTTAGTTGCACATGTATCCTTGAATGTCCCAGCTGATATGACTCTCTCAGATGATATACCAGGCTGTAAAATACAATGAATTAGTAAAAAATAGAACAATTCCAGCCCACAAAACTGCATTATAATAAACTATACACCCTTACATTCAGGATAGTAGTTCCAGTCATAGTGTCAGTGAAATCCCAAAACCAGTATGCCTTGGCCTTTTATGTCCAATGGTTGCTGCATTAACTGAGCCTCCTCCTAGTGTAGTTCCTCTTCCTTTTCCCCTACCTAGTCCATGGCCTCTTCCTCTTCCTTTACCAAGCCCAGTTAATTGGTTGTTGCTTTGTCTTTTGATAACACTTGTATCCTCACATATAGAGGATGTATTGCTTTGTTGAGATGGCATTTCCTGAGATGATCTTGGTGGAGGTGGTGACATATTTTGACTTTGTTGAGTAGCACTTCTTGGAACATGTTGACAGAAGTAAAAGAAAAGAATATCAGAATTGCAAAAAAAGAATGTAAAAGACAGAATTACAATTATCAGAACTTACCCCTTTCCTGCATCCAGATTTGTTGTGTCCTGTTTGTTGGGAGTTTGAACAAGTCATCTTTACCCCTTTCTTTGATAGTTTACCATGCTTTTTTCTTGGTTCATCCTTGGCTTTTCTCCTACATCTCTTTGGTCTACCCAAACATCAGCTAGATTTTCCTCAGACACAGATGTGTTATCTGCATCACTTTCTTGGACATTTATATCCTCTGGAACAGTAGATGTTGCCCTAGCCTCTTTATTTAATATATTTTTACTTGGTTCAACAACTTCTGGCCCACATAAAAGGCCACATGGGACAGTCTCATCAAGCAACACAGGCTCATTAACTGCATGCTTAATATATAAATCTAAATGATCAAGATGATTAAGGTGACAAACTATATTATACAGTTGTTCATCATTTTCAATCAAGACAAAGTCATTAGATTTAGGATTAATTAAATAAAAACCCTCTACCTCAGCATAATCCATATCTTCTGTGTAGGACAGAAGCTCAAAAAGAGAAGAGTGGTTCTTGTCTATCATGTGACCATCCTCACCCCTCTTTCCTACATATCTCGGGACAGGATCCTTGACAATATGTCTACCATGGTGAAAATCGACAAGAATATATTCGTTTGCAGACATGTCTAGATCCTCAAAACTTCAGTCACGACCAGCTCCAGTTACGACCAACTCCATTCACCACCACGGTCAAAAGAAGCAAACGATTACCCGTGTATAATGGCCAAATAGTTGACGGACAGTTGAATCTAACTCAAAATCGATGAAGATTCCATCGGGAATCGGTCTCAATGTAGTTTATTAGGGTTTATTAGGCTAAAGAAAGGGGATTTTGGGTGGAAGATCGATTAAGTGAGGTGAGGTATGTGGGTAAGGTAAAAATGGAGTTTTTTATCCGACCTGGATAAATAAGCACATGTCAGACTATTATTGGTATGTTATTTCACGTGGAAAGCGTTTAAAAACACGCGCTTAAGTTTTTACAGCCCGGTCATGCATTGTGTTTAAATGGTATAGTCCAAAGTACAGTTAAAGTGTTCAATAGGAAAAGAGCTAAGTTAAGGTGTCAAAATGTAAATTGGAGCCAAGTTTAAGGGGCCGTACACTTATTTGGCCAAAATAAAACGATAGCCCAAAAAGGGTCATTTGAGTAAATCCACCCCTAAATTTTGGGTTTCCTGTGGCTAGCCCAGTTGGCAGTACTATAAGTGATGGTATAAAAAAGTAAAAATAGCACGAGCTAGCAAATTTTAGGATTAGTAATTAAAAAATGGTGTATTATCACTTTTAGTCCGCGTCAGAAGCTATTTATATCTGGTAGCCGAAAAAGTGTATAAATTTATATAATTTTTGTATATAACATACAAAATGTATAAAAATAAAAAATATACAAATTTTATACATTTTTCAGCTATTATTTTTATAGCGGCTATACAATGTCATTTTTCCGTTGAAAAATAGTCAGCGTTTACGAAGTTATTGAAAAATAGCCACTATTTTGCTAAAATACGAAAAGTTCTAGCATAATATGCTGGATTATGGAGCTCATACGTATAAACTTCCATCATATTATGTTGGAACTCCAGTACACAAAAAGTTTCAGCATAATATGCGGGATTATGGAGCTTCTGCATATAAACTTCTAGCATATTATGATAGAATTCTAGCACATTATAAAATTCTAATATATTATGCTGGAAGCTCATAGGTAAAAAAATCGAACTCCAGCATATTATGGTGGAATATTTCTGGATTTTGAAGTGTGTTTTTGTTCATATTTTGTCTTTACATGAAAAGTGGCTAAATTTTGATTACTTTTGGAACTGTGACTATTTTTAAGTTACCAATTATAAATATGACCATTTTTTATTTTTCCCTATAAAAAGTAGCCAATATTGAAAATGTTTAAGGTTAAAAGTCAAAAGAGTGTTGCACATAAGTCAAGCGAAAGACAATACTTGTTAAAATTGAAGTTTTACCCATGGGGCGCGAGATCAAAAAATTAAAAGTGGCACCGAAGTGTGTTATTTGTGCAAATCACCCAAAAGTAGCTGTCATCCTCAGTGAAGAATGAATACTTAAGTGATCCTTGATGATAAATTTGCATAAATTTTGTTAGGTTAGATGTGGATTTGTATAAGGAAAGACCAAATCAGACAGTTTGGCAATCAGGTTTTCGTATAGCAGGTATTAGAATTCAGTGCAGATAAAGTTAACACTCCTATCTCGTTGTAAGACATCGATTAGAGACGAATTCTAAATTTTAATTTGATAAGTTTAACTTTCAAAATTTTTAGCACTAAAATTACATATTTAAAATTATGAGATAAAAATTAAAGAGTTCAGAATTTAAGGCATATGCAATAAGCCCTCAATCATTAATAACAAACAAGCACGCCAGTGGCCAATACGCAAGTTATTGTCGAATTAATTTCTCACACGATCACTCAACTAATATAAATTTTACAAAAAAAATCAATTCTCATGAACTCAATCTTAAGCTAGAAGTTCACTTTCTCTATTGCTTTTTGTTGAGCCCTCTACTTTTCCCCATTTAGTAAACAATGTCAGCAGCAATAAGCCACAAGCTTGGCTAGCTAGACCACATATCAAGCCCATCCACAAACCCTGCATCAAAAAATAACATTTTAATCAATTAACTATACGTCAATTATATCTAGATTAATCGCTATTTAATATATTAAAATCCAAAAACAATATATTAAAGCCACCGGATGAAGCCAACGTTCAATTGCGTTCAACACATTATTGACCTTTGACACGTAGCATAGGCATAAATGTTAAATAATCACTAAAAGTTTTGACGAATATTAGTTTTTTAACTCCTAATTTTAAAATATAAAATGAATTTAGTATTTAAAAAAGAGTTTAAATCAAAGATCCGTCTATTTGAATACGAGAGAAAACCGAGCATGCTGTGCACTTGAATTACCTGAGCTTGTAGTTTAAACTTGAAAGCAAGGAGACCTGCTATTGGCATGCCAATGACATAGAATGTTGCCAAGTTGATGCACATAGCCAAATGTTGCCACCCACATCCCCTAGCCACTCCTGATCAATTTAATTACACTTTTAGTAAGGTTATTTTGAAGAAGAATTAACACAAATAGTCGCACACCCAACCGCTTAAACTAAAAATAGCCGGTAAATGTATAATATATGATAAGTTATGTATATATGTGTCTAATAATCTGACCTGATAAAATTCCTTGAAAGAAATCGAATACAAAGGATATTAACAGTAGAGGCGTCATGGAGGCAAATTTGTTAATTATCTCCGCGCTATCACTGAAGAGGCCAGCCCAGACATTATGACCAAAAAATAGAGCCAAATCAACTATAAGAGCAAGAATAATAGATAGCTGGAGTGTAACAGCCATAGCATGTTTAGCTTTGTGTGGATTTCCAGCTCCTAATTCATTTGCCACCCTAGTGCTGCAAATATATTTGGATACACATTTGGTATTAGTAACAAACAAGGGATAACTCAAAAATGAGTAGTCAAAGAATTTTTACACTATTATTGACTGCACGAAGTGGTAAAGTAAGGAAATTCGATAAGGGTATTCAAATTTTGAACACTCTTTGTTAGTGAACTATGTAAGGGTGTTCAGAGTCTATTTTTTTTTAATCAATAAGAAGTGATATTTTACCTTATATACACATTATAGTTTTTCGACGAAGGGTGTTCAGTTGACCAACGAGGACAAATATATAAATTACCTTGCAGCTGCACTCAGACCATAAGACATCATGTAGGCAATGGCTTCAGTGTTTACACTGGAAAGTTACAACCCAAAACAATTGGTATCAGCTAGACTAATTAAAATTTAACCTTAAGTAATATAAAATACTATAATGGTTTAAAGCAAAGAAGCTTTAATTACCTCATTGCAATAACAGAAGTAGTTGTTTCTGAGTTTTTCATCAAACCAGCCAATAACACAAGAAGCTCAAAAGCCCAGTACTCCAAACTGTGTACACATCAAATTGGAAAAGATTTACTCCTTATTTACACAACAGTGTCAAAGAATTTCACCCTATCATTATAGTTTTACCATCTGTTAAAGGTGGAAACGACACCAGGTAGCCACTCTAAAGGACTGCTATTTAAGAATTAGCCGGTGCATCCTCAATTTCAGTTTTTCAGTTTAATTTTTCGGGACAAAAATGTCCTAAATTGTCCAGAATTTTAGTTTAAAATTTTAGGACAAAATAACTACTAGCTAATCTCTAAATAACATCTATGAGAATGACTATCTATGCACTTTCCCCGTGTAAGTCACTTACCATGTTACCAATATCCAATCTTACTACAGAAAGTTACCTGTTATTAACTTCTAATTAAATTACCTGATAGTGTAAAAATTCTCTATACTATGAGCGTACAATAGTTAAACTCATTGGGAATTATGTTACGGCTTAAATGACAATATTTTCTTTTACTAGAATAACCAAATTAACAAACATGATACTCACCAGACCATAGCAGCAGAGGGCAAAGCCAACTTCAAGTTTGTAAAGATTTGATGAAATGGCTCGAATGAGAAACCATACTCCCAGATATGGCTGAATTTTTCGGAGAAAAGTACGTATAGACCTAACATAAGAACTGCAATCCAGATTGAAATGGAAGCTGCTAATGATGCTCCCTTGAAACCAAGACATGTCCAATGAACTAAAGTGTAGGCAATGCCAATGTGGATAACTAAAGTTCCAACTGAGCACGCGACAAGAGGTATGATAATCGACTGAGCCTGAAGAAATCTCATAATGTTTTGCAAGAAACCGTATGCAAACAATCCAGGTATAAGAAATTTCAAGAACACCCCTGCTTCTTTTGCTATGTCGGGATCTTGATGAAGTAAAATCAGTATCATATCAGAATACCACCAGATAACGGCAATCACTATTGAAAATAAGAATGATATGATACATGATGTCTGCAGATGTATCCCTAGCATCCTGTACATTTTTGCGCCATATCCTTGGCCGCATAGTGTCTCAAGGGCACCACTTAGACCAACCTAGATTATTGTACATTAACAAGATTAAAACTTGTTTCATTCAAATTTGAAGCATAGGGCAAAATGAAAAAGTTGAATCTCAAACTTGGACTTTCTTTGATCGTCTCTTTTAAACATCACTTGATAAACAAATTAGTGTGCAAAAGATGGACGCAAAGAAAAAATCAAATGCCAAAGAAAACACCATAGACTCATAGGCGAATCCATTATTTGGACTTTATGAGTTCTGATTAGGAATACTACCACATCTCCTCTAATTTACTAAGTTTATTTTTGTACTTAGTGGGGTTTTTAACAGACACACAAGGTTTAAACCAAAACTACTGTATTCAGATGAACTCATAGCAGCAACAACGACGTAACCACATACAATGAAGATAAGAGTGGTCATTTGAACACCCTCGTCGAAAATTATACTACTATATGTAGAAGATTATACTTTCTATATAAAAAAATAGCAGTTTTAAAAAAATGGAGTCTTTCCTCCCACCCAATCTCTTCTTCTTTTTCTAACCCTTCTTTTCTTCATTTATAACAGAGATAGCCCCTTCGCGAACAACCCTCAAAAACCATCTTCGGCAGAAAAGGATCCACGCACCCTCACGCGCTACCGGAAGGAGTTTTCCAGCGGTCCACGCGCCGGTGTGTGACACTGTTTCCGGCTAGAATTTGGGAATATTTCTTCAGAACAACCTCTTCTCCTCGCAAATCTGAGCCTATCCATCCAATTAAAATCAAATTCCGACCACTTTTAAATTTTTCGGTGTGAACAGTGTTTTCCGGCATTTGAGTACTGCAGAACCGGCGTCGTTTTGGGAATATTTCTTCAGAACAACCTCTTCTCCTCGCAAATCCGAGCCTACCCATCCAATTAAAATCAAATTCTGACCACTTTTATATTTTTCGGTGTGAACAGTGTTTTCCGTCATTTGAGTACTGTAGAATCCGACGTCGTTCAGTACCGGAAAATATATTTTTCCTTCCACTGTGATTATTGAGATACTATCCTTTCCTTTAAACTCTCTTAAACAAAAGTTATTTCTTATGGGGGAAAACATAATTTATTTTATTGGTTTCAAATCTTTTGAAATCACCAGATGGACCTCCAACAGTGATACATGGTTCGATTGGGTGGAGAGAAGTCGCAATATGATGAGACGCTCCACGCTAAGCAAAAAGACTATGGAATGGGTCTGTAATGTGCTCAAAGAAGCTTCTAATGACCAGAAGAATGTGGTACGGAGATGAAAGAATAAGGACAAACTAACTGAATATTTTTGTATTAGGAAGTACAATGACCATGGGAGATACATGAGTATATTGTCTTTGAAAAGAGACAATCGTGAGGTCATTATAATCCCTGAACTTGCTTTGAATGGAGGATGAAGAGACGTTGCTTTTAAGATAGAAAGGTTTATTAAATACTCCTCCCAACTCAATTTCACAGGGCCACCCAGACTTTCTGAAGCAAATTACCCTTATGCCAAAGCAGTACAAGAGAGTAAATGGCAATCAAACATCTTTCATGAAGCAGTTGCTAGCACTAATAAATGAGGCATCATGATCCTGGAGTCAAATGGGATGAAGTACAATGGACTTCTGATAAGATGTATCATTGGGTACTTTGGGAAGGAAACAACTTAGAGACCTACACTATCATAAATTCGAAGATGGGGATGTATAACGTGGAAAACAACATTTGGAGTGAACATGTATGAGATGGCTGAGAATCTTTTTATGTTTGAGTTCCCCAACAGAAACATGGCTGAGCAGATTCTCCAAGGAGAATGGAGGTGGAAGAAATTCAAGCTTTATCTCGAATGGTGGAACCCCATCACCGGTTGTCTTTCCAACTCCATATCTGTCAAAAGTACTTGGATCAGAGCCATGGGAGTCCCCCTACATCTGTGGTCACAGAACATTTTCAAAGAAATATAAGACCTTTGTGGTGGGTAGAAATATATGAAAGAAGAGACAGAACTCAAAAATCATCTCAAGTGGGCAAGAATTCAAGTAGCAGGAGATGGCCGGAATATACCAAACGATTCGGATTCGAAATACTACCACATCTCCTCTAATATACTGAGTTCGTTTATTTTTTGTACTTACTTAGTGGAGTTTGTAACACACATACGAAGTCTAAACCAAAATTACTGAATTTAGATGAACTCATACAAGGTCTAAACCACCTTAACAATAACCACCTTAACAATACGAACGAATAGCTCGTTTCAAACCAACTTTCAAAGCATAAGCTCATTTTTTCTGGAGCAAAATTTGGGCGGATTACGATCCAACCATTTATTGATTCAACCCATTTTAACATATATATAGCTAAATGTAATAGCAATGAAACTACAGTAATAGATTTGATTATTTGATATATATATATATATTAAATCTTGAACACCCTTAGCGAAATTTCTGACTTCGTTACTACTGATCACCAGTATCAGTAACAATATAAGTATGAACGTATCATTTAGGAAGAAAGATGCATACCATAAAAGCAAGACCAGAGACCACAGCCCAAGAATTACCAAGATTTGAAGCAGCAAGTTCAAGTTTACCAAGATGTCCAGCAAACATGACAGATACAAGGTTGATGAAGTAGAAACTACTCGTCACAACGATCATTGGTAACGAAAACAATATCTGATTCTTTGCTTCTTCCATGTCAATTACTTTATTCCACCACCTGTTTGTTGCTGCTGCCGCCGCCGCCGCCCGTCCTTCGCCGGATAATGCTGGCGGCAAAAGGGGACTTTTAAGACTACTTGATGAGTTGTTCATTGTCATATCTTTGCTACCTGTGCTTTCACTCTCTCTCACTCTACTTTGATCTCCTGTTACTTCCCTCTTGGGCACGAAATATAAGGAAAAACTTATTATCTACCAACCGCAAACTTATTATCCCTTACATGGCACTGTTTGGATTTCAATATTCAAATTTCTTAATTTTGATCTTGAGTTCGATATAATATGTTGAAATCTTTTTAGAACAGTTTACAAATTTGGAAATTACGTTAAAAAAGTACTATATGTCTCAATAATTAATAATTCAAAAGACACATAAAAATAGTGCATAAAAATTTGATTTGGGTCTCAAAGTTCGAATAGTGCCACGTAAATTGAGACGAAGGGAGTCGAAGGGAGTAGTACGTACTTTTAAAACTTGTAGCGTTATCATAATATTTGTATAACGTGTATTAAAAATAAAATGAGAAGTGTAAATTAAGTAGTTGCCTAACTTAGAATGATATCATTTTCTTTTAAATGAACTAATAAGAATATAATGTCATTGGTTCTTAAACAAGAGGAAACAATTATTTTTGGAAGAATACACTATATAGCATCTTTTAAAAATAATAGTCGGCAAATTATATATTTTTTGTATATTATATTTTATACATAATTAGTGTATATTTTTTATATATATATATTTGACTAGTTGATATAATTATTATTAAATGTATAACTTGCCCACATGTTTTTCTTGTTTGCTTCTTACAACAATAATAACAACTCAATATAATTATACGTGTGAGGTTTGAGGAGGATAATGTGTACGTAGATTTTACCCTTTCCCCGAAGACTTCGGATAAAAAGACTGTTTACGAGAGACTCTGGCACAAAGAGATTGAAAAAGAGGCGATAGAATAATGACAACCACATGCGTCTAACACAGGTCTTGTTTGCTTCTTAGTTTACCAATATTAATGAATTCTCTAATGAGACAAGTTGTCGAGTCGTTAAAGACGTGCATTTACTATGCCAGACTTCTGTTACGTAAAGAAAGAAAGTTAGACGTACGAGAAGGCCAATTCATTGAATATAATTGATGAAATGACAGAAAGGGAAATATGCTAAAGCCACGTGAAGAAATATACACTTTTAAGATTGTATATATTATTGGAAAAAAGTTATCAAGGCAAAAGTTAATTTCTAAAAAGCTTTTAAAGATTTTTCCCAAAAAAATATTTCTAGAAAGCTATCCCAAACACTTTTCGAGTTCGCTACCTAACTTACTAGTAAATGAAATCAGAGAAGAGTCAAGAGTACTTCGTTTTTATTCTTCAATTCTTAAGTAAAAGTACTACAATAACAATAATTCTAATGTAATATCATAAGAGGGTTCTAGGAATTATAATATATACGGAGACCTTATCCTTACTTGTGTGAAGGTAAAAATGACGTTTTCGAAGATCCTCGACGCAAAAAAAAACATAGGCACAATATAATTCAAAATAAAGTATATTTTCTTTACTCATGTTAACCAGTGGCGGAGGTAGGATCTTCACGAATGGGGTTCAAAAAGAAAAAAGTTAAAAAAATTGTAGCTAGTGAGAATTGAATCTATGACCTTACAATGGGTTTGAACCCCATTGACCACTAAGCATCACTTTTGGGCTGTGTCAAGGGGATTCAAAACTTAATACATAAAGGTAAAAAATAAATTTTGCCTTATATATATATATATATATATATATATATATATATATATATATATATATATACGGTGTAATTTTTCGGCAAAAGGGGTTCGGGTGAACCCCCTTTCGCCCCCCTAAATCCGCCCCTGATGTTAACACTTGCTCTCAGATAAAATGTTGGCACTTATGAATATTGGGTAAAATATAAATTATAGGTCCTATTCCAATTAAGAGGGTGTTTGAATTGACTTAAAAGCTCACCAAACCAGCTTAAAAATATTTTTGGGCTTATTTGCGTGTTTGGATAAATTATAAAAATGCTTTAAGCCAAATACTTTTAAGCTAAAACACTCAAAACAAGCCAAAAGCAATAAGTTAGGGGCTTTTTGGCTTATAAGTCCCTTATGTTTGACCAAGTAATTTACCTTATTATTCCTTTCACTTTTTCTAAACCCAAAACTATCTTTCCCTTACTAATTAAATCCTGTATCATCTAATAGTCGTTTTCAAGCTTTCTGCTGTCATTCCCCAAAATTTTATCAATTTCTTTGAAGTTGTAAACGTAAAGCCAACGGTAGCTTTGTAAATATTTGGTATATTCTAATATTTTGAATACATTGTTTTCTTTTAGCTTCTTTTTTGGTTCCATAACATTTTAAAAAAATTGCTGCTGAATCCTTCATTTTTAAATTGGTGAAACTATATTCTAAATCAAAATTTTCAATGAGTCTACATGTTAACCTAGAATTTGAAGCTATGAGCGGAAAAAAAATATTTTTTGGTGAAATAATAGATTATTGCATGTTATTTAAATAAATAATTTATATTTAGGCAATCAGTTTATATTGAAAGTGAACTAAATTATAATTTTTTTTTGTATGTGTATTAATTTAGAATAAAATATTATCGTAATCATTTTTTTTGTAGTGTTAACAACTTTAATGATATTTCAGTCATTTTAACATAAACAAGTGCTTACCAACACTTATTTACCAAACACTTCAATAATTTTTTTTTCAGATTCAGCACTTTTATCGAAACACTTAACTGCTTATTTATAAAGCAAGCTCAACACTTAAAAAGCGCCTTTAAGCACTTATGCTTAAAAGTTACTTTTTAAGCCAATCTAAATGGGCTCTAAGAAACATAGACTCAATTACACTTGGTCAAATGTCAATTGAATATCTCGGGGATATTTACGTGAATAGCCAGTTAAATATACTGTTTATCATTTCTAGTTGATATGCACATATTTTACATGGATACACATATTGAGTCGAGGATTTATCGGAAATAACCTCTCTACCTCACATAAGGTATACCCCACCCTCCTAAAATCCTATCTGCGTACACCTCACACTCCTAAAACCCTATATGCATACACCCCACCCTCCTAAAACCCTATTTGTGGGATCACACACTAAGTTTGTTATTGTTGTTGTTGTTGTTGTTGTTATTATTGTTGTTGTTATTGTAGTAGTAGTATACACATATTATATATGAATTATGCATATATTATACATTCGCTATTTTTAGTTTAAGCGGTTGAATAAGCACCTTTTTAGATTAATTTATTGGTTGGGGCTGAGGCCAACTTACATATTACTACATAGACTTGATTAAAATCCCAATAAATGTTAGGTTGATTCATCTAATTTGTGTGTACGGGTAAAATCATGGGCAATGTCTACCCCTACTCGATGAGATAACTAAGGGGAGCACGGATCCACAAGATTGTAATCGAGGTCAGAGACCCCTCGTATCGAGACTCAAGGAGAGTGAACGAGATATCCGATATCGGACATGGCAAAGCGACGCCCCCAGACCAAGTATAAGTTCTAGACCTCGGGAGATACGGTGAACGGTTATGCAAGACGGATTGAAGGCCGTAATACTCGTCCTCAATCGGATACCACGATGCGAATCTCGCTTGACATCGATTATGGATCAACAATTACTTGAAAAAGAAGATTTTTATCATTTCTAGACTTATACTAGGACTGAAATTCTTCTACTATATAAATGAGAAGTTTTTCTTAGTGTGATACATTGTAACACACAATTCAAGGCAATAAAAAGTTTACTTTTACTACTGTTAACGACATTATTCACTTGTTATGTTCCTTATTCGTGACTGGGCTGGAACCGAGGGTCCGATCGAGGATGAACTCACTATTCAATCTAAGATCAGTCCTGGTCTTAACATTGCGAATGGTTTGATCGTTTATTTTATCTTTAATTTATTTATCTATTATTCTTAATTATCCGTATTGAATTAAATTACGTATCCTTTAAATCGCGTACAAATTTAATTGTTATCCAATTTGGGAGTAAATTAACAATTTGGCTTTGCAAAATAAATGTACCTCGTTTATTTCAAGCCTAAATAACAAAAGGTGACTTGACGTATTTCTTACACGTTTTTTCTTTTCATTAGATCTACCAACCACAAAGAGAAAGACAAAGAGGTAGTTGTGTAATAGCAATTCATGTGATCCTCATGCTTCTTTCACATTCGCTAATTATAGCGTGCCAATGGCTTTGTTACTCTTTACATAATAAAAATTAGCAAAAGCATGCCCCCCCCACATAAAAATCTGTTGATAATAAAATCTAATTTGTTGATTATTACTTAAAAATTAAATCTTGCTCTATGATCCAGTTTGATTTTGTAGTTCAAATAATCTTATACCATGACGTATCTGGAATATTAATAATTAGTGAAATAATCGAAAATGACAGATTTTGAGGACTTGGGAGGCAGGAAAAGGAGGAGGGAGAGGAGAAATTTTTGAACTAGCGCCTGAGTAGGGTAAAAGTTTATTCACTTGGGTGTTTATATGAAATTAATAAATGCATATCATATGTTGTTGATTATTGTATATTAACATGATTTGGTCTAAACACTCGATCAGAGTCACGTGTAGAGGCAAAGATTGGATCATAACATGTGTATACGAAGAGGTGAAAATTATCTATAATTTTATGTTAGTCCGTTCATTTTTATTTTAAACCAACTTTAATGATAGTAAATAGTCATGAAGTCCATCCCGTTCTAGATTCAGTAATAAGATGCCTATAGAAATAATATTTACGGTAAATAACATAAATAGAATATATCAAAACACGGTAGTCTACGAGAAAGCAAAATTTGTGAGTAATTCACTGATGCTTTTAGAAGGAAAATAGTATGTGAGAAACAATAGAAAGCGTGATCGTTGTTATAATAAAGTGTGCAAATTAAAAGATAGGGCTTCTCTTTAGGTTTATAGTAGTCTCTTAATTATTTTACTCGAGCTATCAAATGTCGAATTCCTTATTACAGTAATATTACTTTATTATAATTTTTCTCTTATTGAAAAAAGTTTTTCATGATTGAATATGATGATTGGACCCGTTGCGCTGAGGCAACATCCGCCATTATATAACATTACTGTTCCTAATTGGAGAGTTAAATAATTTTTCTTAAGATGTGTTTTGAAGCAACAGTAGAGTTGCTCTTCCGTTAACTCCTAAGTCATAAATCGAGACGTGAAAACAATCTCTTAAGAAAAATAAAAGGCAAATATAAAGACAATATTTTTGTTGTTGAATGAAAGACGTTAAATTAAGACAGGAAATTAAAGAGTTTCAGTACACAAAGGGTCTCATAAATGACCATGCTTAAGCTTGAGGTTCAATTTCTCTATTGCTTTGTGTTGGGCCCTCTACTTTTTTCCATCTGATCAACAATGTCAATAGAAACAAGCCAGAAGCTTGGCAAGCTAGACCACAAATCAAGCCCACCCATAAACCCTGCATCATATATTTTTTCATAAAAAAAAAACACTTTAATCAATTAACTATACCTCAATTCTATATTTGTTACCATTAAATATATTAAAATCCATAAATGGCAGTATATCAAAACAACAAAAAGTTTGCGGAAAAACAATATGATATGAGTATGGATGAAGCCCGTATTCATCACGTTTAAATTCTGAATCCGTCTCTAGATACGTGAGTCCACAAATAAAGCATGGTTGCACTTGAATTACCTGACCCTGTAGTTTGTACTTGAAAGCAAGGACGACTGCTATTGGCATGCCGATGGCATAGAATGTTGCGAAGTTGATGCACATAGCCCAACGTTGCCATCCGCATCCCCTAGCAACCCCTGATCAATTCAATTATAATTTTATAAGGTTTAAATCCTAAATTCGTCGGATATCATGAATATTATTATAGAAATTAAAATCTAACCTGATAAAATTCCTTGAAAGAAATCGAATACAAAGGATATTAACAAGAGAGGCGTCATGGAGGCAAATTTACTAATTATCTCCGCGCTATCACTGAAGAGGCCAGCCCAGGCATTATGACCAAAAAATAGAGCTAAATCAACTATAAGAGCAAGAATAATAGATAACTTGAGTGTAACAGCCATAGCATGTTTTGCTTTGTCAGGATTTCCAGCTCCTAACTCGTTTGCAACTCTAGTGCTGCATATATATTTTAAATACACATTAATTTAGCATCATAATTGAGGGATAACAAAAGGAAGATTTAACTTATATACATTTACGGGTAGTGTATATAATTGTTACATTATATATGCATGTTAACATGTTGTAGCAAGTCACGCTTATCGTTTTTGTAACTGATCTAACAAATCACAGACAAATTACCTGTGATTATTTCTTATGTAATATTAAAAAAAAGGCAATCCGGTGCACTAAACTCCCGCTATGCGCGGGGTTCGAGAAATGCTAGATCGCAAGGGTCTATTGTACGCTGCTTTACACTACATTTCTACAAAAGGTTATTTTCACGCTCGAACCCGTGACCTCCTGGTCACATGGCAACAACTTTACCAGTTATACCAGGGCAGCCCGATGTACTTAGCTCCCAGTATGCGCGAGGTCCAGGAAGGGTCGGACCACAAGAGTCTATTGTACGCAGCCTTACCCTACATTTCTACGAGAGATTGTTTTCACGACTTGAACCCCTGACCTCCTGGTCACATGGCAACAACTTTACCAGTTACACCAAGGTTCCCCTTCATTCATACTAGTTAAACTCATAAATCATAGTACTAGTTATTTACCTTGCAGCTGCACTCAGACCATAAGATATCATGTAGGCGATGGTTTCGGTATTTACACTGAGAAATCACAACCAAAAGAATGTCAATTAGACTATGATTTAGCTTTCAAGAATGTGAAAATGTGATAATTTAAAGCAAAGAAGCTTAATTACCTCATTGCAACTACAGAAGTAGTTGTTTCTGAATTTTTCATCAAACCAGCCAATAACACAAGAAGCTCAAAAGCCCAGTACTCCAAACTGTGTATACATCAAAATTGGAAATTACGGTTAGAAATATAAGCAGGGGCAGACCTATAGTTTTGAATATAGGTTCAATTTAATCCACCATTTTTTTTTTTGCTTATACTACAAATATATTTGTGAAAAATCTTGAAAAGTGTTATAAAGATTCGAGTCTGGAAATGGAGAAGCCCTACTAAGGAGCGTTTCTCCCTTTAACGAACCCTACGGTGTCCGTCCCAGAATATGAGAAGGGGCAGACCTATAGTTTTGAATATAAGTTCAATTGAATCCACCATTTTTTTCTTATATATACTACAAATATATTTGTGAAAATCTTGAAAAGTATTATAAAAATTCGAGCCTGGAAATGGAAAAGCCCTAATAAGGAGCGTTTCCCCCTTTAACGAGCCTATATTATCCGCCCCAGAATATGAAGTTACTCACCAGACCATGGCAGCAGAGGGCAACGCCAATTTCAAGTTCGTAAAGATATGACGAAATGGCTCTAATGAGAAACCGTCCCAAATATGGTTGAATCTACTCGAGAAAAACACGTACAGACCTAACATGAGGACTGCAATCCAGATCGAAATGGAAGCTGCTAATGATGCTCCTTTAAAAGCAAGACCAGTCCAATGAACCAAGGCATAGGCAATACCAATGTGGATAACTAAAGATCCCACTGAACACACGACGAGAGGTAGGATAATTAACTGTGTTTGAAGAAATCTCACAATATTTTGCAAAACACCATATGCAAATAATCCAGGCATGAGAAATTTCAAGAACACCCCTGCTTCTTTAGCTATCTCAGGATCTTGACGAAGTAAAATAAGAATCATATCAGAATACCACCAGATAACAGCAATCACTATTGAAAAGAAGAACGATATGATGCATGATGTCTGCAGATGTATTCCCAACATTCTGTACATTCCTGCTCCGAACCCTTGGCCGCATAATGTCTCAAGTGCACCACTTAGTCCAACCTAGATTGTTAGTTAACAAGTTTAGAATATTTTTTTCCAGCATAAAAACACGTTTAGCAAGTAATCAGCACATACTAGTAACAACTTGTTTGGATGGTTGCTATGTATCATTTCATAATGTATAGTATAGTATAGTATTATAGTATAGTATAGTATTATACCGTATCATTTTGATGTATACAATATTTGAATAGATTGTATTGTTTGCCGTAGTTTCATTATGTCATGCACCAATAATATAAAAAATAAACTTGCAATATTTTAAAGAAAAAGTAAGGTACGAGGTCAAATTATTATATAAAAAGGTAGAGTAAAGGATAAAATATTATTTAATAATAAGGAAGGGCAAGATGAGAGGAAAAAAAATAAGATAACGACGCGACCACACCAAATCGGTCATTCCATAAAGTGGTACTTTTCGTCGTTACGCAACGACGGAATTAACGAGACGATACAATAAAATTTAAGTAATAATAAAAAACAAACATTGTATTTAAAGTAACAATACGATACAGTATACAATACACAGGTAACAACCATCCAAACAAGCTGTAACTATGGAAGTTATAAGTCTTATTAGGAGGAAATTCCATACATACCATGAAAGAGAAACCAGAGACCATAGCCCAAGAATTACCAAGATTTGAGGCAGCAAGTTCAAGTTTACCAAGATGTCCAGCAAACATAACAGACACAAGGTTGATAAAATAAATGCTACCATTCACAACAATCATAGGTAACGAAAACAATATCTGATTCTTCGCTTCCTTTACATCTATTATCTTATTCCACCACCTCTGTTTTGTTGGCGCGGCCGCCACCATTTCTTCGCCGCCAGATAATACTGGCGGCGGTAACTCAGGACTTCTCACATTTGAGGAGTTATCTATAGCCATTGTTTTTGCTTCTTAGTATGTGCATTCGGTATTTTAATTACGTGCCAAATGACTGTTTTTCCTATGTTTTAATTTCTTATACTATACCGTTGTCTTAAAGCTCAACAAAAGTATATATTGGAGGAAAATGAGAATGATTTTGAGGACTTAAGAAACTAAAATAGGGAAGCTAACTCTAACTCTTTTAGTTCTAAGACAGAAAGAAAGAAGTAATCTACAGATAGTATGTGAGAAAGAAAAATAGTATGTGAGAAGAAGTAGTGTTTAATTAACAAGATTCACTTGAAGAGGCAAAGATTGTGGATCTTGCATCTGGATAAGGACAAGTGGCCGTTTATATCGTTTAGACCAACCTCAATACTAGCTATATATGTGAAGTTCATCCCATTTTAGATTTGGTAATTATGCCTATGCATGTAAAATTTACTCGGCGGAATAAATGCGACAACCCCTTAAATTTATCGATATATTTTATTTAGGCAGTCGAATTAAGGCTTATTCCAATTGAGCACCCAATGTCATGATAAAGTATTCCTATTAAATACTTTCGAGACTCGAACTTTTGAAAAGATTTTGCGTGTGTTCTCACGCGCTTATTACGTGGATAAGTTAACCACTTAAAATATATCATCTCCTTTACTTATATATATAAGCCTATTACAAACAAAAAACAAGACCCTAAAAATGAACACAATTAATTTAAAACAAGATCTGCTCCATTAAAGAAAAGATCTTCTCTGTTTAAAAGAAGAAAATGAAGAGCCATTTTCACAAAATCTTTCAAGAAGAAAAAAAAAGGACATCAAGTGTCTATTGGGAACATTTTATTATCTGTACAGCTGCTCAATTCGAACAAGCTTTAATTCGAGAGTTTAAATGAAATATGCTGGCAAGTTTAAGCGTTTGTCGATTCTGCCAAATTACTCCATCCGACTCATTTTAGTTGTCATGTTTCACTATTCAAATTATGTAACATTTGACAATATTTTAAAACGTATTATTTTTATTTATATTGACATGAGAAAAAATATAATTTGTAATAGTTTTTCTATAGTTTTGAGTATCCAAATTATAATTTTAAAATATTGAGTTAATTTAATTTAATATAGCTCCAAAAATTAGTCAAATTGACACTCTAAAAGAAAAACTCGACAACTAAAAAAGGGATAAAGGGGTTAATATTTACGGTAAGACATAACAGACTATCACGATCCAAAATTCAACTAGTCGTGATGGAACCTAAAGGTAAGACAATTAACAACTATCCAATTTAATGAGATTTATTGAGACAAATAAATGATAGAATAACTGAATTTTTATACATTTCCCAAGGACTGGTAGTACAAATCATGAGCTTCTAAGATTTAGAGTTTACAAAGCTGGTATGAAATAAATACATCATCTATTGGAAATATACATGAACGGATTTAAAATTCTAAAGCTACCAAGATAAAGAGGCAGCTATGACCGGAATTCCCGCCATACACAGTGACATCAACATCCAACATTTGCATGCAAGGTGTAGAAGTGTAGTATGAGTACAACCGACCCCATGTACTCAATAAGTAACAAACCTAACCTTAGGTTGAAAGTAGTGACGAGCTGGAACAAAGGTCGGAGTCCAACACTAATAGCCGACAATAGTGCACAACAACATAATAAAAGTGATAAAAGAAGTAACTCAGAGATATAATGCTCAGCTCGTTCACAGTTCCGGAAAATAGGCATGCTTTTCAAGTATATCAGTGAAAACCCAAATCTTTTATCGAAATCACCAAAATATGAGTAAGTTTGTAAAACTGTGATTTTTTCCAAAAACTTTCAACAACAGTTAAGAAGTCTCATTATCAGATGGCATGAGGAAAGTACATCTCTATACCTATATGTCAATGTGCATGTGAATGTCATGAGTGTCACTATACCGTACAACATGAGTAAATGCATCTCTATGCGTGTATGTCAAGTATGCATGCCAACTGTAATACAATGCGATGATAAAGCCATGTGCATACTCTCGGAGTATCAATGCACTCAGTCCTCCCAAACTCAATCCTCACAGTCACTCAGCAATCGCACTCAGTACTGTACATGTCAGATCTAACCCAGGGCAGATCCATCCCAAATGCAAATAGATCCAGGGCAGATCCATCCCAAATGCAAATAAATCAGGGCAGATCCAGCCCAAATGCAAATAAATCTAGGGTAGATCCAGCCCAAATGCAAATAAATTCAGGGTAGATCTACCCCAAATGCATTGAATCAATAGTAACTGCGCTCATTGTGGGTGTGCAGACTCCGGAGGGGCAGATCCAGACTAAACGCTATAATAAGTCAAATCCTAGCATGAATTAATAAAGCCTGCTGCGGCGTGTAGCCCGATCCATAGATGTCACTCACAATCAGGCCCTCGGCCTAACTCAGTCATCAATCTCTCTAGTCTCTCGGGCTCACAATGTCATAAAAATTAGCCCCAAAATGATGATGTGATATATCAATAAATGGTAACAAATACTGAGATATGATATGCAAATGAATGCGTATGACTGGGTATGTAATTCCAATGTAAGCAAATAACTCGACAACAAAAATGACCTCAATGAGTCCCAACAGGATAAGCATATAGCCTAGACATGGTTTCTAATATGGATCACAACTCAATTACTCTAGCACGTAAAAATTTTATAGATACAAATAAGATTAGGTAACTACACAGTACCACATAAATAACCAAGTCACAATTCACATGGTGCACGCCCACACGCCTGTCACCTAGCATGTACATCACCTCAACACCAAACATATATCACGTATATTCAAGGGTTCATACCCTTAGCACCAAGTTTAGAAGTGTTACTTACATCGAACAAGAAAAATCTATTACCGAGCAAGCCAAACGATGCTCCAAAAATGCCATCCCAAGCGTACCGACCTCCAAACGACTCAAAACTAGCAAAAAAATAACTCAAGAACATCAAATAATACTAAGGGAAACAATTCCAGATGATAAAGGTCAAATCTTGAATCAATAGCCCAAAATCAACCAAAAAGTCAAATCCGGGCTCGCACTTCGGAACCCGATAACCAAATCAAGCCCTCGGCCTCACTCAGTCATAAAGTATGCTGTAGGTGGGCAGCCCCGATCCACACTCATCCTCACAAATCAAGCCACTCGGGCATTTTAGTAAAACAGGGCATTCGGCCCAAAATATTTATATGCATCAAAATAGAGTCATAAAACTGAGTTATGATATGCAATGAAATGAATATGACTGAGTATGAATTTTTAATTTAACACAATAATTTATAGCAATATGACCTCTGTGGATCCCAATAATACTGGCACATAGCCTCAACATGATTTTTAATATGCTTTTCAGCTCAATTTCTTTGACAAATAAAACCGCATGGAAAATGCCAAGATTATTTAACTATAAAATTTCACAGAAATAATTATGTCATAATTTCTATAGTGCACGCCCATACGTCCGTCACCTAGCATATGCGTCACCTCCCAACAATTCACAAAATTCATATATTTAGGGTTCATACCCTCAACTCCAATATTAGAAGAGTTACTTACCTCGAACAAGCTGAATCCAATATCGAGCAAGCTAAATAATGCTCCAGAAATCCCATTATGTGCGTATCAACTTCCAAACGGCTCGAATCTAGTCATAATTAATTTGATTCAGCCCACAAAATTTATAGGAATTAATTCCATATCAAAATACTAATATTTTCACAAAATCCGAAATTATGCCCCAAAGATCACCTGTGGGGCCCACGTCTCGAAATCTGATGAAACTCACAAAATATGATAACCCATCTAATTACAAGTTCAACCATACTAATTTCACTCAAATCCGACTCCAAATCGGTATTCAAACTTGAAAAGTTTGTTTTGTGACATTATAGAAATTTCCTTCTATTTCTCTTGAAGATTCAAAAATCTTACACCAAAAATGAAGATGAATTCATGGAATATAATCACAAGGGAGTTAAGAACACTTACCCCAAGTTGTGTGAAAATTTTCCTCTCCAAAATCGCCCAAACCGAGCTCCAAAATGTCCAAAATGAGAAAAATTCTCGGAACCCTCATTTTTAAACACTGCCCAGGCATTTCCGTACCTATGGTGCCTGGACTGCAACCTGCGCATCTGCATTTGCGGACAAGAATGCGCGCCTGCGGAAAATAGCCTGCCCTCTTAAAACTCGCATCTGCGGCGATATTCTCGCATCTGCGGGCTTCGCAGATGCGCATTCCCCTTCGCACCTGCGGCCTCGCAGATGCGGCAAATTCCTCGCACCTGCGAGCACTGCCCAGTCCCACTCTTGGCCGCTTCTACGGCTTATTTCACGCACATGCGGCTTCGCACCTGCGATCAAAATCTTCGCAGGTGCGATCACACCAGTAGGCAGCAGTTCCAGCATTTCCTTAAGTCCAAATTTGATCCGTTAACCGTCCGAAACTCACCCGAGGCCCCAGGGACCTCAACCAATTATATCAAAAAGTCCCATAACATAACACGGACCTACTCGAGGCCTCAAATCACACCTAATGACATCGAAACGACAAATTACTCCTCAATCCGAAATCATTGAACCTTGAAACTTCAAATTCTATAACTTACGTCGAAACACATCAAATCACGTCCGATTGATCTCAAATTTTGCACACAAGTCACATTTCACATTACGGACATATTCAAATTTCCAGAAATGGATTCCGACCCCGATATCAAAAAGTCAACTCCCCGGTCAAACTTTCCAAAAATTCAACTTTCGGCAATTCACTCCAAATTCCACTACGGACCTCCAAATAATTTTTTGGACACGCTTCTAAGTCCAAAATCACCATACTGAGCTATTGGAATTATCAGAATTAAATTTCGAGGCCGTTTATACATAAGTCGACATCTGATTACTATTTTAACTTAAGCTTTAACCCTTGGAACTAAGTATTTCAATTCATTCCAAAATCTAACCGGACTCGAACCAATTATTACCCCGGCAATTCACACAACAGATGTAAAGTAATATTTGGACAGTAAAGAGGGAAGCAAGGTTGTAATACTCAAAAGGACCGGTCGGGTCGTTACATAAGAATAAGGACTCCTTACTCGAAGATAATTCTATCCTAGTTAAGAGAGGAGTTAGAAGTTGAACATAACTAGAACTCTTCCACCAAGGAAGAGTAAAGCAATAGACTTCTAGTTATTTCTTATTCTACTAACTCTATATATTGTAGGATGTTCTCATGTTATAGGCACACACAAACACTGAAGTTAAACAAGAGCTGAAAGCACAATAGCAAGGCATATTGCAAGAAATTCCTGTGTGATTCAAGTGTGCGAACCTGAAGCTACATGAACCAGATAGAAGAACCAGTTCCAAGTGTCTGTCTTTTATTCTAGTTTCATTGTAGTAGGGCTTTTGAGTTGTACCTTTTAGCTTTATCTAGAAGCAATTATACTAGGTACTTTGAGTGTAGTATTCAAGTTAGAGTTAACTTGAAATTGTCGCAACAGTCTGAGGGTGGTTGCCACATATGGTTAGGGGTAATCCTTACGTTTACAAAGAGTTTTGTAAATGCTGTTTTTGGCTTAGTGATTTAGTGAAGTGTTGGGAAAATGTTTACTAGGTAGTAAGTCGTGGTTTTTTCACCTTTTGAGCCGGGTGTTTTTCACATAAAAATACTTGTGTTCTTTACTTGCCGTATTTATTATTCCGCAATAATAGTATAAGGAACACATAGAAGAACCAGGTCCTTCTATAATATGTGAACGCGAAAAATTGGACACCTCACAAATCACCCCCCTCTTATGTGGTATAGAAGTATAAAACATCAATTGGTATCAGAGCAGGTTATCCTTGAAGAGGCTAAAACCTTAGGAGAAGATCAAGATGAGTGCACCACCTGGAAATTGGGAAGGGCAATCCACTGCTAGGCCACCACTCTTTAATGGCTAGTACTACTCTTGGTGGAAGAACAAAATGAGAGATCACATTCAAGGAAAAGACTATGAGCTATGGGACATTGTCACTGATGGTCCACTGGCAACCTTGAAGAAAAATACTGAAGGAGTAGATGCGCCAAAAACAAGAGTGGATTGCAATGCTGAGGACTTGAAGAAGTGGGAGAATGATGCTAAAGCCAAGAAATGGCTTGTTTGTGGGCTTGGTCCAGATGAGTACAACAGAATCCAAGATTATTCCACTGTTAAGCAAATCTGGGACACACTGCAAGTGGCCCGTGAAGGAATGACTCAGGTAAAGAGATCTAGAGGAACTCTACTGTATTCTTAGTATGAGAACTTATTTATAAAGGATGGGGAAACCATTCAGGAGATGTACACAAGGTTCACTGCATTGACAAATGAACTAAAATCTCTTGGAAGGATTATCCCTGAAGAAGAGAGGGTTGAGAAGATACTTACTAGGGTCTTGCCAATCACTTGGGAAAGCAAGATCACTGCCATCTAGGAGTCAAAGAACATTGCCACTCTCCCACTAGATAAATTGATTGGGAATCTCACTGCCTATGAATTTAGGAGACAAACCATAAAAATGGATGTACCTAAGAAGGAAAGGAACTTGGCATTCAGAATCACTGAAGGTTCTAATTTGGAAGATGATGAAATGGCTATGACCACCAAAGACTTCAAGAAGTACCTGAGGAGAGGAAATGGTTCTTCAAGAAGTGGAAGCTACAGCAAGGAAAAAACTCTTGAGAAGCAAACCAATGATGGCTGCTACAAGTGTGGAAAGATGGATCACCACATCAAAAATTGTCCTTTTTGGGAAATTGAATGAAAGAAGGAAAGAGCTGAACGAAGGAACAGGAAGAAGGAACATATTCAACCCAAGAAAAGCAACAACAAAGGATCAACCAAGGCTATGATCGCTGCTTGGGGAGAAAGCTCAGATGAAAGATCAGATGATGATGATGAATGGGCACTTATGGCCATTGGAGAATCAGATGAAGAAACTGAGATAAGTGTCTTTCATCTCAAAGATAAGATTAAATTTTTGTCTAAAGAAAGGTTATCTAAGTTACTACTAGAGCTAATTGATGAATTTGAGGATGTGAATAATGAAAAGGAGCAGCTGTCAAAAGAATGTGTGATTTTGAAAGCTAAGTGCAAAAACCTAGAACATAGGGCTTGTGAAACTGAAAGTGAAAATACTGTGTTGAAGAACCAGGTTCATGCACTCGACATAATTGTCCTAGAACTTAGATCTGAAAATCTAAAATTGAAATTAGAAACAGGTAAAAAGACAGCTGATCACACACAACTCACTTTAGAGGAAAATATAGGAAAAATGAAAGGTGAGTTTTATAAGAGGGATGGACAGGTAATAGTCCTAAAGGAGGATCTGAACAAGGTAAAGCATGAGCTAGACAGAACCTGTAAATAGAACAGGTCCTTCGATGCACTTTCATTGCTACAAGAACATCATAGTAGCAATAGAAGATGACTTGGCTTTGGGAACTCTGCACCTAAGTGGGATCCCAAAAGTAAGTACTTCACACTCCCTGAGAACAAAATTTGCACACACTGTGGTAACACTGATCACTATAAGAGTGAATGCACTGCAAAAGAGAAGGCAGATCAAAAGAACAAAAAGTTTGTTCCTGGAAAAAATAGGCTGCCTAGTTGGGCTAAAAAGAATTTGATTTATCCTTTTGCCTATAGAAAAAGACCCAAACTAGTTTGGGTTCCTAAGACTAACCACTGATTTCCTTTTGCAGGTCCAAGTAAAGGGGCGCATCCAGATATGGTGCATGGATAATGGCTGTTCAAAGTACATGATAGGAAGCAAGAACGAGTTCCTTTCTTTTGAGGATCTTAAAAAAAGTAATGTCTCCTTTGGAAATAGAAAGAAAGGTGAGATCATTGAGGTTGGAAAGGTAGGTAAGACTGATTCTCACTCTATTGAGAATGTCTACTTAATAGATGGACTGAAGTACAGTCTAATAAGTGTATTATAATTGTGTGATAGAGGTAACATGGTAGCCTTCACCTCTATAAAATATTTTGTGATTAATCTTACCACTGACAAGATAGTTTTGCAGGGAAATAGAGTGAACAAAATATATGTTATGGATCTGTCCACAGTTTCAGTTTCAGATAATGAACTCACTTGCTTAAGTGTGTTGGATAATGATCCCCTCCTTTGGTACACGATACTTGGACATCCAAGGACTTAGTGATAGGGCTGCCTAACATTAAGTTCAAAGAAGATAAAGTTTGTGAGGCTTGTGCAAGGTAAGATCCTCTTTCAAAAGCAAGAAAATGGTAAGCACTACCCGGACGATGGAACTGATCCATATGGATCTTTGTGGACCAATGAGAACATTGAGCAAAGGGGGTAAGAGATATGTTATGGTGCTTTTTGATGATTACTCTAGGTTTACTTGGACATTGTTTTTAACATCTAAAGATGAAGTGTTTGACATGTTCACTTCTTTTGTTAGAAAAACTCATAAACAACTAGGTAATCAACTTGTATCAATTAGGTCTGATCATGATACTGAATTTAAAAATGGTAAATTTGCTGAATTTTGTGATGTGCATGGCATAGATCATAACTTTTCTGCTCCTAGGACTCCATAACAAAATGGAGTAGTTGAAAGAAAGAATAGGACATTGAAAGAAATGGCTAGGACTATGCTTCTTGCTAGTAAATTGCCCCATAGCTTCTAGACAGAAGCTGTGAACACTGCATGCTACGTTATAAATAGGTGCATGACTAGACCTCTTGTTGAGAAGACTCCCTATGAGTTACTTAAAGGGAGAAAACCAAATATATCCATCTTAGGGAATTTGGATGCAAGTGCTTTGTGCACAATAATGGTAAAAACTCTCTAGGTAAGTTTGATCCCATAAGTGATGAGGGAGTATTTTTGGGATATTCTTCACATAGTAAAGCTTATAAGATTTATAACAAAAGAACCATGTGTGTTGAAGAAAGTGGACATGTGTTTTTTGATGAAACTAACATTTTCTGAGAGGCAGGAACAAGATGATGAAGCAATCAGACTGTTAAGAAACTCAAATGAAACCACAGCCTAGACTGAAGCTGCACCAGAGGAAGGAACAGGTCCTTCCACCTAGGGCAACCTAACAAGTAGAACTGAACAAAGAGGAACTGATCCTTAAACCTCGAGGGAACCTGTCTATGAACTTGTTCCTCAAAAACAAAATATTGAAGGAACATTTAGGGGAAACCAGCTGGTTGTGAAACCTTACAAGTATCAAAGTTCTCATCCCATTGAGAACATAATCACTGATCCAACCTCTGGTCAAAACCAGATCCTCTTTGAAGAATCTTTGTGCTTTTGATGCTTTCTTATCTCCTATTGAACCTAAGAATATTGCCGAGGCTTTGCAGGATACAGACTGGGTGAATGTAATGCAAGATGAACTCAACCAATCTGAGAGAAGTCAAGTTTGGCATCTGGTACTAAGACCCAATGACATATTAGTAAATGGCACAAAATAGGTCTTCAGAAACAAACTTGACGAAGATGGAACAGTTACAAGGAACAAGGCAAGATTGGTGGTTCAAGGATATAGTCAATAGGAGGGCATATATGTAACGCCCCAAACCTAGGGAGGCGTGGCTGGCACCCGGTGTCGTACTGGCCCGAGCGAACCCCTCTGTAACTTAGGTCGAGTTGGCTGAACTCATTCTTTTTGTAACTATCATGGGCCAACATGGCCACAACTCATAATGTATAACTGTAAGTGCGCAAATGCTGTATTACAGATCCATCGTACTTAAAACATGAATACAGACGATCATCAAGGCCTCCGACATACTGTACATAATGAACTTGTGTCTATAAAGCCTCTAAGAGTAGTTTACATCAAACGGGACAGGTCCCCGACCTACCCATAAATGTGTAGTAAAACTCTGACATGATGACTTATAGACTCGGCTGCACTCCGAATGAAGTGGAGTCTTATCGATCTTTCGCTGAATGCTAACCTCGTCTACTATGAGGGTTCGACAAACTGATTTCCTACACCTGCATGCATGAATGCAACATCTACAACAAAAAAGACGTCAGTACGAATAATGTACCGAGAATGTAAGGTACACTTGAAACATAACAATAAGTCAACATTAATGAAAGAGATATAAGAATCAACCTGAACCTTTGAAGTGCCACCGTATATGCATACTAATTATACTTACATATATAATGCCTCTTTGGGACTATTATCAATATCGTAACATGACTGCCCAACTGATCAGTGGTAACTGCCCAACCGGCCGTAGCTCGGTGGTAAATGTATAACTGCCCAACTGGTGGTAACTGCCCGAACGACCGTAGCACGGTGGTAAATGCATGACTGCCCGATCGGTCGTAGCACGATGGTAAATGCACAACTTCCCAACCGGCCGTAGCTCGGTGGTAAATGCATAACTGCCTAACCGGCCATAGCATGATGATAAATGATGATTCATGTAACACTACATTATGAACATTAATAGCGGAAAATTGCATTTTGACGTTATTGTTATTGTGTCGGCTATTCGGTAATGTTCGAAGTTGTGTAGTGGATGGAAATCATTGGAGTAACTTGGATATATAGTTGTAGTTGTCATTGATATATGTTTTAAAGGAAAAAAATATTGGAGAAGTATGCTTGATAAACATAGCTGAGCTTGCTCGTTGTATCATATAATGGGTTTAGCCAACTCGACCTATGCATGTTCTAGTTTTAGTCGAATGATCATGAGTTACAGAGTGGTTTGCCCGTGCCAGTAAGGCACCGAGTGCCAGCCACGCCCCCTAGGTTTGGGGCGTGACAATAGATTATGATAAGACCTTTTCTCCAGTTGCAAGATTTGAAGAAATTAGACTTCTTACAGTATTTGCTGCTTACATGGAATTTACTCTCTATCAGATGGATGTCAAGAGTGCCTTTCTTAATGGCTATCTAAAGAAAGAAGTGGTATCATAGCAGGTCGTGTCCTATAGAGTCTACAAAGCCGTGCCTAGTAGAGTCTCACTTATAGGTGTGTTGCGCGCTATATTTATAATTGAGAGGCTATAGGGCATTTGGGAAATGTTACCCTTCTTTTGTTTCCAGATCATGCCATAAAGCTGAGTCATAAGAAGTCAGTATGAAGCTTTCGCTGAATTTTGTATGCACCAGTGGTGCAGGTATCACAGTAGAGCTTTAAGGTGTGGATGTAATTCCCACCTATGTGTAAGGGGGGGGGGGGGGTTATGAAAGCGACAGAAGATACGATACTAATTGAAAGGTAAGTAATGTAAAGGTGAAAAAGATATGAGATACTCAAGTGCAGAAGGTTGTGAATAGTCCAGACTTCAAATAGAGGTTGGGTTTTAGTTTAGTTTATACAGGAGACTCTGGCAAATGTTTTGTAAATATCTAAGAGTTAACATTCGAGGACGAATGTTTCTAAATGGGGGAAGGATGTTACATCCCGTACTTTTGAGCGTTGGATTTGTCGTAAGATAATTGACATAAGTTCAAGAACAAGATTATTTTTGGGGTTATAAGTATTTATGCTATTTATAACAAGTTATAAGTAAATTCGTGAAGGTCAGAGGGTCAATGAATCGAATAAATGAGTTTCGTCGAAGTTTGTCATTTTGGGATGAAAAAACGGTCCAAGCTATAATACCCTATATTTATGAACTAGTACACTACAATATACCATGTGACCATGATAGTAAGGTATATAAAGTATATTAAAAATGATTAGTATTTAAGTGAAAAGAGATTTAGAAATTAATTATGTGTGTAATTAGTTAAGTTGGAAATTATAGTGGAAGACTAATTTAATTGAATTATTGAGTATATAGTTGGTGTAGTGGATAACATTCCACATGTCACATGGTGGCAAAAACATTAGTGACTAATCTACACCCAGAAGTGGTAGTGGCACTATTAAACTCAATGTCTCAAGAGAGAAGCTAAGGAGGATATGTGTAAATGGAAAAAGGTTACAATTATGTCTCTTGTTTTACTTGATTTGAGAATGAAATTGAAGAATAGATAGGTTCAACATAGTGTAGAAGAAAAGAACATTATTTTGAGATTATATTCAGCAACATGAGCTCAAAATTTCATGAAAGCAAAGTGTAATTTTTCTCAAAGACAATATACGGGTTTTGTGCACCGCCTCGATCTCGTTGTTCCGTTTTGGTGCATTGGTTAATACGGGCTTTCTTTGATATGAAATAAGGTTGAATAAGAGTATTTCTTGGCAAATAAAGTAAAAGTTTTCCTCTCCTTTGTATATTTAAATTCGTCTAGGTCATGGCTAAATTGTGGAATGAGAATTATGGAATTAATAGTGAAAAATCATATTTTGACGTTGTTGTTATTGTGTCGGCTATTTGATAATGTTCGAAGTTGTGTTGTGGATGGAAATCATTGGAGTAACTTGGATATATAGTTCTAGTTGTCATTGATATGTGTTTTAAAGGAAAAAAAATATTGGAGAAGTATGATTGATAATCGTAGCCGAGCTTGCCGCTCGTTGTATCATAGAATGGGTTTAGCCAACTCAACCTATGCATGTTCTAGTTTTGGTCGAATGATCATGAGTTACAGAGTGGTTCTCCCATGCCAGTAAAGCACCGGGTGCCAGCCACGCCCTCTAGGTTTGGGGCGTGACAATAGACTATGATGAGACCTTTGCTCCAGTTGCAAGATTGGAAGAAATTAGACTCCTTACATCCTTTGCTGCTTACATGGAATTCACTCTCTATCAGATGGATGTGAAGAGTGACTTAATGGTTATCTAAAGGAAGAAGTGTTTGTCAAGCAACATCTGGGTTTTGAAAGCAAGACATGTCCTGATTATGTGTACAAGCTTGACAAGGCACTTTATGGGCTCAATCAGGCTCCAAGAGCATGGTATGAAAGATTGTCAAAGTTCTTGCTTGAGCATGGCTTCAAGAGAGGTAAAATTGACAATACTTTATTCTTGAAAGAAAAAGGTAAAAATCTCTTGGTAGTTCAGATATATGTTGATGATATAATCTTTGGAGCAACTACTGATAAGTTAAGTAAAGAATTTGCTAAACTAATGGAGACTGAATTTGAAACGAGTATGATAGGTGAGCTTAATTTCATTTTAGGCTTACAAATTAAATAAAATTCAAATGGAACTATGATCCATTAGTGGAAGTATGTGAAAGAGTTGCTTAAAAGGTTTAAAATGGAATACTCCAAATAAATTGACACTCCTATAGAAACAACCACAAAATTGGATATAGATGAACCTAGTTTATTTGTTGATCAGAAGTTATATAGGGGAATGATGTCGCGCCCCGTTTTCTCACGAAAGCGGGTTTCGACATATGACAACTCTTTTAAAGGAAGGTAATTAAAAGAGAATAGTCGCCACCTAAAGACTTTTAAGGTGCGTTAGGGCACCTATTTACGAATAACTCTGTTTTAACTAGTCCGTGTCACCAAAGATCGGGTAAGAGCTCAAATTACCTCAAAGAGATGGTGTTAGACACTCTTCGAGGTCCAACACTGTGGGTCCCGATCGAACTTTAAACTATGTGGATTAGAGAATTAAGCTAGGTGATCAAATAAATAAAGAAAGATGTAGGAGTTGAAAACTCTATTATAACATAAGAATTAACTATATGACTAATTGATATAAGTCTTAAAAAATAACAAGTAATACAGTTGTGTTGATTTATGACTAAGTGTGAACAACAAGTATATAAAAGGATGGGGGGCCTAAGTTTTTTAGCCTAAATGATCACCCCGTGCAACATAAATAATACTTCGCAACTCCCTTATGGTAGGGGTTGCTCATATTATTCAATGGGCACAGACTATCATCTCCTGCCACCCAATTACTATGTTGAAGTTATTACTTAAAGGCACTCTAATTCAATTCTAAACCGTATCCTATGCGTGCACTGCCCGTCACATGCATATGGTCTAGGAGGCTTTGGACCTACTATTAGGTAGTTCTAGACTTTACTTAGGTTGCTCAGAATGATAAAACTAGGCAACATTCAAAACATATAGGACTACACATAATCAACACATGAGGGCTCAAGTTTGTCTCCTCATATAGACACAGATGCATGCAGGCAGTTATGAACTCATGCCAACGATGTTCAGATTATTAGGTAGGCCACGATATATAGGCAGGCTTGGGGTCAAGGTATATTAAATTGTTCAAGACCTATAGGCATGATTTTTATGTGATTGGACGATTCAAAAATACATAAAGTCCTATAGGTAGTATTTCTAGGCAGATTATCTTGACAAAGCGGTTGATTTTAACATATGACCCTATAAAAGATCCTATATGCATGATTTCTAGGTGAGTGGTAGCACCCTATAGATATGATCTCTACATGATTTGCGTCTAGGCAGTGAGGCCATTAAAATGCAGATTTACTTATTTTTATCCCTATAGGCATGATTTTTAGACGAGCTATGTAACAAGAAGAGAATAACAACAAAATATCTGTTTTTAATTAATCAATTCAAGATCCTATAGACATGGTATCTAGATGAGTCAAGTGATTGAGAGAAGTACGATAAAGCATGCATTTCTAGTTATTGCATTTAGTTCCTCTAGGCATGATATCTAAGCGCAACAAATCCAATTTCAGACCTTATAGGCATACTTACTAACGTTTGCATGTTAAGGAATTATATTAACGCTAGGTCATGCTTTCTAAGTGAATAGACAAGTTAATCGACATGTTGTGCAAATAATTCCCAAAGGTGGGACATGGAAAGCAAATAAACAATTAGAGCCCTATAGATATACTTTCTACCCATTCATGCAAAGATAGAGCATCCCAGCCCCCAGCTTTCACTAATCCCCTAGATGTTGTTTAAAACAAGTTATTATAGGCCCAAGTGGAAGAATACATGCTTCAAATATGACCAAATTACAAGCTGAAACAAATGCTTGCCCAATAAGCAATTACAGGCCCAAAGAAAATAGCCCAGTGACACTTCTGGGTCTTCAGCGGCCCCATTCTTTGCACAAACAACAGACTCAATCCCAGCTTCACCCAAGGCATCAGAGTGTGCCAGTTACAAGGTACAACTCCAACAACACACATGGATCAAAGCTAGGCCCAAATGGAGGACTTACTTACCCAGCCGGATGCCAAACTTAACCATAAAACTACTGGGATTAATTAAACAACCTTTTGAAATCTACACACTGAATTCTCGAAACTGTATCTAACATCAGTTTTCACGAAGCATATTGACAAGTTCATAGGCCATACATAAGGCAGGTTCATGCTTGCATTCTTTGAGAACAAAGCTAAGGTGATAGAATTGACCAACATGAGATAGCATACTACTTCAAGTAAAATTTCTAAGCAAACATGGTCCAGGATTAGCATAAAGAACTTAGTTGTGAGATTTTAAACATGAGAGTCTAATAAAATCGTGGACAGAAAGGCAACAAAGTATAGTCCTCACATAAGGATGTCTAACATGAAAAACTGATAAAAATGGCATAACCAAACAAGTTGGTGGACATGGTCTGCAAACAAACCTTAATTCGAACATGCTAAGTACCAGTCATAACACAAAAGGCTTAAGCAACACTAGAGCTTAGTAGGCAAGGATACATAAAAACTAGACTATCAAATTACACATAAGAGGAAAGCCGGATGGTGCACTTTTACCTTGTAAATCATAGGTAGTACTAGACAACATGGGATTAAGTCAGGTAGGGAACACACCTTAATGCTCACAATTAGCAGGGCAATACTTTTGGCTAATAACATGGCTAAGAACTAACTCTAGTAGGGTATTAAGTACACATGAATGATCCAACAGGAATTAAAACACATGAGTTGATTTATCACAAAGATACGGAACAAGGCAAGGATATAAACTCAGAATGAGTGAAGGTATAAAAATTCAAACACACAAAAACACACTAGGTTGGGCATGCTTAAGGTAGTGAGGATCATTCATGCTGAATGCATATAATAGGCATACATCAAAGTCAGAAGTTGGACAAGTTCAGATGCTAGAAAAGTTATGAGTCATAAATGACAGGGATAACACGATAGCATATAGATTCACAAAGTTTAAGTGACATAGATGTACAAACATGAACACAACGAGAAGGAATGGAATTGACAGAGCCAAAGACACTTACCGGTTGTGAATTAACAAACGGGTAAACAAGAAGAATAATTCCAATAATACTTCAATCATTGACAACAGAGAGAGCAGCAGAACCCAAAACTCAGTGCGTCAGAGTTCCCAAGGATCTCAGATGAACCCCGGGCAGTATGAGAGAATAGTTCTTCTGCCCCGTTAAAGGGGATTACGAAGGGGTTTATATAGTAGTAGAAATCGAACAAGAAAACATAGAAAATAATTAATCAATCACAAAATAAGGAAATAATATCACATGCAATTAGTAATAGAACCGGTAAAGGGAAAATCAAAATTTCAAACCCTAGTTAAGTCAAATGGCAATGAATCTGGTCGGAAATGCGAGAATCGTTCATTGTAGAGTATATATAGATGAAATATTTCCAGTTCTTCACAAAATCGGAGTTAATCAGGTCTTCCCTTGAAAGGAGTTCTTTCCAAAAATAGAGAAAGAACTAAGTAATACCACAAATGCGTATACAATAGCAAAGTATCACAAAATAGGTAAGTAAATCATGGATTGATTCCATTTTTAGATTGGAATCAGAGAGAAATCAGTAGGGGTCGCTAGGGTTTCTCAGAAGAGGAAAGGGGTTGAGAGGTTTTGAGGGTGTCTAATAGGGGAAAATGGGACTAGGGTTTGGGTCATGGGGATATAAGAAAAGGTGGGAAATTATTATGGGTCGTTGATCATTTGAGATCAACGGCCAGGATCAAAAAGGGAAGTGGGGCGGGTCAGGAGATGGGTATAGGATAGTGGGCTGCTGGTGCTGGATTAAAGGGTATTGGGCCAAGGTTTTTGGTCCGAAAATTGGCCATATATTGGGCTAATAATTAAATATACCAAAATTGTTAAAATAAATAATTTATAAAAATAATTAATAGATAATAAAATATTACTTGTACAATAAAATGATTGAAAATATTAACTTAACATTTATAAAAATAAAAAAAATTCTATTTTAGCACGAATAATGTAATAAATATAATTATGCATGGAATATAGGCTATTATTGCAAAATTATGTAAATGGCTCAAAATGCAAAGATGATTATATGAAATGAAGTAAAATATTATAAAACATATATGTAGATATAAATAATAAATTTAGATGATTAAGTCACCACAAAATAATTTCAAAGGGTAGTTAATAAATATTCAAGTAATTTAAATGCAAGAAAATTGATTCTAAAGCTTTAAAAATTATGAAAATTATAGAAATACTTGTATAACTCTTGTAAATTTAGTAATGATGTAAAATGATATTTTGAGAGTATATATACTATTTGAAAAAATATGAGGACAAAATTGGGTATCAACAAATGCTTGGCTCTTAGTTATATCTCACTGCTAGTAGACCTGACATTGTTTTTAGTGTAGGCCTTTGTGCTATATTTCAGGCAAATCCAAAGGAGTCTCACTTGACTGCTGTCAAGAGGATCTTGAGATACCTAAAAGGCACCACTGACCTTTGTATATGGTATCCGAAAGGTAGTAATTTTAACTTAGTGGGATATGTTGATGCTGATTATATAGGTTTTCTTGTGGATAGAAAGAACACCATAGGTATGACACACTTTCTTGGCTCATGTTTTGTGTCTTGGGCCACCAAAAAGTAAAATTTTATGGCATTGTCTATTGCTGAAGCTGAGTATGTTGTGCCCTCATGTTGCGCTCAATTATTGTGGATCAAACAACAATTAATGGACTTTGAAATTGATGTAGGTTGTATCCCCATCTTTTGTGATAATACCAGTGCAATTAGTATGATCAAGAACCCGGTTCATCACAAAACAACTAAGCATATAAATGTTAGGCATCATTTTTTGAGGGACAACTATGAAAAAGGTTTGATCACTGTGAAATTTTGTGCTACTGACAAGCAAATAACTGGCATCTTCACAAAAGCTCTAAGTAGAGATCAGTTTGAAAGGAACATGTTAAAATTAAAGATGATTAAGATTTCCTAAAATGAACCAGTTCTAACTCAAAAATTGGTTAGACAATTTGTGAATTTTGTACATAATTAGATTAGATTTTGCTCAGTCTCATACTTTTACTAGTATACTCTTGTGCCATGTGCTAAAATGTCTCATTAATCTCTAATGATATTATCTTTATTTTCTTGGAAAATTCAGACTTACACAAGAGAATCCTCAATGAAGTACCTAGTTCATCAAGATTACATGGTATGTACTCTCCACTTAGCATATTTTGAAATAATTATATTTGGATCATGATCAAAAGGAGAGTCCCATTTAATCCCAACTTCCCTAAAGCTTATCCGTTTCAAAAAGAACCAGTTTCACCCAAGGAGAGTCCACATCGCAATAATTGCCTGACTCCTAGTTTGATTAGACTCATGAGCTTATGAAAAGCTGTCGTTACCCAATTAAACTCTCCCTCTTTAAATTGATTTGGTCTTACCCATTTTTTCATTCTAAACTCCCATGCCGTAAAACGATTCTCTCTATCTTCTCTTATCTTCTCAACACTCACACTTCGTCTACAACCATCAATGGCCAACCTCTCTGAAAATCCCCCATCACCACCTAAAGAATCCACACCCACACCTTCAACCACACCCTCAATCGCACTTATCTCTAAGAAAGGAAGGTTCAAGATGCTTGCTCGTAAAGTAGTCACTGGAGGAGAACCAATTAAGAAAATTAATGAGCAATTGAGGGCAAGTCAGGCAGAAGAACCCGGTAAATCTGAAGAATCATTTAAGTCTACAACTGAGGGGGAAGAAACGGTTTCATCTGAAACAGAACAGGTAACTTCTGGTTCTAAAATTAAGTCTGATATAATTTCTGAAGTTGCTGAGAATCTGGAAAATAGATTTTTTTTGGTTGGAACTATGTGTGGGGTTGAAACCACTGAATCTGGAAAAATTGGTGGTAAAGATAAAAAGAAAAAAGAAAACAAGAGTGAGGGTGCTCAAGGTGCTGTGAGGGAAAGGAAAAAGAAGGAGTGGCTGAATCTTCACCTACTCCTGCTAAATTGACTGAGGAGACTGGAGCTATGGTGTTGTGAAATGAGGATGCTGCTGAGAAGGTAGAAAATTTGAGAAAACAAGGGTGTAGTGGGTCTGGAGATGCAAGTGTTGCTGAGGGGCTGATTAGGTTGAGGAAGAGGTTCCAAGAACCTGTTCCATCTGCAGGAACCCCTCAAAGACCTACTGAAACGAGTGTCTGACAGTTACAATCCGAAAAAGAAGAAGAGTCCACGAGTTAAAGTTCCTGGAACTGCTAGGGAAAACAAGAAGAGAAAGGCTACCTTTTCTATCCCCGTAGAGACTCCTCCTATAAGAGGAAGAGCTACAATGAGTCAAAAGAAGTAAAGTGAGGCTGAACTAGAAAGAGCCCTATAAGAGAGTAAAAGAAAAGCTGTTACAAAGGAAAAAAGAAAGTGAGTGAGCTTGTTGAGGCAGTTGACATTGAGGAGATGGACCTGGTCCTTTGTGATGAAGACAAGACAGAGGAGGTGGAGGTTGTGATTCCAAAGACAAAGAAAAGAAAGACTTCCAAGAAGAAGTCACATTCAAAGACTGCTGATGCAGAGCCTTCTACCTTGGCAAAAAGAACCAGGTCTGCAAGAAAGTCTAGGAAAGTGAAAATAATGGAGGAAGAGGAAAGTGAAGAAGAAAAGGAATCTGATAAAAGCAGGACAAGTTGGTCAAGCTTGGGAAAAGAACCGTCTTGAAGGGTAAACTCCTCGGGGACTTTGAGGAGGAAGGCATGGTGATGCTTCTGGAAAAACTACAACTGCAGGGTTGGAAGGATATGGTCCTTCAGATGGATAGAAAGCTTGCCAGAACTGAGATTGTTGAGTTCATGAAAAATTGTGATATAAAAAATGGCAGAGTCAACAGTGTGGTGAAGGAGGTGACTGTGAGCTTTGATGACAAGGAATTGGGAGAGATTCTGGGAGTACCTGCTGAACGGTACAATGATTACAAAAAGTTAAAATGGCCAAGCCTAGTAAACCTCCCCACCTCACTTGCCATTACAAGGAAGTTTGCTGACAATGAGGAAGAGCTTCAGCCCAAGGCTGTTTACAAAAGTGAGATGAGGCCTGCCTACAAAGTACTGTTTGAATTTGTTAACAAGGCCGTGTTGCCCAGGCAGGAAAGAAGACATATTGCTACCTTCATGGACCTGGTCCTTATAGAATGCCTGGATAGTGGGAGGCCGATCAATTGGCTTGAGTTTGTCATCCAGCTTCTTAATAGGGTTCTAACTGGAACCAAAACTTATGCCATACCCTGTGGTTTCATTCTCACCGCTGTGCTCGTCACTTCAAGGTACCCCTAAAGAAATGAGATGTAAGTACAAGTAAAGATCACTTTGGGTCCAACACCTTGACTGCATGTGAATATAAAGTCCTCACTACTCCCAAAGGACCTGGTTCATCCAAGAAGGTGCCTGTGAACAACAAAGTGAGAGCCTTGGTGCAAGAGAGTGAGGCTAAGGATGCTGCGATTGAGAGGCTGAAGAAGAGGTTGGCTGAAGTAGAAACTGAGAGAGATGCTCTCAGGGCTGAGCTTGCAAAAGAGAAGGAGAAGAATGAAGGCATTCTTCATGATATATTGAAGTTGATTCAGGCCAGAAACCAAAAACTTGGTCCTTCCCAGAGTTGAAACCTTCATAGCCTAGTTATACAAACCAGTGATCCGGAGGGGATTTTTTTTGTTCTTTTTGCTCATGATCCAGTACCTTTATTTTTATTTACGCTTTGTGGATGACTAGTATCAATGATAATCAACTGTTTTTGTGCTCTAACTATTTGTTGATGCTTCTTAGATAGCTAATATCATTAGATTGATAAATGATGCTTGACTCCATATTTGATGTAGCCCCAGTGGCCATGAGTGATATCTATTAAAATCTGGTTATCTAACATAATTATGCAACTTTTCGATGATGCCAAAAGGGGGAAGATAGGTTGTGCCTTTTTACTTTAGACTGTGATATTTATAACCTAATGAACCTGGTCCTTAATGATTTATGACTTCAAAACGGACAGTATTTTAACATTGTGTTGATGTTGAGCTAAGTTGAAACAAGTCTTATGCTTATGAAAAGCACAGAGTTTGTCATCATCAAAAAGGGGAAATTTGTTGGCCTAAGTAAAGTTGACAAAGGAACTCAAGCATGAACCAGGTCCATACACACTGCACATAGACACGAGCATATTCGAGCACAAGGCATGCACATGAAGGAGATGAGCTTAAGTGGTTATATCTTATATCTCCTGAATGAAAATGTTGCATAAGTGTGAGGAGAAGGACTCCTTACTCGAAGAGAGCTCTATCCTAGATAAGGGAGGAGTTAGAAGTTGAAGATAACTAGAACTCTTCCACCAAGGAAGAGTAAATCATTAGACTTCTAGTTATTTCCTATTCTACTAACTCTATATATTGTAGGATGTTCTCGTGTTACATGTACGTACGAATGCTGAAGTTAAACGAGAGTTGAGAGAAAAATAGCAGGGCATTTTGCAAGCAATTCCTGTGTGATTCAAGTGTGCGAACCTGAAGCTACATGAACCAGATAGAAGAACCAGTTCCAAGTGTCTGTCTTTTATTCTAGTTTCATTGTAGGAGGGCTTTTGAGTTGTACCTTTTAGCTTTATCTAGAAGCAATTGTACTAGGTACTTTGAGTGTAGTATTCAAGTTAAAGTTAACTTGAAATTGTCGCAACAGTCTGAGGTTGGTTGCCACAAAAGGTTAGAGGTAATCCTTAGGTTTACAAAGAGTTTTGCTGTTTTTGGCTCAGTGATTTAGTGAAGTGTTGGAAAAAATCCTACTAGGTAGTAGGTCATGGTTTTTTTACCTTTTGAGCTGGGTATTTTTCATGTAAAAATACTTGTGTTCTTTACTTTCCTCATTTATTATTCTGCAACAGTAGTATAAGGAACACATAGAAGAAACATGTCCTTCTATAATCTGTGCACGCGAAAAATTGGATACCACACAAATTACCTCCCCCCCCTCTTGTGTGGTATTGAAGTATAAAACATCAACTGGTATCAGAGCCCTGAGGCCTGAACCCTTTGCCATAACCCCGGAAATTAACCGGAAGAACGCAATAGGAGAGACACTAATCTCATAACCCCAGAATATTCCCATCTCATTGAATTCTTCGTAAGTGTTTGCTTCTTTGCTTTGCACCCTTGAATTCCTTGCGTGTTTAGTAATTTCGTAGTAATTTTTAGTAGTAAAAAAATCACAATCATCTTGTTCATAACCACTTGAGCAATAAACTCATTAGTAGTTTAGATTAGACGAGAATCATAAATCCTCATGGGAAGATACTTTCTCAACACTTTATTGCTTGTTGACAACGTTTACTTACGTGTGTGTTTGGACCCAACATTCACTCGTCGAACCTAAAATGGGGAAGCTAACTCTTTCCGTTCTAACACAGAAACAAGAAGTAATTCACAGAGGCATAGATGGTGCGAGAAAGAAAAATAATTTGTGAGCAAAACAATAGAGAGTATAAGAGGTGTGGAAATAAAAAGAGGTTTTGCTTTTGAGTTTGTAGTTGGACTTTTGAATGTTTTCTCGAGAATCGAGAGTCAATTTATCCGGCAAACTACTAGGGGCTCATGTAGCTCATGCCGGATTAATCGTATTCTGGGCGGGAGGTTCTGTTTGTCTTTATTACTATTATTTACAGTGAATATTGTTTACTGTGCACCATTTCTTTCCCCGACACTAATAAGCGATTTCTTGAAATATAACTCCATTTTTTAAAATAAATATTGAAGCCTGGAGGTAAGCAAGTTGTGGAAAAATTTGAAAGCAGGAGAAGCTAATGATCATAAGGGGTGTTTGGTGTACGAACAAAGATTATAATGCTATGATTATAATATTGAGATTAGTAATTCTCCAATTATTTAGTATTAGTGTTAATCTGTTTGGTTCATTAAAATTAAAGTGGAATGTACAATGTATAATGCAAACCTATACTTTCGTTTGAAGTTGGATAAACTTATATATGTTTGTTTTCGATTTTTAACCTTGGATATTTCAGCGATAACAGTGAAAATTAAGGGCTTTGAGGGGTAATATTATCATTTTAATAACTTTATCCAAGTATAGCTAACCGAACTACTAATTTTATACCATATTCAAGTGTGGAATAAATATTACCAAATATTTTGGTATAAATTTAAATTATAGTTTTAACTAACCGATAACCAAACACTAGAAAAACATAATCCAAAGTTTGCCATGTCTGCTAAAGTAAAGGATGATTTTGATAAATATTCACTTTTAGAACCATTACTTGCAATATATATAACCAATATTTGCAAAGAAATTGAAAAATAGCCTCAACTTAACAAAGCGACAAACACCTGCTTCTTTTGGGCACTGTTACACTATATATTGAACTTGCTCTTCTTTGGCAACTCTCCTTTGTCACAAAGTCAAAATTACAGCTGCACAAAGGTCCTCATAACTCTTGAATATTTTGAAGCAATAGGTCCTAATCAGCTTTCAACTCCAGAAACTTTAGCTGTATTCTGAGTTTTTCAACAATCATCTTTCAATTTAAAATTTAAAATCCCCTTCTCTTCTCTTTTTGTTCTGAAACAAATATTCTAAACTTGTTAATTAACAATCTAGGTTGGACTAAGTGGAGCATTAGAAACATTATGCGGTCAAGGGTTTGGAGCAAGAATGTATAGGATGTTGGGGATACATTTGTAGACGTCATGCATCATATTATTCTTGTTTTCAATGGTGTTGCTGTTACTTGGTGGTATTCTGATATGATTTTGAGTTTAATTCATCAATGACATAGTTAAAGAAGCAGGGGTATTTTGAAAATTCTCATACCTGGATTGTTTGCATATGGTGTTTTGCAAAATGTTTTGAGATTTTTTCAAGAAAATTCAATTATCCCATCTCTGGTTTGAAATCTCAAAATGTTTTACAAAAGACAATATGCAAAAAATCTAGTTATGAGAAATTTCAACGACACCCCTGCTTCTTTAGCCATGCCAAGATCTTGATTTAGTAAAATCAAAATCATATCGAAATACTATCAGATAACAACAATCAACACTGAGAAATAAAGAATGATATGAGGCACGATGTCTGTTGTTATATTCTCAGCAATTTATACATTCCTGTTCCTAACCCTTTGACGCATAATGTCTCCTGTGCACCACTTAGTCCAACCTAGATTTTAACTAACATGTTAAGAATCTTTTCCCGGAATCAAAAGAGAAGAGAATTGAATTTTAAGCTTTAAATTAAAAATGACGGTTGAAAGTATCCGTTCAAAGAGTTGTGTCTTTTCTAAGAAATTGTGTTTTAACAAGCATCTAATATTATAAATACATGATTTACACCGAGAAACAAAATTACAATCATATCCTTCCTCTCTTCTCAATATCCAAAATGTTGCACCCTTTTTTAAACCGGGTTAAAGTGCAACATATTGAAAATTCTCGACTTTTATTATTAAAGTAGGAGTCGTCACTTAACAATTACAAAGGTGTGTTAGCACACCTAAATTAATTAACTTAGTGTTGTGAAATTAACTTCATTTAAACACTAAGAGAGTAAGGGTTCAAATAGTCCTAAAGGGAAGGTGTTAAACACTCTTTAACAAACGGCTTATTTTCTTTAAATAAAAAAATTCTCAAGAAAATCTTATTTTGAAACTTGGATTTTTGAACTCTTTGAATCAAAAATCCTTTTCTTTTAGGATTTGGAAGTTAGCCATTTGAATAAACGTTAAAAAGAACGTTAGAGTTGTATTATTAACCTGCTCCTAATCTTATTTAAAACGACTTAATTTTGACTATATAAAGGCTCTAAATGTTCCTACCAGATTAATTAAAACTTAAACGTATGATATAAAAGATAAAACACATAACTAAGCAATTAAGAATAGTCAAGGCAAATTAGATAATAATCCAATCCCACCCCAACGAACCCAAAGAATAAATGTAACCATAATTTAGTTATGGTTCAATTAATACAAATGAACCAAAAGTAATAAAGAATAATACCAATTTACATGCAAAACAAAGAATGAGTAGAAATAAAGATTATTAAAGTATCGAGAGAGTAAAGTAGTAGATAGCCGTTTTAGAAGAGATTGAAATATAAGAGTTTAAGAGAGATTTTGATGGTAAAAACTTGGTCTGCAGTTGAAAATATTTGGGTGTATTTATAGGTAAAAAAAAATAGCTAGGGTTAGAGTCAGGGCCGGGTGAGAGCATTAGCTGCGGGTGGAGGAGGATCTATATGTATCCTTGCGGGATCACCGGATACCGTAAATTTCGGTAGAAATCTTGTATATGTATATGTGCATACCTTGAAAATGATTAATTTAAATCACTTGACACCCTAAACATTAAAAGTCTTTAGGGAACACTGATTGAGCAGAATACTAATGCCTCTGCGCGTTAAAATTCTGGGTCCGCTTCTGGTTGCGGATTTAGATGAACCTAATAGTTTTTGCTTAAACCCTGTATTTTTATTAGAAAATTTACAAAATATGCATAAATATTTGATTACGTACGAATAATTAAAACAAACTATATGGTTCGGTGATGGATTCAGAACCTATAAACTTCAAATCTTAGTTTCGCCTCTGATTAGAGTTCTGACTTGGAATTCAGAAAATGCAAATCAAAGGGGTGTCACGGGTTGGGATTTGCCGTTTGAGAGAGAATCAACTCTTCACGTGAAGAGATATGGTTTCACAAAAATGGAAGAGCAATTTTATGATCCATTGCAAATAAGTAAAGGATTTTTGTTCAAGAGGGAAAGGGAGTGGGGTAGTGGCCACAAAGGAGATGGGGTGAAATGGAAAAAGAAAGTAAAAAACAAACAATATATCATGCACAACCAACCAGCTAACTAACAATGCATATATTAATGCCAATAACTTTAACATGATTCATATTGATGAAACTCTAGGATGCCATATTCATTTTGTAGAAATTAAAACAGTCCTATATCATGCTTAAGGTTTCAATAATATCATGTCACTGGTGGTGTACACAAATTTTTTTATTAGAGGTATCACACTCTAACAGTAAACAAATAAACAAAATACTACTATCAAAGAAATGATCTAATGAACAATAGTCATTGTTTCTCCATGACCGTTACTCGTTTTATGGCGTTTTAGGGCCATAAAAAAATAATTCAACACGATTTTCGATTTTTCGTGTGCTAATGTCCACGATTTTCATGAATTCGGGCGACCGACCCCGATCAGCCTAAAATTTTGTGGGTCTATCAGAAACGACATAATGAACAATAGTCATTGCTTCTCCATGACCATTCCTCATTTTTTGATATTTTAGGGCCATAAAACATGAATTCGGCATGATTTCTGATTTTTCGTGTACTAATGTTCACGCCATCTTCATGAATTCGAGAGACCAGCCCTGAAAAGCCTAAAATTTTGTGGGCCCATCAGAAAAGACCTAATGAACAATAGTCATTGCTTCTCCATGATCATTTCTTATTTTTTGGCGTTTTAAAGCCATAAAACATGAATTCAGCACGATTTTCGACTTTTCGTGTGCACCTCCACATCATCTTTATGAATTCGGGTGACTGATCCTGAATCGCCTAAAATTTTGTACGCCATCAGAAACAACCTAATAAACAATAGTCATTACTTCTCCATGACCGTTTCTCATTTTTTGGCATTTTAGGACCATAAATAGGGATTCAACACGATTTTTCGAGTTTTCGTGTGCTAATGTCCTCATCTTCATAAATTCGGGCGACCGACCCCGAATCGCCAAAAAATTGGTGGGCCCATCAGAAACGACCTAATTAATAGTAGTCATTGATTCTCCATGACCGGTTCCTCGTTTTTTGGCATTTTAGGGTCATAAAACAGTAATTCAGCACGATTTGATTTTTCGTGTGCTAATGTCCGCGCCATTTTCATGAATTCGGGCAACCGGCCCTGAATCGCCTAAAATTTTGTGGGCATATCAGAAATGACCTAATGAACAATAGTTATTGCTTTTCCAAGACCGTTCCTTGTTAGGCATGAACATGCCTCTACCTGTGTAAAACAGTATATGGAGAAGAACATAGACTTCAGCCGTCTATACGAACTGAAAAATGAGTCATTCTGGTACAAAAGTGTTGCAAAAAATTAAACCTGAAGTGAGGAGGACTCCTCCTTTATGTTAAGTCCAAAAACACTAAGTAAAAGTGAGAAAACAAGAAAATGAAGAATTAACCTAATAACAGCTCACTTTAACCGCTTAAACTAAAAATAACTAGTTGATATATATAATTAGTGTATAATTTATGTATACTGACTAGAAAAAATAAATAGTAAATACGGCCAACTATTTGGGTAAAGATGTCTTAGAAAATATACAAAGTCAATTTTCTCAATCATCTTCACAATGTCATCCTTAAGTTCCCAAGAAGGTGTAACATCACCATTCAACATATTAACAATCAAAAATGAGATCCCTCAACTCCATGAAAGGAACACCATAACTAACCAAATAGTGCAGCCTGAGTTTCTGCCAAGTTGTTAGTGCAGAATTCATGAGGTTTGGCAAAATCCATAACCGAACTCTTCGTTTTTGTTTCTAACAACCCTTCTCATACCTGAATATGTAATGAGCCATTGCTGCTGCTACCATCTGGTGTTTTGAGTTTGAGCCTTCGAGAACGAGGAGAAATCCACTTCACAGGAGTAATCTGCAGGGAGCTTTAAAATGCTCAACTCTGTCACAAATGTCGATCCATTCCTTTAAACATGACCTTAAGCAACATCACTATTAAAGTGATCACCTGACAAATGAGTCTAGTGATAGAACACACATCAACATAATAGAAGGTACACAAAGCAGGATGATTGCATGTGCTTCATTGACGTGTTTAACGATCCACCATTTCACCCTATATTGCTCTGACTTTTCAAAAATGATGCCGCGCTCATGTTGGATCCTCAAAAACTGCACTACTTTTGGAGTATCTGACACGCACCCGCAATATTTTTGATGAGCCCGAGCAACATAGAATTTTCACCAATGTATGTTTGAGATCAGCAGCACATGTTAGACCAACAGGCTGACCAAAATGCAGCCATAGTTCCCCGGCTTTAGCGTCCTTAACATGAAACACGATGCCTTAAATCACAGCTTCTTATATAAAATTTTCTTTGCAGTAAAAGTGCAGTAAAAGGGAATAATAGCTCAAAGATATATACCTATGTAACCGCTTGCTATTTCTCTTTGTAAAACTCACTCCAGTAGATAATAAAGAATGTCTACACAATATCTTACAGTCAATTATAGGAATACATTAGTGTACTTACTATTTCAGCCAAGTAATAAACAAAAGCAATCTCGAATTTACTGTTTTCTTAAGGCAACAGGTAACAATTGTTATGAACATAAGCATTTACATATGAACTGGTTGGAAACCAAGGTCGATAGATTTGTTCACAGCATCCAGCACAAGTTGAGTGACTCTGCTACTATACGGCCATTTGCTCTCCGGTTTGCTTTTCGATACTTCAATTGCCTTAACCAGCCTAGAAAATTCTTGAATCATAGAAGCCTCTTGCGGCAACTTAGAATTTACTTCAACTGCCTGAGGTTTCACATTCCATCCGATATGGAGATCCAAAAACTTGGCACCAGAAGTGAAGCTGAACGAAGCAGAGTTCTCGTCCATGGGGATAATGAAGTCGTAGAGATAAAAGGTACCATTGGAACCATAAACTCTCAAGTCCATCGTTTCATGTGAAACAAAAGAGCAGTAAAATGTAGCGACAGTTTCATCTTTTTCCCAATACAAGGAGGCACTGCATGTCAAGATAACTCCAGCCGAGTTTCTTGCGACAGTAGGCAGTGCAGTCACAGTTGTTGGCAGGTTTTGGTTCATAGCCCATAATATCGCACCAATGCAGTACCAACCCGCATCTCCCAGCGCCCCAAGGGCATCCAAGTCTGGCTTTACTCTGATGTTGTTTTCAAGGAATTCCGGACCAGGTGAATATGATGATGAGCTGTGAATCTTACCAAAAAAGAGCACTTGTATAGGTTAGTTACACAATCATCAATACTAATATTTTTGGAACAAAACCTAAGCACAAAAGGATTCATTTGATTCATGAACTGAAGCTGCATATCTTGTTTACACGCGCATGTATCAGACTATACGGGATTTCCACAAATCCCTTAATTGTCAAGCTACATAAGAAGTGAACTACATGAAGAAAGAAATGGCGAATTCTAGAATAAGCTGGTATTAACAGGAAACTAGTCCTCCATAAATTAAGAACAGATGCTATTATAATTTCCAAAATTTGGTCATACCGCGGCACGGTTAGATGTTTATCTATAATGCTACTACACTTAGGTACGCTCTCCGGCCATTGCAAATTGATAAGGAAATTTAAGCCACTGTCGTATACTACTAGGGTAATGGACCATAAAGTCAGTTCAAATTTCTGAAATCTACCATAAACTTCTCCAGATAAATGTAGCAAACATCTAAAGTACAAAGGGGCTCTTGAAAATACTAGTAATTTTCTTAACTCATGTTAAACCACACTAAATACCTTCTTTTGATATACTCAACACAAGTCCTTTGGAACATCAAAATACCAAAAAGATGAATTTCAACAAGAAAGAATTAAGGGAAACAGGTCAAAAATACCCTTCTATTATTTTATTCACCGCCGTACTATCCTTCATACCCTTATTATTAGCATATCATCTAACATTTACCCTCAACCCTAACAGAAAATCCAACCAGAAGTATAATGGAGGATAATTCTAGACCATAGTCAAAAGTAGAAGGGTAAATTGGACCTTTTCCCTACAGTCCCAATCCATGTCAGACCTCAAATACAAAGACGATTTGCTAATGACAAGTATAACATACTGTAAAAAATAAGTTGCTCGGTACACAAAGCATCCAGCGTTCACACAGAATCAGATGAAGTGTCGCACCCAAAGAGTGTGATGTAGACAGCCTACTCTGATGCGATCATTCAATGGCTGATTACACGGCTCAAAAGTATAACAGATGGTAAAATGAAAATTTAGCAGAATGGTATATTTGAACATTTTACTATAATTAAAGTCTCCTTAAAAAACTTACTGCTTTAACTTGTCCAAAGAGTTTAGGATCAGAAATGAACTCCTTCATTTTAGCAGTTCTAGGATGATGATACCACATACTAGCATCCATAAACTGAACCCCATTTCTTTCACAAGCTTCAATAATCTTATCAAGTTGAGTTACATTCAAAGCAGTAGGTTTTTCCAACAACAAATGCTTCTTTTTTTCAGCAGCCAAAATTGCCCAATGAAGGTGAAAACTAGTAGGTAAAGGCATATAAACTGCATCCACAAAAGGGTCATTAAGTAATTCAATATAATTTCCATAAAGTTTTATAGAATCTGATAATAAACTGTTCTTGATTGCAAAATTCTTGGCTTTTTCAATTGAACGGCTTGCTATAGCGTAAAGGGTTGAATTAGGAGATAAATTAATGGCTCTTGACATTTTTCTTGCAATTTCTGCACATCCTATGATGCCAAAACGAACTGGGGTTTCATTGTCTGCCATTTTTAGTTGTTGCTGCTGCTACTGCTATTTCTTTTTGGATGAATTTTGATTAAAGCTATAGTGGGAAACTGGGAATATAAAGGTGAGTGAAATAGAGAAGAACTAGGTGGCATGGGCTACAGCCACAAGTTCATTTTACAAAATGAAGTACAGTTTAATAATGTTATCTTTACTTTAATCAATATGCGATAGTATTTGATTGAATATGAAATTTAATTAGAAAAAAAAAAGTTGAAATTTGTGATTCAGATCAAGTAATAGAAATTTTGTGGCTATAAATTAGCATAGTAAGGATAAAATTAAAATTTTAAAATTAAATTATTATTTAATAGAGAACTATATTTTATTCTTTTTTTATTGACAAAAAAAAAGGAAGAGTGTCACACAAATTGTTACTATTTCATTTATTTAAAAGGTTAAAACAAAATTCAAGTGTCAGTTTGTTTATATGTAAATAGTATGACAAAATAGGAAATAGCGACAAAATAATTTAAACTATTTACATATTTTGATTATTTATACATAAATAGTAAGACAAACAATCAAAATAAAATATCATACCTTTCACTACAAATAAAAATAGGAAATAGCCATTAAATATTTTTTCTTCGTTAAGTAACAAATTATTTAGCTAAGGAATGGAAATTTCGTCTCACAATAAGCAAAAAAAGAAAATAATATCTTAAGGTAGGAACAGATTACTGGCGGAAACAAAATCAATCACTAGTGCATATGTCAGCCAATTGTAGACATGATGCTAAGAGATGAGCCCCTCGGTATGCTTAGTCGGAATGAAATGGCAATCCACATCAAGTGCTCATGAAAAACATTTTTGACAATGTAGCTGTAGCAATAGCGGTAGCTGTAGCAGCAATAGTAGTAGTAGTGGTGGTAGTTAGTCGTAGTAGTGGTGGTGGTTGTCGCAGTAGTAGTGGTTGTCGTAGTAGTGGTGATTGTGGTGGTGGTGATTGTGGTAGTTGTGGTGATAGTAGTAGTAGTAGTAGTCAGATATGAGCTGAAGAAGACACCAAAGTTAGCAGTGCCTTTAAGATACCTGAGAAGATGTAGAGCAGCTTGCATGTGTGGAAACCTAGGAGTTTGAATAAACTGACTTAAGTGTTGGAATGCAAAGCACAAGTCAGGCCTTGTGTGTGTCAAGACGTTGAGCTTCCCAACCAAACTTCTATAAGATTCGGGTGAAGGAAGAAGGTCACCAAAATCAGCCTTCAACTTAGTCGACAGATCCAAAGGGGAAACTACAGGGGATACTAGTTCACAATTATAGTCATGCATCATATCTCTAATAAACTTTTTCTGATGAAGCAGAAGACCAGAAGAAGAGTAAGACACCTGTATGAAATAGTTGAGAATACTCAAATCTTTGGTTTTAAATTGAGAGTCCAGAAAAGCTTTCAAAGAAGATATCTCATGCAAGTCATTACCAGTGAGATTAATGTCATCTACATACACAACAATCAATACAATAGAAGACCCACACTTTTTGACAAAAAAAGAATAAGCATTCAAGGAGTGAGAAGGTTCGAAAATCAAGTGTGATTGGCCTCAAGTGCCTCAAATTCCTTCCTCATGGCCTCTTGCCATGCTGGAATAGAGGCATCTTAATTGTAAGATGAAGGTTCAATAATAGTAGTATCAGCTAAGGAATGATAACAAATAGATAAGAAGCACTAGGGCCATATAATGAAGGGGGAAGTTGACAAACTGTAACGACCTCACTTATCGTTTTGTGAATTATCGTCTCGTTCGACGGTTTAAGATCTCGAGCAGCTTCCTAATGCGTATTATGACTTGCGTGTGTAGTCGAGTTTGGTTTTTGGAAGAACAATCCTTATTTTTGAAGATTAAATGAAAAGAGTTGATCGAAGTTTGACTTTTGAGAAAACGACTCCGGAATAGGATTTTGATGATGTCAATAGCTTCGTATGGTGATTTCGGACTTAGGCGTATGTCCGGATTTAGATTTGAAAGTCCGTAGGACAATTTGACTCATTTTGGCGAAAGTTGAAAAATGGAAGATTTTTAGAGAGGTTGACCAGAGAATTGACTTTTTGATATCGGGATCGGAATCCGATTCTGGAAATTGGAATAGATCTGTTATGTCATTTATGACTTATGTGCAAAATTTGAGGTTAATCTAACTTGATTTGTTAGGTTTCGGCATCGAATGTAGAAGTTGAAATTTCTTAGTTTCATTAAGTTTGAATTGAGGTGTGATTCATCGTTACAATGTTATTTGATGTGATTTGAGGCCTCGAGCAGGTCCGTGTTATGTTATGGGACTTGTTGGTATGTTAGGACGGGGTCCCGAGGGGCTTGGGTGAGTTTCGGGGCGGTCTCGGACCATATCTAGGCCATTTTTAGTTGCTGGTTTTTGGCCACAGATGTATGCACCGCGATCGCGGAAATACGGTCTCGATCGCGAAGAGCAATTTTGTTGTTTGGACACTGTGAATCACGATCACGGAAGTCTTTTCGCGATCGCATAGAGGAAATTTCTGTTGCACTAACCTAACTTTAGAAGCTTATATCTCACAATCTATATAGAATTTGGAGATGATCCAAAAATAAATATTATAGCTCTTTGTGTCTAGTTTTAAAAAACTAAAACCGTTTGGCATTTGGAGTTGTGTACAAAAAATTATCATGGATAAACTACAGGCTGTCTGGGAAGAGTTTGGAAATCGGGAAGAAGAAATTGATATTGCACATGGCTGACTTTGGAAGTTTGTATCTCGAAATCTATAAGGAATTGGAGATGAGCAAAACATAAAAGTTGTATCTCTTGATGTCTAGGTTTCAGAAAGTCAAACCATTTATCATTTGGAGTTTTGTACAAAAGGTTATGACCACTATACTAGAGGCTGTCTGGAAGAGTTGGGGAGTTTATGCTTCGCGATCGCGAAGAGCAAATTTTGAGCTGAAAAAATTTATGCCTCACTATCGCAAAGCAATTTCTATGATCGCGAAGAGTAAACGCCTGGACAGAAGCTATATATCGAGGTTTCAACCATTTTAACATATTTGGAGCTGTGGAGCTCGGATTGAAGCGATATTTGAGGCGATTTTCGGGAGATTTTCAAGGAAAATATCAGGGTGAGTGTTCTTAACTCAATTTTGGTCAAATTACCCGAATCTATTGCTCTTTTAGCATTTAATTGATTATTTAAGTTGGAAATATTGTGAAAATCCTTAAGTTTAGATTGAAGATTTGAGGGTCGAGTTGATGTCGAAATTTGGTAAAATATGTATGGTTGGACTCGTGGTTGAATGGGCGTTCATATTTTATAACTTTTATCGGATTCCAAGGCGTGGTCTCCACAGGCGATTTTAAGTGCAAATTTCAGATTTTGTTGGAAAGATTGTATTTTCATATGGAATTTATTCCTATAAATTGTATTGACTGAATCGAATTAATTGTAACTAGATTCGCGGCGTTCGAAGGCTGATTCGCGAGGCAAAGGCATATTGGAATGAAGAATTACACGGTTTGAGATAAGTGTCTTGTCTAATTTTGTGGTGGGTGGGGGGGACCATCCCTTAGGATTTGATATGATTGTGTCATTCGTGTTACGTGAAGGTCGTGTACGCGGGGTGATGAGTGAGTACATGACCTATATGTGGTATTTGACCGGTTTCAACTGTTAGGCTCCCTTCATGTAACTAATTGTAACTATTGTTTCATGACTAAATCTTTTTGTGTTATAGTTGTTTGTACGTGCTTTACTTGAAATTGTTAGCACATGTTCCATCTTTGTTGTCTATATCACCTTATATGCTAATTGTTGATTGTAACCACTCGTTGAATTCATGCTTTACTTGCTAAATGCCTTAATTGTCAATTGATGCTCATAAATTGTGCATTGGCTTGTGGATTGTCACTTCCTTGCTATTTGATTTCGTGAACTATTGTGTAGCCTTTTCATTGGTTGTGACTTCTTTGTGTAGCCTCGTTATTCCTTTTTTACTTTGTGGTATACCGTAGTTGGTTGCTTACTTTGTGTTGCTGTTAGAGCGGGTTGCACGCCACAACGAAATTTATTTGAAAGATTATATTGTTGGAGAGGGTTGCACGCCGCAACGAAATTTATTTGAAGGATTATATTGTTGGAGCGGGTTGCACGCCGTAACGGAATTTATTTGAAAGATTATATTGTTGGAGCGGGTTGCACGCCGCAACGAAATTCATTTGGAAGATTATATTGTTGGATCGGGTTGCATGCCGCAACGAAATTTATTTGCAAGATTATATTGTTGGATCGGGTTGCACGCCGCAACGAATGAACAAATATGAAACTATTGTGGTATTAAGGTTAATTCCGATTGTGATTCTCATGATGCATTTCATGTTAGGACGGTTATTGGGGTTTCTTAAATCACTTCATTGTATTTGATTATAATTAATTAACCGTCAATATATTAAAATTAGAATAATATGGACTTCTTGTGCGAGTCATGCATTTTATGTGATATGTTAGGTTGCTAAAAAATTTCGCAGATATAAATGAAAGAATTTTCAAGTTGTTCCACTTGTGTGTCTTTCAAAAATAAAACTCATACCTCATTCGAAGGTCTACTAATTTAAATGGTGATTATATTTTTACTCTAATTGATGTATCAACCCTCTCATTATCTTATTGTCGTGTAAATTGCATGATTTTTTTTTATTTCCTTTTACTTTAATAGATCTTATATTTATTTTGTTAAAACTTGATTGAATATCTTATTTTGTATAAATACAACATTTTATCGAATCTCATATATTTCTAAACTAAACTCAATTGATATTCTATTTGTACAACCTTTCTACTATTTTATCTTATTTAAATCCTAAATTGGTTTAATGACTCATTTGATGTTTCACTGCATTTAATTTGGAAATTATATTTAATTATATTTAAATTATTCATTGGTCATCTTGGTTGATATTGATACAGAAATTATACACATGGTAGCACGAGGATTTTACCGTGCAAAAAGTGATTTGGAAGATGTGGGCACAAGATGCCACCTATGTAAGAATTTGAAAGTTGTGAATCATGAATTGAGATTTCGAGGAGTGATACTTCGGGTAATTTATGTTGAATTATATGCATCATAAATGATTTAATTGACTGATTTGTCATAAGATTCCTTAATTGAACCTACTCATATGTCATTTGTACTCTGACTATGTTGTTGCGTAATTACTTGATTGTTTTGTCGTTGTTATTCCATGTTCTCATTGTTGATTTGAATTGGAAATTCTCCGGTTAATGGCCTTACATTGATATTCCTTCCTTGTTCGCTTTATGTAGTATTTTATACATATTTATATGTCCGGTAGGTGTCTTGACCTAGCTTCATCACTACTCTATCGAGGTTAGGCTTGATACTTATTGGGTACCTCTGTGGTGTACTCATACTACTCTTCTGCACATTTTTGTGCAGATCCAGGTACCTCAGTGTTGTTGATAATCTTGCTAATTGATTGGACATTTCTGTGGAGACTTAAGGTATACTTGTTGTCGCATTCGCAGACCCAGGGTCACCTTCTGATATTTTTCCTGCACTATTGATTCTATTCTGGAACAGTTGTATTTAGCAATTTTTCTAGTATACTCTGTAGAGCTTGTGACTTGTACTACCAATTTTGGTATTGTTGAAAATTTCTATTTCATATTTAATAATTGTTGGTTGAGTTACCACTAATTTAGTAAGTGTTAGGCTTACCTAGTCCTTAAGACTAGGTGATCACGACATCCTATGGAGGAAAATTTAGGTCGTGACATAAACATAAGGCTGAGGGTGAGCAGGTGGATGGTGATCCCTAGAGGATCTTCTAAGTGGTAGAACAAGAGGAGGAACAACTGGTTAAGAAGTGGAAGGAGGAGATGAGGGGGTGTTAGTGGATAATGCGGAAGGAGACTCAGGAACAAGTGTTGAAGATGAGGGTGGAGGTAAAGATGAAGATTCTTCTGAAATAGGAAGAAAATTAGGAAGATGAGGAGAAATAGATTTAGCACAAGCAAAAGGAAAGACAGATTCATGAAAGACAATATCTCTGGATATTAATGTTAGTTTAGTGGTCAAGTTATAAAGTTTGTAGCCTTCCTTACCCAAAGGATAACTAATGAAAACACAAGGATCAACCTTAGGCTGAAACTTGTCTCTATTACATTAGGGAACAGTGTGGTAGCAGAGGCAATGAAATGACCTGAGATGTTCATATGCATGAGGCAAGCCATATAGTAGTTCAAAGGGTGATTTATTTTTTAAAAGTTTGGAAAGGAATCTGTTGATCAGATATGTGGCTGTCAAAACACAGTCACCCCAGAACTTTAAAGGTAATTTGGATTGAAAAAGTAAAACCCTTGAGGTTTCCAGTAAATATCTATGCTTCCTCTCCACCACTCTATTTTGTTGTGGTGTGTGAGGGCATGAAGTTTGATGTGTGATCCCGTGGTCAAGAAAGAATTGAGTGGATGTGGCTGGAACCCAACTCATAGGCATTGTCACTTCTAAAATCTTTAATGGAAACATTGAATTGTGTCTTGACCATGGCCACAAAAGCTTTGATCAAAGGAAAAGCATTGTTCTTGGACCCAATAAGGTGAGTCCAAGTAGCTCTAGTGAAATCGTCAACTAAGGTAAGAAAATACTTGAAACCATTGTAAGTTGGACTATGATAGGGTCCCCAAGTGTCTACATGAACAAGTTGGAAAGGGGATGAGGTTTTAATAGAGCTATTTGGGAATGAAAGTCTAGATTGCCTAGCCAAGGGACAAAAAAAACAAACAAAAGGCTTAGTAGCAGAAAACTTGCATGGGATAATAGAAATATCTTTCATTCTAACAAAAGGAATATGTCCTAATATGTTATGCCATAAAATCTCCATTTTATTAACAGTGGAATGATTTGTACAATGAGAATCAGAAGCTACAGAAAGCAATGGAGAATGGTATTTACAAATGATAGAAGAAGAGTCATTAGAAACAGAAGCAGACAAAATGTGAAGTCATCTAGTACAAGCTTGTAAAGCTCAAGTTCCACCTTACTAACTTCCACTGGGCTCTACAGTGAAGGGCCCTAAAGAAGACATCAACGTTTGGTGAACAACATATCACAGTCTAAATAAGATACAAGCTGGTAGACATAAATGAAATTGTAGTGAAAGCTAGGGATGTACAATACATGATCAAGGATGAAAGAGAGAAAATGTATTGAATCAGTGCCAGTTACTTTAACTTTATAACCATTTGGAAGAGTGACTAGGTAGCGCACAACAAGGGGTTTAATATCAAAGAGTAGATCTTTGTTAGAAGTCCTGTGGTTAGTGGCCCCAGAATCTATAATCCAATTGTAATCATTGACCCTAGTTAACATACAAGTACCATAGCAAACTCCTACAGATTCAGAAGGTGAAATTATACCATCAAAAGTTGCATAAGCCATAAGACTAGACTAAGGGCCTTGTTTTGATACATGACTTTGTTGTAGCAGAAGCATCAGTTGTGTATATTGCTCTTTTGTGAGACCAAAATTCAGAGAGGTGGACTCAGAAGAATGCTCAGATGGAGAATTGGTATCAGGAATGACAGGAGCCTGTTGAACCTCAACATTAGCAGCCACTTTCTTCCTTTTAGTAAATTTGAAGTTGGAAGGGAAACCATGAAGCTTATAGAATATTTCAATGCTGTGACCAGGCTTCTTACAGTATCTACACATCAGATTTGATTTACTTGGATCAAAATTAATTTTCTGAAAGAACTGACTTGGAGATTTGGCAGGTTTGTTGGTAGGGTTATTGAAATTTGCATTGAAAGAGGCTGCCTAAGCCTGAAACTGAGAGGAAGGACTGATTTGCCTTTTACTTTCATCTTGGAGGAGGATATTGTAAACACTATCAAGAGAAGGTAGGGTATGCATCATGAGCAAGTTGCTCCTCACACTAACATATACATCATTAAGTCTCATGAGGAACTGATGCACCTTATTCTCCTCTTTTTCTTTTTGAAGATCAGACTTGACAGGACAAGAGCATCTGTTTGCATGATTAGTGCACATGTAGACTAACTCATCCCACAATTTCTTCAGTTTGTTAAAATATGAGGCTATATCTAAGGACCCTTGGAAGGTTGAGGCAATTTCCTTTTTTAACTCAAATACCTTAGTCCCATCGACTGAACTATATCTTTTATTAAGCTAAATCCAAATACTCTCAACAGTCTCATAATACTGGACACTTTCAGCAATGTCCGAGGAAAGTGAACTGGTCAACCAAGAGATGACCATGTTGTTGCACCTATTCCATTGTTGAAACTGAAGAGAATCCTCAGCAGGTTTAGGACAACTTCTATCGACAAAAGCCAATTTATTTCTAGATGAGAGGGATACAATCATGTTCCTACTCCATCCCCCAAACCCATTATCAGCAAAAGGAACAGTAACGAGAGATACCCCAGGAGTATTAGAGGAAAATAGGTGTAGAGGGTTAGAGGTGTCACGACCCAAAAATCCATTAAAGGTCGTGATGGCGCCTAGGCAAGCCAACAATAATTTATCAACTTAATTACTTATTTTAGTATTTTTGAAATCATAATTTTCTTCAATTAAATAATAAGAGATAAAATTTACAGAGTAAATGAAAATATTTTCGCAACTACGATACTGAACAACCCATAAGTACCCCCAAACCCCGATGTCACCAGTACATGAGCATCAACTAGAAAGTAAAATAAAATACAATATCTATCCGGAATACAAATTAGACAGAAAAAATATAAATAACTCTGAAGGAGACTCTATTGGCTGCGGATCGCAACAAGAGATGCAACTCATCTAAGTCCCCGCAATAACCGCGCCTCTGCGCTCACAAGGCCACTAGACATATATGTACCTGCACAAAAATGTACAGCAAGTGTAGTATGAGTACGTAAATAAATGCGTACCCAGTAAGTATCCAGTCTAACCTCGAAGAAGAAGTGACGAGAGGTCGACTCTGACACTTACGCTCACAATAAAATACGGATATCATAATTAAGCATGGATTTTCATAATATAGCTGAAAACTCAATAACCGAAAATAATAAACAATTCTTGTACTAATAGAAATTCCCGAATCTTATTTTCATCATTTAACAATTTATATCTCAAGCAAATGAAGCAATATTAATTATTATTAGTTCCAAAGAGTAATCATGCGAAAGTCATGCCGAGGTTGTACGACCCGATCCAACATAAATATTTAAACGGTGCGATGCCGAGGATCGAACGTCGCGAACCATAAATGCATCTATTAACCTGCCGAGGCGAACGCCCACCTCCCATGAGAGTAGTGAAAATTTACCCCGCTCGCGGAATATAGTTGCGACGCGGTTGAACATAGATTTCTCAAGTTATTATAATATTCCTCAATTCTTTTCAAAATACGAAAATCAAATGAAAACTTTCAAATTTCGAAATCCTCAATTTCAACTCTTTTCAAAGCAATTAATAAGCATACTCAAATCTCAACTCTTTTCAAGGCAAATAACAAACATAATCAAATAACGGTATCAATAAGGCATGGTGTAAACCTAAAACTATCCGGGCATAGGCATAATTAGTAGCTACGCACGGACTCTCGTCCACTCGTGCATACGTAGCCCCCGTAAATAAGAGCACCCATGAATTCAATTCCTTATGAGGTTAATTTCCCTTTTACAAGGTTAGAAAAGAGACTTACCTCGCTCCGAAATTCCATAACCGGCTACAAAACCTTTCCAACAACTCAAACTGATGCCCATCGCTCCAAAACTAGTCAATAGATGTGCAAATCCATAAATATATACTCTAATACTCATTATAATTCAATTTACAAAAAAAATCAACTCCGCTCAAAAAGTTGATAAAATCACCCTCGAACCCACGTGCTCGAATTCTGAAAGTTTTCGAAGATAATCATTACCCATAACACCACGAACTCCCGAAGAGATTTCGAACTATTTCTGATTGTCTGTTTTAATCAGCAAGTCATAAGCTTAACTGGAGCCACTCTCAATGAACTACAGTATAACAAAAGTTATCTGCTTCTAAGCACATGTCTACATAAATACCAAAGGAAGGAGGAAACAATCTGATTAGGACCCAATTTCGGGCATATTAGCTCAAGCAATTCCTTGGAGTTGCTTTGCCTCAAATCACCCAGAATGATTCAGCCACCAATTAGATCATGGCTTTGTTTTTTCAAAAAACAATATACGCTACTTTATCGATTGCATATTTTTGCTTGAGTGATTTATTTGTTAATGATGTAAAGCTACTCATGAGATTCATTCCACAGGAACACAGTATTTGCTAAACAACTTACAAAATGTTGAATTCCTCCTGATTGATTGCCTTAAAGAAGAGCACCAGGAGTGGTTTCCATCGTTAGCAGTCAATTGTAGATGCAGAGACGGCGGTAGCGGCAACTTCACTTCCTTCTTACAGGAACGGAGTAGAGTTGAAGGAAGGAAGTGAAAAGTGTTGAATTTTGAGACTTCCATTAGTCTTCACGTGAGAAAGAGCTGCTGGATTTGAGAGTTTGAGAATGGGAAAATGGGAAATGGGAAATGGGCGGTGGCTGTTTGCTGTTAGAGAGGGCTTATGGGGTTAGATTAGAAGAACACAACCTTCCATAATAAGCGTCGAAATGCTTCCGGACGATCCGATACTCAACCCGAACATACGCCCAAGTCCGAAATCGTCATACGAACCTGTTGGAACCTTCAAATCCCGATTCCGAGGTCATTTACTCAAAAGGCAAACCTTAGTCATTTCCTCCAACTTAAAGCTTCCGAGATTAGAATTTTCTTTCTAAATCAACTACGAACTTTCCGAAATTCAATTCCGACCACACCTACAAGTCATAATATCTGAAGTGAAGCTACTCAAGGCCTCAAACTGCCAAATGACGCGCTAGGACTCAAAACGATCGGTCGGGTCGTTACAAGAGGGGTCAGGAGTGAACGCTGATGCATTAGCAGGTGTAATAGTTGTTTCTACCATGATGAACGACACAGACATATACAAGAAAAATACGAGCCAAACTATTGAGCAGAAAAATTACACATGCAATCAACAAGCAACCAGAGATGATGCTCTCGGTCCTCAGAGATATATGAAGATATGAAGGAAATGTTACCAGCCTTTTCGTAACCGGAAAAGGTACGGCCCTCAATTAAACGACAACGAAACAACAGACAAAACCCTAGATTTCGTCGTAAACTTGGTGATTCTCCAAAAATCTTCAAACAAAAGTAATTCGAGTAGAATGCAACAGAAAAATTCTAAGATGTAAGAGAACAGCCCACTGGGAAGATGAAAACCCCCAAAATAGCGAGAAAAAAATCATTAAAAAAATCAGAAATGCGAGAAACTCCGCGAACATTATAACTCCGGCGGAACTCGACGAAATTACAACCGATCGAACGAGAAAGAGAAACTAGCAGATACTCTGCTCTGATACCATGAGAAAACTACATGAATCCAATCAATTTTGTGTGAATTTGTGATTAGGTGTTCTAGTTGGGGAAAACCGAAGAGAGAGAAGAAATTCATTTCATTGAAAAGAAAAGAATCCGAAAATCTGTCTATCTAGAGAGTTCTATTCCTTTTATATACATTGGACCAAATACCCGAAAAATAAAAGACTATCCTAGCCCAAAATACAAAATAACATAAATTGCTAAGTTGATCCAGTTGGGCCATCTTCCGTCATTTCTGTTTGGACCTTGTGTGTATCAACAATGATTCCAACAGTTCTTGTTATGATTATCAAGTGTCATGATTCAAATTAACAGTGAAATCATGCATGGAAAAGAATTAACAATAAAATCCACTCTATAAAATAATTTAATCTACGAATAACATTACTGTATAGTAAAGGTTGTTGGTTTAATATTAAATAATTTTAAATTTTTATTTGATATTAGAGAGTTTCAAATAATTGTTCCAACATAAGGTGACCACGTCTGCAGTCGAATACACGTGAGAAAACATGAAAAAGAAGTTGGTATGATGGTATCGCGCCTCTGGACTGGCGCGAATGATGAAATCTATGTGTTGTTGAATCATTTTTTGTTTTTGAAGAATAGTTGGCGACACTGATGTTAGTATTTAATATTCTGATTTTTTGTTGTTGAGATTTTTCATCTCCATTGATTAATCAAAAAATAGTTTTTGCGGTCAAAGTCAATATCAAAGAAAATCTGATTTTCTAATAACCATGTTTGCTTTACTTTTCAAAAAATAAGAGAATAAAATGAGAGAGTAAAAAGCAATTGAAATTCAGTATTCAATAAATGAGAGAAAGAAAACTTATTGATGAACGATGTTTTCTCCAAGAATTGTGAACAAGAATCTTCAATCAAATAGAGATATATAGTAAAAGACTGATTGCATATATTCGTTATCGTACAAAATAAGGTAAGCACATTTATATAAGGATACAAAGATGTAACAGTTTCACCTCACTTAATTACTACCCGTTACTACCATTAACTGCATTAATTGCCCATTACTGAAATTACTCGTAACCGTTATGGTAATAATAGGTGATGGCGCGTAATCAGGGGTAATGCTGACTCTCTTTCCATGTTCGTAATTGTTCATGAATCTTCTCTTTTTTATGGTATCCATGTATCTCGTGCCTATATTTCTTCTTTCCTAGTTGTCAGATAGAATTTCTTCTTCTATAAATCCTGTAGGTATTTTAACCGTGCCTCGTCATTCTTCTTTATTAACATGATACAAATGCCATTTGTCACCATATCATTAATCCACATATCATGCCTAATTTTCCACCAATACATCCATATATGCATTGATTCAGGCTTTTAAGAATCTTATGGATAGGACATGGAAAAAACCATTGATGAACTCGATGTTATATTTCACAACCCTAACTAGTTTGACGCAATTCTAGGGAGCAGCTAGAGGAATTACAGAAAGTAAGCTAAAAAGAAGAGGAGAAAATTAGGAATTTCATTTCTTGAGCTCCAATTGAGCTGACAAGGAGAAGACTAAATTGAAAATGAGAAACTACACACACACACACATACACACACACACACACATACACACACACACACATATATATATATATATATATATATATATATATATATATATATATATATAAAAGCACGAAATTCCTTCAGCGAAATATCGTTTGGCTTTTTGACAAAATTGGAAATCTACTGAGACTTGATTATTAAATATTTTCTTATTTTAATTATGTACCTAAAATTTAGGATTTTATGATCAATTAAAATTACTTTAAATAAATTATTAAAAAACTAATTATTTGGAATATTAGTACTATACCGTATTATAAAGTAATTTCCATACAGCAATTAGCAAGTGACATCCTAAAGGTACTCCAGTTATAATCGTGAGAAAAAATTGCACGGGGCGCCTTATTTGGTTGCCCTCATTTAACATATACCCACTTTTTAAAAAAGTTTTAACTTGTACCCACTTTTTAAACAACTTCGGGCCTCTTTCTCCTCCTCCTTCTCCTTCGTTTTTCTGAATGTTGAAGCTTGAGAAATTGTTATGCGTTCTAGTCTGATGATTCATATATATCTGCTTGTCCCATTATGTTCAGTTTGGTCTTATTCACAATAATTTAACCTCTTAGATATTTTAGCTTTACATGCACATTGGTTTTTGGTTCTAATTTATCATTAGTAACTTGTTTTCATATCGAAAATATTTTTCATTCTTTAATCTTTGAAATGAACAGCATCAATTGTTGCTAATCATGATCTATTAAATTCATTGTTGTTTAGAACTTCAGCTCTAAGAATGCTGAAGTTCAGCAAATATAAACAAAAACTTCAGCTCCTAGAATGCTGAAGTTCAGCAATTACAAAACAAACATCACCTCCTAGAATGCTGAAGTTCAGCAATTACAAAACAAAAATTCCAGCTCCTGGAATGTTGAAGTTCAGCAATTACAAAACAAAAATTTCAGCCAAAACACGCTGTAGTTTTATTGAACTGAAGTTTGCCATTGCAATGTGAACTGAAGTTTGTGTGATTGCCTTTGCAAGTCAGGCCAAATTTCAGGCAAAAATATCTGAAGTTTTGCTACACTTCAGGCAAAACATTCTGAAGTTCAAACTTCAGACATAGATTTTTGCTACTTTAGGCCCGCATGTCTGAAGTTACACGAAAAATGGATACGCTTGCAATTATTTTTGCAAAGCGGGTATAAGTTAAAAGGTGACCCAAAAACTGGGTATAGATGCAAATGCCCTGTAATTTTTCGAACAACAATTTTACTTCACTTAATATTTCCAATAAATTATGTTAATATAATTATAAGTCTTCCATCTCAAGATACTAAAAAGCTCTTAAATTGACCCTATCTTTCCTCCGGGGTGCAAATCAATTGCAAGAGGAAAAGACGAAAACGTAAAGTAAATTATATAGTAATCAAACTCAGGTATCATGCTTATTTTCGGATTGTTAGTTGTTTGAAGATTTTTAGGTTGCTAATGTTAAAAATATTACTTGCTATTGCCAACTAAGTGATTTTCTTTTTAAAGAAAATGCTAATAAAATACTTTTCAATAGTGTCGTCATAAAGTTCCGTAGTTTATCTCGGAACTTTTAATGATTTGTCTATAAAGGATGGCGTGCGAACTTAAATCAACCCATAACGAAAGTTCAAATAATAAGGTATAGAGGATTTTCGTAGAGCATAAATTTATCTTTACTGAGTTAGATAAATAAGGTCAAATGTTCATCCTTTTCGGAGTTTAATTTTGTTTTTAAATATTTAATAATTTTAATACTTTTTGTGAATAATATCTTTGTAATTTTTATAAAATTTATATTCATAGTACGAGATACACGCACAACGTACGTACTCTAAAACTAGTATATATAAAAGCATCGTAATATTGATTGACGAAAATATCCTTAAAATGTTAAACTTTTTTTATGTTTTTTTTCAAAGGACAAGTTATAATGTTAATACCTCTTCCTAATATGGCTTTACATGAAATTCTAAAACCAATCAAATTCCAACTTTTATGATATAATACCCTACTTATTGAAGTTCTAACTTCTTATCCAATAACCGATCATTATCTTCATTTAGGTACGAGAAGCACCTAAATGAAGAGCAAACAAGGAACAAAAAGGGGAAAAGAATCAAATAGCAGGCCTCATACGAGCTTTCTATAGGTTAATTAATGTTTTTCATCGCATATATACATATGCTCTCTCAAAAATTTATTCCATGTATTTACTCAATGAATAATAAACTAGCGTGTATTCTGGCTTTAGTTATATTATCAACAATAGTTTAGTTCTTTTAAGAAAAAAGAAAAAAAGATGTCAAACAAGATATTTGAATAAATTTTAGTAACGTTGCTTCTATTGTTCTTTAATAGTCGGTTAATTGAGTTTGTTACGTTACACTATGAGTTAAAGTTCTAACATTTTATTTGCAATTGAGTTTATCACGGTCATGCTTGATAACTGGTTTGGTTAATCTACTTGGTTGTGTTTAATGAATTAAAATTTAATTACTTATACAAAGTCACCAACTTTCTCAAACCAATCCCGGCATATACTTTAGTTTACTACTAGTATTAGTACCCACGCGATGCGCGGACAAATCGTGTCAAATTACAATGTAGGTTATTTGAATCATGTGCAAGTAGCCTTAAAATATAAACCTCTCAGATAAAAATTATATAACATGAGAATTTAATTATGAAGCAGAATATGAAATTATTGTTCAAATCTCGTAGTACACAACCCATTTTTTTAATATTTGTAGTAACCTAACCCCTTGATTTTAGTACTTGCATTTCGCTTCGCTGTCAATATTAAAGAATATTGGGATTGTAAGCTTGTGTAGCTTAAAGAGAGTGAATGAGAAATGGAGGAAAAATAAAATATTTGAGTTTTTCTCCTTGGCAAAGGGACATTGTCCCATATTGGAGGAAGAAAAGGTTTTTGATGGGTATATATATAATTGCTCTTCTTCTAGCTCTTAAATAGTTAAGAAGAAGGCAAGCCTCGCGCCGCCATTGTCGTCGTCGCTCGCTCGGCTTCGGCTTCTTTCCCGGATTATTTTAAATCCATTTTCCCGCAATATTTCAAACAACCTGTTCCAACAACCATGGTTGTTTCTGAAAGGTTGCAAACCTTTTCAGAAACAATGCCAGCAACTCTATAAATAGAGTTTGAATCCCAGAATCTTTCCTTACGAAATTTTCTGATCTTCTTCTTCTTCTTCTTCACGAATTTTCCAGTGTGTTTTACAGCCTTCGAGCGGTTCACTGTTCACCAGCGTTTTGGTACCAACACTCCGGTGAGTTAAATCGTTCTATCCTAGGAGGATATATTCAAGCACCTCGGGTACTTGAGGGGAATAATTTTCTTAAGGACACTGTGTATTCAGTGGGCTTGATTTATTCTTATACTATTTTTTCAGAATTTATTTCGTTAAACAAGTATTACTAACTTTCTGTTTTGTTTATATATTTCAAAAATTTTAATTGTTTATTACAGCAATACAGATTTATAATAAAGAATACTAAACATGTCATATTGTGATCTGTCTTGTTTGAGCATATTAGATCATATTATTTTAACAAAAATCCTACTATCACTTTATTTTTATCTGAAAGTCAAATATGTCTTATTCATCACATCACTTTTACGTAAATTCTTTTTTCTTTTTGTTCTTTTCTTATAGTTATTGTATTATTTATTATTTAATATTATTATACTATCATATAACTTTTTATTAGCTTAATAATTAAATTAATGTCTTGCTTATTATCCTTTTAATAGTATTTAATAAATATAAATGTTTTATTCTTGAAATTTGGTATATTTTTATGCTTGTATCCTCTTATTCAGAATATTTTAATTATTTAAATTTTCAGTAATATTTTTAAATATAATTTATTTTTTTTTTTATTTTTTTTAAAAATTAATTTAAAGTATAAGTATCCTCACATTACCTCTATTTTCTTTATACATTCTCTTCCCTACTATAAATTTTAATTGGTTTTTATATTAATCTTTTACCTAGAACAAAAATAATATCTTATTTTACTTTAAATTATAACTTTTAATTAGTCTAAAATATTAATACATAAGTTATTTTGATTATCATGTTCCAAACGTATTGAGTTCTCTTATAATTAATTTTGTATTAGATGCAGTTAAATTTTCTTTCTTTTTAGCTATAATATACAATTTAATTTTTAATTTTTGTTAGTAAAATTACCAATATTAGAAATTTATTTTGTATTTTTAAAATTTTTATTTAATCATAAAAAAATATTTTCTTAATTTTTGAATACATTATATCTAGATATTGTAGTAATATTTTTGCTGTCATTTTATTTCTTTACGTAATATTTTCAAAAACAAAAAAAAATCTCATCTCAAATTCAAATAATTCTTATCATTCTATTTTCTAAATTGGACCGTATTTTCAAATAATTATGCTATGCTTTCAAACTTAAACTAACTGCACTCAATTCAGATATTAATCATAGAAAAATATTTTCTTAATTATTGGAACATATTATATCTAAATGTTGTAGTAATATTTTCACTGTCATTTTATTTCTTTGTATAAATTTTCTCTCTTTTAGTTTTAAGATACAAATTTAATTTTTAATTTTTATTAGTAAAATTACCTATATTAGAAATTTATTTTGTATTTTTAAAATGTTTTTTTTTTCATAAATAAGACTTTAGTTTCGTAGTATTATCCATAATTTGAGTATTCTCATGATAGTTTGAAGAACTTTCTAATATTAAATTCAAATAGTCTTTTCCTTTCATTTCTAATAGTAATTTTTTAATAATTTAACATAATTTGCTATTTTTTTAATCTAATATATAGTCCTATTATGTTTTATGTGGCTTTTCATTAACTTGTAACTTTATTGAATATGATTATCAACGACTTTTCTTTAATAAAATATAGATAAATATATAACTTTTTAATTATAAAATAAATATTTATTTTTATTTTAAAAATATTGCTCGAAAATTTTAAATTATTTAAAATTTAATAATATTTTTAAATATAGATATATAGATTAGATTTGCCTAAGATCTATTTAGATTATGCATAAGATTCATTAAATTACTTTCACTAATTATATTTTCATTTATAATTTATAGTTATTAATGTTGTCCTAAAATTGCCAAGTGGCTTCATTTTAGCTTGCCACTTGACTTAACCACAATGCATACTACCCTCCTTTTAATATAGTATAGATTAGCTAATAGAGAAGGAACGATGAAATAACGAATACATATTTAGCTAAGAAATTAAGTGAAAAGAGCTCCTAAAAGGAAATGTGTATGTAGTGAAGAACAAATTCGAACAAGAATCTCAAACATCTAGTTGGTAGCGGTTATTTGAGCATTATCGGATCTATTTCATAACATATTTGACTGCTTTTGAATATTTGATTCTTTTTTCATATAGTGGCTTATGCAAAATATCCATGATATAATGAATGTACACTTTCTTTACAAGTAGTTTGAGCCCCTCTCCACCACTCAAATCAACACTCAATTAAATACGTTGGACTTTTATATACCTCAAAATAATCCCATAAGGGTTCATATTCTTAGAAGTTGCTATACAATAGACATTCAAGTCACTCTAATCACCTTTTAATAATCTGAAAACTATATTATGCGTAGCCGTATCTCATTTTATTTGATTTTATTTTTGTTATTAATATTACATGTACTTGCAAATTTGTTGTCTTGAGATACAACTTATTTAATTATTTCAATGGGATACTACGTACAAGTGTACGCACATACAGATTAGCGTAAACCAAAAATCACCATTTTGTCTAACGATAAAAAAGAAATGTAAATAACCAACTAGTAATTAAAAACTATTGTGGTTTATTTTATATGTTTCGAAGTAAGAGTTGCTAATGTCACTATATGTTGAAATGATAAGTTGACACTTAGGTAACCCCTATATCTGTGAAGCATGAGCAGTATTTGGTAACAGTCTGCTAGAATAGCTAGTACATATTAGACAGTTAATGGTAGTTAATTAAATAGCTGAGTTGGTTGTATATACACATGTGTATAGTGCAATAGCTTAGAGAATTGTATTTTCATTTCTTAACTTCAGTTGAATAAAGCTTCCAGAAAATTCTCTCTCTAAACCTCTTTCCTTTCGATCTGTCAACCAAGCTCAATTCTCACCTAACAATGGTGAAATTTAACATGATATCAGAGCCGGAGTGAACCAATCGGAGCTAGAGTTTCATTTTCTAATTTGGTAACTGAAAGGTGCCGCTGCAATTTCTCAAATCGATCTTCGTCTTCTGAAATTTTCTGATTCTGAGAAACTTTTTCGATGGCGAACTTAGATATCGATAATCCTTGACATCCTTTGTATCTTCAACCGTCTGATGCTCTAGGGAATGTGATAATCTCGGTTCGATTGACAAGAACTAAAAATTATTCTGTATGGAGCAGAGCAATGAAGATTGCATTGCGAGCCAAGCGCAAATTAGAGTTTATCAATGGTACCTGCACTAAAGCACAATTTACTGCTGATTTGGGCGAGGAATGGGAACGTGTTAATGCCATTGTTCTCACTTAGATTATGAACACCGTATCGCCATTGGTGAATGGGATAGTCTATGCTAATAACGCTCATGAGGTGTGGACAGATCTTCAAGATCGTTTCGACAAAATCAACGGATCGAGAATTTACAATCTCCATCGAGAAATACCCACAATTTCTCAAGGTACTTCTAATGTCTCTGCCTATCATTCGAGACTCAAACTGTTATGGGATGAATATAGTGCTCTTATTCCTTCTCTTCCTATAACACCTGAGACGAGAGATTCCATAGATCATTCAGAACAACAGAAGTTGTTTCAATTCTTAATGGGCTTAAATAAAAGCTATAACGCCATAAGAAGTCAAATTATACTCATGTCTCCATCACCTAGTGTGAGTCGTGCCTATGCTATGCTAATACATGAGGAGAGTCAGAGGACAGTTTGTACATCTGGAGCATCCATGAATGAGACAAATGAATCTACTGCATTGATGAGTTCTAGGGACAATTCACAGAAATTCAAGAGGCACAACAATACGTATTGTGAGTACTGTAAGAATAAAGGTCACACAAAGGATGTTTGCTATAAGCTGGTTGTAACGATCCGGCCGGTCGTTTTGAGTATTATAATCCCGTTCCCCCATTTACTGCTTAATTTATACTTTATAGTTATTTTATGACTTAACGGGTTAGTTGGTTCGGGTCAGGAAGGAATTCGGAATGAAATGAGACACTTAGTCTCACAATTGAAAATTTAAGTAAGAAAAGTTGATCGGATGTGGACCTATGTATAAAAGACCTCGAATTTAAATTTTGATGATTTCAACAGCTCCGTATGGTAATTTTGGACTTAGGAGCATGTCCGAAAAATTATTTGGAGGTCCGTAATGGAATTAGAATTGAAATGCCGAAAGTTTAATTTTTGAGAAGTTTGACCGGGGGGTTGACTTTTTGATATCGGGGTCGGAATCTAATTCTGAAAATTAGAATACATCTGTTATGTCATTTATGACTTGTGTACAAAATTTGAGATCAATCGGACGTGATTTGATAGGTTCCGGAGTCATTTGTAGAAATTAGAAATTTCAAAGTTCATTAGGCTTAAATTGGGGTGTAATTCATGACCTTAGCATTGTTTGAGGTGATTTGAGGGTCCGACTAAGTTCGTATGATGATTTAGGACTTGTTGGTATATTTGGTTGAGGCCCCGAGGGGCTAGGGTGAGTTTTGTATGGTTAACGGATAAAAATAAATTGGACTTGAACAGATGCTGGAATTTTCTGATATCTGATGTTGTTTTTCTTTCTACGCGATAGGCGTGAATATGTCTGCGATCGCGTAGGCTTAGTTGGTCAGTGGAAATTTTTGTTCTACGCGACCGCGTAGGAATATCTGCCATCACGTAGGGTTTATTTGAGGCAGTGATATTTTGTTCTTCGCGATCGCGTGAAGCGTGACGCGATCGCGTGAAGCGTGACGCGATCGCGTAGCTATGTGAGTTTGTTATTCGCGAACGCGTGAAGAAGGTCGCGTTCGCGTAGAGGAAATGGGGCAAAAATGAAAATCACGCATTTGTGCTTCGCAATTGCGTGGTTAGGTCCGCGATCGCGTAGGTCTATGATGTTGTGCATCACGAACACGTGGGAAAGTCCGCGATCGCGTAGAGTTAAATCTGGGCGATGGAAAATTCTTCTTCGCGATCGCGTGGGAATGTTCGCGATTGCATAGGGCAAATTTCTGGGCAGAGAGTTTAAGTTCTAAAAATGGGACTCAGTTTTTGACGGATTGGAGCTCGGGAAGAGGCGATTTTCGGGAGTTTTTCAAGAAAAACAACGGGGTAAGTATTCTTAACTCAATATTGGTTAAATTACCCGAATTCATAATTTTTTTAATCATTTAATTAGTGAATTAAGTTGGGAAAGTTTGAAAATTCTCTTGGTCTAAATTGAAGATTTGAGGGTCGAGTTGGGGCCGGATTTTGATAAAATTGGTATGGTTAGACTCGTGATTGAATGGGCTTCCGAATTTTGTAAATTTTGTCGAGTTCCGAGACGTGGGCCCTACGGGCAATTTTTGAGCTAAATTTCGGATTTTTATGAAAAATTAGCATTTTCTTATGGAATTAATTCCAATGACTTTTTTTTGACTGAAATGAATTATTTATGGCTAGATTCGAGGCGTTTGAAGGCCAATTCACGAGGAAAGGACATTGCAGAATAAGAATTTCACGGCTTGAGGTAAGTAACAGTTTTAAATCTGGTCCTGAGGGTGTGAAACCCAGAAATTTTGTGTCATGTGATTATTTTGGAGGTGACGCACATGCTAGGTGACAGGCGTGTGGGCGTACACCGAGGGGATTGTGAATTGGACCGTCCCGTGAAAACTGTATAGTTGAATAATTTATTGTTAGCGATATGCTCTCTATGTGTTGAAGAAATTTGACTGTGAATCATGCTTAGGCTATGCTATAGTACTGTTGGGACCCGCAGAGGTTGCGTACTTGTTGAATTATTTGCTAATTGTTGTCTTGTACTCAGTCATGATTTTTCTTGCATATTATACCTCAGTCTTTCTGGATATTTATTGTTACACTATGTTATCTTTGTTTGGGCTGATCTTTGTGAATTTTGAGATCCCGAGATACTAGAGAAGTTGAGGACTGAGTAAGGCCGAGGGCCTGTCGGTGAGGTAAGGATATTATGGCACGTGAGTTATCCATGCAGGATATATAATAATACGTGAGTTGTCCGTGCAGATTATGGTGTTTGGGCTGAGGAGCCCCTCCGGAGTATGTACACCCCTTATGAGCGCGGGTACCCATTGAGTGTGAGTGCTAAGGGCTGAGAGCTGAGTGGTTGAGTTGTTGTGACGAGTGAAGTGATTGTTGCCCTGAGAGGCTGTACTTGCTTTTCATTTGTTGTTGCACTTAGTTACTAATTGTTATTGTTGTGAAATCCTTTGAAAGATTTTATATCCGAATTACATGAACTTGAACTGTATAAATTGATTTGACTTAAATCGCTGGATTTGAAAGTATATCTATTCTCTGTTGGAATTACTGAAAATGAACTATAACTGTGTAGCTCGTCACTATCTTCAATTCCTTATTTATTATTGTTACTTGCTATGTTGGTTGTACTCATACTACACCTTGTACTTCGTGTGCAGATCCAGGTGCTTCTGGACATAGCGGGTGTTGATTTTCTCGCACAGTTGATTTTTCAGAGATTCAGAGGTAGCTGCCGTGTTTCGCACACATTGTCTCTCCTTCACTATCTCCTTGTTTACTGTATTTGGTCTTAGACTATTATAGACCATTTTCTTTTGACTTGTATCCATATTAGATGCTCGTGTACTTAGTCACACTAGGTTTTGGGAGTGTTGTATCGAAATTTGCTAGATTTTTGGTATTGTATTAAATATTATGTTTTTCAAACTTAAAGAAAATCGTGGGTTATTGATGTTGTCGTCTTGCCTAGTATTGAGATAGGCACTATCATGACAAGTTAGGATTTTGGGTCGTGATAAATTGGTATCATAGCCTAGGTTACATAGGTCTCACGAGTCATGAGCAGGTTTAGTAGAGTCTTGCAGATAGGTACGGAGACGTCTGTACTTTTCTTCGAGAGGCTGCAGAACCCTTAGGAAAATTTTTCTTTCTTGTATTCTGTTGTGCGAATTTGTTGATTTCAGAAACTAAATTTCTGTTAATCTATTCTCTCACAAATGGTGAGGACACATACTACCGGATTGGACGGTCAGCCACTAGTTAGGGTAGCGAAAGGCGGGGCCGGTGGTAGAGGCCGGGGTCGAGATGTATCTCGTACCACAGTTGGACCAGCACCTATAGTACCACCAGTTGCTCCACCGCAGGAGAAGATTCCAGATATAGCTGAGCCGACAGGATCAGATCAGGCACCTGCTGTGCCCATCGAGATTCCAGGCCTTCAGGAGACTTTGGCCCAGATATTGGCAGCTTGCACTGGTCTGGCTCAGGCGGTTTCGGCTCAGGACGCACCTGCCACTTATCATGCTGGGGGAGGTAGTCATACCCCTGTTACCCATACTCCAGTCCAGGTAGTACAGGGACTTCAGATACCGGGGGCACTACCAGCCCAGCCGGCTGCAGCTGCTCAGGCCCCAGTAGTTTATGTTATGGCAGATGATGAGCAGAGGAGACTTGAGATATTTGAGAGGCTTCGACCTCCATCTTTTAGCGGTGCGGAGTCAGAGGATGCTTAGGGTTTTCTGGATAAGTGTCAACGGATGCTTCGGACATCGGGTATTCTAGAGACCAGTGGGGTCTTATTCACTACTTTTCAGTTTTTTGGGGCTGCCTTCAGATGGTGGGAGGCTTACGAGAGGTGTAGGCCGGTTGGTGCAGCACCCCTTACCTGGCAGCAATTCTCCGGTCTATTCCTGGAGAAGTTCGTGCCTCAGTCCCGCAGAGAGGAGCTGCGCAGGCAGTTTGAGCAGATTCGTCAGGGTGATATGCCGTGACACAATATGAGATGAGATTTTCAGAATTGGCCCGTCATGCTATCTGGTTGATTCCCACAGACAGGGAAAGGATCAGGAGGTTCATAGATGGCCTCACTTTTCAGCTGCGATTACTCATGACTAGAGAGAGAGTGTCTGGTGCTACTTTCGACGAGGTTGTCGACATTGCTCGTCAGATTGAGATGGTTCGCAGCCAGGAGAGGGTTGAGAGGGAGGCTAAGAGGCCTCGTGGTTCAGGTGATTTCAGCAGTGTCCCTTCAGGGGGTCAGTTTTACCGCGGTAGGGGTCGTTCTTACAGACACGTTCAGACGGGTCGTCCAGCTTATCGCGGTGCATCAGCTAGCCACGGTTCTTACAGTGCTCACTCATGCCAGTCTTCATTCAGTGCACTACTAGCATATAGTTGTCATCATGCCTCGTCAGCTCAGACTTCTACAGGTAATTCTTTGGGTTATCAGGAACATCAGTTCCGTTAGAGGAGGGGTTGTTTCGAGTGCGGAGAATTGGGTCATTTCAAGAGAGATTGTCCTAGGCTGTTGAGTAGGGCTCTGTAGTATAGTTCTCGACCAACGACACCAGCACCAGCAGTTACACCACCCGCCCAACCAGCTCGGGGTGGGGGTCAGGCCCGATTCTATGCTTTTCCTGCTAGGCCAGATGTTGTTTCCACAGATGCAGTGATCACAGGTATTGTGCCACAGGGAGGCTTCTATATTATTTGACCCTGGTTCCACTTATTCATATGTATCATCGTATTTTGCTCATTATCTGGATATGCCCTGTGAGTCCTTAGTTTCACCTGTTTGTGTATCTACACCGGTGGGCGATATTATTACTGTGGACCGCGTGTGTCGGTCGTGTGTGGTAAGTATTGGGGAACTGGAGACTAGAGTTGATCTTTTATTACTCGGTATGGTTGATTTTGATGTAATCCTGGGTATGGATTGGTTGTCTCCATGTCATGCTATTTTGGACTATCACGTAAAAATTGTGACGTTGACAATGCCGGGGTCGCCAAAGGTTGGATGGAGAGGTTCTCTAGATTTTGTTCCTAGCAGGGTAATTTCTTATTTGAAGGCCCAACGTATGGTTGGAAAGGGATGTCTGTCATATTTGGCCTTTGTGAGAGATGTTAATGCTGATACTCCTATTATTGATTCAGTACCGGTCGTGCGAGACTTTTCGGAGGTATTTCCTGCAGACCTGCCGGGTATGCCACCTGACAAGGATATTGATTTCGGTGTTGACTTGGTGCAGGGCACTCGGCCCATTTCTATTCCTCTGTATCGTATGACACCAGCTGAGATAAAAGAATTGAAAGAGCAACTTCAGGAACTCCTTGAAAAGGGGTTTATTAGACCTAGTGTGTCACCTTGGGTTGCACCGGTTCTATTTATGAAAAAGAAAGATGGTACTATGCGGATGTGCATTGATTATAGGCAGTTGAACAAAGTGATAATCAAGAACAAATATCCTTTATCGCGTATTGATGACTTATTTGACCAGTTTCAGGGAGCGAGGGTGTTCTCCAAAATTAATGTGAGATCTGGGTATCACCAGTTGAAAATTCAGGATTCGGATATTCTAAAGACGGCATTCAGAACTCGTTATGGCCACTACGAATATCTTGTGATGTCTTTTGGGCTAACCAATGTCCCAGCAGCATTTATGCATTTGATGAATAGCGTGTTCTAGCCATATCTTGATTTATTTGTCGTAGTATTTATTGATGATATTCTGGTGTACTCACGTAGCCAAGAGGAGCATGCACAACACTTGGGTATTATATTACAGAGGCTGAGGAGCATGCCTTATCCCCTTGGTTATCAATGAGGCCGCTATAGCTGCCTTGAATTCAGACATGAACTATGGGAAAATGGTAGCATTTGCTCAAGCTACAGAGGACCACAAGTTGAAGAACAAGAGGGAGTGAGAGGGTACCAGCAAGGCCCGGTCCGCGGGCAACTTTGAGGAGTCATTTGGTGGGGGAAGATCAGCTTTCAGGGGAGGGTCATCAGGGCCAACCCAGTCTCATACTCAGTCTTCAGCCAGTGCACCGCCAGCAGCAGGGGTGTCGCTTTAGGCTGAATCAGGGCAGCAGAGGACCCCACCATCAGGGCCGAACAGGAGGGAGATTCCCGCAGCAGCAAAGGCCCCCATGCCCCAGGTGTGGGAAGATGCACTCGGTGATCTGCTATATAGACTTACCTATATGTTACGTGTGCATATTGAGAGGTCATATTTAGAGGGAGTGCCGTTCATTCCGCCAGGGTGCGGGCAGGGGCACAACACAACCATCCAGTTCTGCAGCTGCTACATCTTCAGCACCCCCTCCAGCTCGAGGCACACCAGCACCAGTAGGGTGTGGTGCAACTAGGGGTGGTGCGCAGAGTTCAGGAGGACCCAACCGTTTCTATGCTATGAGTGGTCACCAGAGTGCAGAGGCTTCTCCAGATGTCGTCACAGGTATATTGACTGTCCAAACTCATGATATATATGCTCTTATTGATCCCGGTTCCACCTTGTCCTATGTTACCCCTTTTGTTGCTATGAAATTTAGGATAGAACCGGAACAGCTTCCTGAGTCGTTCTCTGTATCTACTCTAGTTGGCAAGTCTATTGTGGCCTCACGAGTTTATAGGGGTTGTGTTGTCACTGTGCATGGTCGGGACACCATGGCGGATCTCATTGAATTAGAGATGGTTGATTTTGATGTAATTATGGGAATGGATTGGCTCTATTCATGTTTTGCTAAGCTCGACTACCGAACTAGAACTGTGAGGTTTGAATTTCCTAGTGATCCAGTTGTTTAGTGGAAGGGGGATAACGTGATGCCAAAATGTAGGTTTATTTATTACCTCATGTCCACGAAAATGATTAACAAGGGGTATATCTATCATTTGGTCCGGGTTACAGACACTACTGTTGAGGCACCTACACTCGAATCTGTGCCAGTTGTGAATAAATTTCTGAAAGTCTTTCCTGATGAGCTCCCTGGGATTCCGCTAGACAGGGAGATTGATTTTGGGATTGATGTGATGCCAGGCACGCAGCCTATATCTATTCTGCCCTACAGAATGGCACCAGCAGAATTGAAGGAACTAAAGGAACAGTTGAAGGATTGTTTAGAAAAGGGACTCATCCGACCGAGTGTGTCACCATGGGCGCACCGGTTCTCTTTGTGAGGAAGAAAGATGGGTCAATGAGGATGTGTATTGACTATCGGCAGCTCAACAAAGTCACAATCAAAAAAGAATACCCACTACCAAGAATAGATGATTTATTTGATCAGTTACAGGGTGTTAAATACTTCTCCAAAATTGATTTATGATCTGGGTATCACCAATTGAAGATCAGAGAGCACGATATTCCAAAAACAACTTTTAGGACCCGGTATGGGCATTTTGAATTTCTGGTGATGTCTTTTGGGCTAACAAACGCCCCAGCGGATTTCATGGATCTTATGAATCGGGTTTTCAAGCCTATCCTCGACTCCTTTGTGATAGTGTTCATTGACGATATTCTTGTGTATTCACGAGGTCGGGAGTACCATGCCGATCATCTCAGGGCAGTGTTGCAGATTCTTCATCAGCACCAATTGTATGCGAAATTTTCAAAGTGTGAATTTTGGCTCGAATCTGTCACATTCTTGGGTCATGTTGTCTCTAGAGAAGGAATCAAGGTTGATCCTCAAAAGATTTCAGCAGTAAAGAATTAACCTAGACCTACGACGCCCACCAAAATTCACAGTTTCCTGGGCTTAGCAGGGTATTACAGGAAGTTTGTGGAGGGGTTCTCTACTTTTGCCTCTCCATTGACTAAATTAACTCAGAAATCAGTTAAGTTCCAATAGTCCGATACTTGTGAAAGGTGTTGACCTTGCCAGAGGGTACAGTTGGATAATCGTGAAAAAGGCCTTCTAGTGGATTAATTGGAGCAAATTGAGGTAAGTCTCTTGTCTAATCTTGTGAGGGGGAAATTACCCCATATGTAATTAAATTAATAATAGTTGCTAATTGTGGGGGCTACGTACGCACGAGGTGACGAGAGTCCGTGCGTAGTAACTATTAATGCTAAAGTCTGGGTAGTTTAGGACTCAAAGCATGAATTACTTGTGTAAATTGTATCTGTTATTTAATTAAATTATTTGGCATATATTGTGAATTATTAGAGAAATTATTAAAAGGTGAAAATCTCATATGCTTAATTTTTTGTTTAAATTAATTAATTGTTAAAGAAACTGTTCATCCTCTCGAATTGATCTTATAATAAATATACTCTCCTTCCGGAGGTACATAAGAAAATGTCCTTCTTTCATGTGGAGCGGGCCGAATGCCTCGGCAGGATAGATGAATCTATGGATTATGCCGCACGTCCCTCAGCAGTGTACACGACACTCTGGATCGGACAGTACGACCTCGACAGAAATCATGCCTAATAATGATAATTATACGATACCTTGGCATTTCAATTGCAGTTTGTGAATTTAATTAATAGTTTAGAAATTGATGCATGTGAAGGAATTTAATTATATCTGCTGGTTAAATAAATTATTGTTAACTTTGCGAATCATGTTGATCTAGATATTCTAGTTTTATTTCAATTATTATTATTGACTCATAGTAAGTGTCAAAGTCGGCCATCTCGTCTCTACCTCTTTGAGATTAGGCTTGATACTTACTGGGTACACGTTGTTTATGTACTCATGCTATGCTTACTGCACTTTTTGTGCAGGATCTGAGACAGGTACTAGTGGAGGACTTATCATCGCACACCCACGTTATCCAGAGGCATAGTGGTGAGCTGCCTTTCTGAGTCGTTCTGCAGCTACTAGTGTCTCTTTTTGTATTTGTATTCTGTCTATTTTATTTCAGATATTATTTGGAGTTTGTATAATATACTAGATGCTCATACACTTGTAACACCAGGTCTTGGCACACACACTAGTAGAATGTTTGGATATAAATTTTGTTCTTGGTTGTTTTAATTTACTAAATTCCTGCAATTAAGAAGAGTTTAATTAATCAATTAATTTTAGTAAATTAAAACAACCAAGGATAAAATTTAATAAATTTAAACTCTTCTTAATTGCAAGAATTTAGTAAATTAAAACAACCAAGGATAAAATTTAAATCCAAACATTCTACTAGTGTATGTGCCAAGACCTGGTGTCACAAGTGTATGAGCATCTAGTAGATTATACAAACTCTAAATAATGTCTGAAATAAAATAGACAGAATACAAATACAAAAAGAGACACTGGTAGCTGCAGAATGACTCAGAAAGGCAGCTCACCACTACGCATCTGGATAACGTGGGTGTGCGATGATAGGTCCTCCACTAGTACCTGTCTCAGATCTTGCACAAAAAGTACAGTAAGTATAGCATGAGTACGTAAATAACGTGTACCCAGTAAGTATCAAGCCTAATCTCGAAGAGGTAGACACGAGATGGCCGACTTTGACACTCACTATGGGTCAATAATAATAATTGAAATAAAACTAGAATATCTAGATCAACATGATTCGCAAAGTTAACAATAATTTATTTAACCAGCAGATATAATTAAATTCTTTCAAATGCAACAATTTCTAAACTATTAATTAAATTCACAAACTGCAATTGAAATGCCAAGGTATCGTATAATTATCATTATTAGGCATGATTTCTGTCGAGGTCGTACGGCCCGATCTAGAGTGTCGTGTACACTGCTGAGGGACGTGCGGCACGATCCATATATGCATCTATCCTGCCGAGGCGTTCGGCCCGCTCCACATGAAAGAAGGACATTTTCTTATGTACCTCCGAAAAGAGAGTATATTTATTATAAGATCAATTCGAGAGGATGAACAATTTCTTTAACAATTAATTAAGTTAAACAAAAAATTAAGAATATAAGATTTTCACCTTTTAATAATTTCTCTAATAATTCACAATATATACCAAATAATTTAATTAAATAACGGATACAATTTACACAAGTAATTCATGCTTTGAGTCCTAAACTATCCGGACTTTAGCATTAATAGTTGCTACGCACGGACTCTCGTCACCTCGTGCGTACGTAGCTCCCACAATTAGCAATAATTATTAATTTAATTACCTATGGGGTAATTTCCCCCTCACAAGATTAGACAAGAGACTTACCTCAATTTGCTCCAATTTAATCCACTAGAAGGCCTTTTTCACGATTATCCAACTCTGTCTGGCTCGAATCTAGCCAAAATAATTCGATACAATCACTAAAATTTATAGGAATCAATCCTATAAGAAAATACTACATTTCTTTTAATGAAAATCAGAAATTAATTCAAAATTAGTTCATGGGGACCACGTCTCAAAATCCGGCAAAAGTTACGAAATATGAACGCCCACTCAACCACGAGTCTACCCATACCATAATCACTAAATTCCGATAACAATTCGGCCCTCAAATCCTCAAATCTAACCAAGAGGGTTTTCAAATATTTCCAACTCAATTCACCAATTAAAGGATAAAAGCAGTGATGGATTCGGGTAATTTAACCAATATTGAGTTAAGAACACTTACCCCATTATTTTCTTTGAAAATCTCCCAAATATCGTCAAAATCCGAGCTCCAAATCATTAAAAATGGAAAATGGGACGAAGTCCCATTTTTAGAATTTAAACTCTCTGCCCACTGATTTCTTATACGCGATCACGTAGCACAAATTTTACTGCCCAGATGATAACCCTATGCGATCGCAAACAATACCACGCAATCGCGAAGTTCAAACCTACAGGCCCACGCGATCGCAAACCATTTCACGCGATCGCGAAGCACAAACGCGTGGCCTTCCCTGCTGCTCCACTTACTCTACACGAACGCGACCTCCTCCACGTGGTCGCGAATACCAAATTCCCACGCCTACGTGATCGCGAAGAACAAAAAACATCACTGCCTCAAATAAGCCTACGCGATCGTAGACTATCTCACGCAATCACGTAGAACAAAGTTGCCTCTGCCCAATTTACACTGCGCGATCGCAGACCAAATTATGCAACCGCGTATAAGGAAATAAGAAGAAAAAGACCAGCAACTATCAGCAGTCTCCCAGAAGCCAAAAATGATCTATTAGCCGTCCGAAACTCACCCGAGCCCCTCGGGTCCTCAACCAAATATACCAACAAGTCCCAAAACATAATACGAACTTAGTCGAACTCTCAAATCACACCAAACAATGCTAAAACCACGAATCATCCTCCAATTCAAGCTTAATGAAACTTAAGATTTCCAACTTCTACATTCGGTACAGAAACCTATCAAATCAAGTCCGATTGACCTCATATTTTGCACACAAGTCTTATATGACATAACGGAGCTATAAAAAATTTTAAAACTAGATTCTGACCCCGATATCAAAATGTCAACTCCCCGGTCAAACTTCTAAACTTAAATTCTTATTTTAGCCATTTCAAGCCTAATTTAACTACGGACTTTCAAATAAAATTCCGAACACGATCCTAATTCCAAAAATTAGCATACGGAGCTATTGAAACCGTCAAATCCCGATTCCGATGTCGTTCTCTCAAAAATGTTGACCGAAGTCAAACTTAGCATTCTAAGGCCAACTTAAGGAACCAAGTGTTCCTATTTCAACCCGAACATTCCCAAATTTCGAACCAACCATCTTCGCAAGTCATAAATTAATAAAATTATATACAGGGAGTTTTATTTAGGGGAACGGGGTTCTCAAAATCAAAATAACTGGTTGGGTCATTACACTTCCTGTCATAAAATGGCATATTGCATCAAAGTAGTTGCCCACATACTCCACAGCAAAATGGAGTAGTGGAAAGGAGACATAGACATATTCTAAAAGTGGCTAGAGCTTTGAGGTTTCAGGGAAGTATTCCATTACACTTTTGGGGAGACTGTGTATTGACATCAGTATATCTGATGAATAGATTGCCTTCTACAGTTTTATCAGGGAGGTCGCCATATGAAATTTTCCATAAGACAGTTCCTTCACTACACCATTTAAGGACCATGGGATGCCTTTGCTTTTCCACAGCTACTGACAAACCTGATAAGTTCTCTCCCAGGCCATAGCAGTAGTCTTTATAGGATATTCAACATCCCAAAAGGGTTATAGACTATATAATCTCAAGGACAAAAGGTTCTTTGTTAGCAGGGATGTAGCGTTTAGAGAGGACATATTCCCTTTCCAGTTATTAAAAGAGAGAAGAGATCCTCCTCTATTTTTTGATCTAGAGAAGTCTTTTACAACATATCCAAGCTCCAATAACCAACAAAAATTTTCTGATGTTAATGACAATGACCAAGTACAAGTTGGTGTTGAACAATTTCAACAGTTAGAAGAACCAGTTGATATTGATGAAGGAATAGAGCAACCAATTGATGTTGTTGATGGGTTGGAGCAACACCAAGTTGACTCTGTTGATGAGGAGCCTGTTGGTTCACAATTGAGGAGGTCTTCTAGAGGCACAAATCCACCAACCTGGTCAAAAGACTACATTTTCCCAACTATGAAAGCATCTTCCTCAACATGTATATATCCCATGTCAAACTACATGAGTTATGGCTCTCTTTCTAACAGCTATTAGTCTTACCTGGCTGCAACTTTCTCTGAAATTGAGCCAAGGTATTACACTGAAGCCATGAAGGATCCATGATGGATGGAAGCCATGCAAGCTGAAGTTGAGGCATTGGTTAGCAATAAAACTTGGGAGGTTGTTACTATTCCAAAAGAAAAGGTTCCTATCGGGTATAGACGGGTTTACAAAATCAAACATAAATCCGATGGCACAGTTGAATGATATAAATCAAGACTAGTTGCCAAGGGATACAGTCAACAAGAAGGCCTCGATTATCAAGAAACTTTTTCTCCGGTCGTCAAAATGGTAATTATCAGGGCTGTTATTGCCCTGGCAGCTATGAATCAGTTGAGCTTATTTCAAATGGATGTTTATAATGTGTTTCTTAGTGGTGATCTTGAAAAGGAGGTATATATGCAATTACCTCCTGGTTTTGGTAGTCAGGGGTGAATAAATGTTGCAGACTACTCAAATCATTATTTGGGCTCAAACAAGCATCTTGACAATGGAATCTCAAGCTCATTACTGCTCTCTTGAAGGCTTGTTTTATACAGAGTCAACATGATCACTCATTATTCATCCTGAAGAGACACAACAAACAAGTTATAATACTTGTATATGTTGATGATCTTCTTATTACAGGTGATGATGTTAACTTGATCAATGAAGCCAAAGACATTCTACAACATGCCTTCAAAATGAAGGGTTTGGGAATTCTGAAATATTTTCTAGGAATTGAAGTATGTAGATCTCAAAAGAGAATACTGCTATGCCAAAGAAAATATGCCTTAGAGCTCATATCTGAGTTAGGCCTGGGAGGTTCTAAACCTGCAGTAACACCCATGGAACAGAATAGAAAGCTGACAACTATTGAATATGATCTATATTCCAAGCTTCATGATGATGTAGCATTAACAGATGTGAGGGAGTACCGGAGATTGGTTGGAAAGTTATTGTATTTGACAATAACTACGCCAGACATTGCATACAGTGTACAAACTCTAAGTCAATTGATGCAATCACCCAAGAAGTCACACTTGGAAGTAGCCTACAGAATAGTGAGATATATAAAGAATAAACTAGGACTCGGGATATTGATGAGTTCAGAAGGAGGTACTACTTTGAAGGCATATTGTGATGTAAACTGGGAAAGCTATCCAAACTCAAGGAGATCAATAACTGGTTACCTAGTAAAGCTTGGTAGTTCATTGAAATCTTGGAAAACAAAGAAATAAAATACAGTGGCAAAAAGCTCAGCTGAATCAGAATACAAGAGAATGGCACTAACTGTAGCAGAACTTGTCTGGTTGATGGGATTGTTTAAAGAGTTGGAGGTCAAGATTCCTACGCCAATTCAGTTGTTTACAGATAGTAAAGAAGCAATGCAGATAGCTAATAATCATGTATCTCATGAAATGACTAAACACATAGAGATTGATTATCACTTTATAAGGGAAAGGGTCCAACAAGTTATGATACACCCGGAGTATATACCAACTAATAAGCATGAAGCAGATTTGCTGACAAAAGGGCTGGGAAGTGCTTAACATTATCATTTGATGTCCAAGCTAGGGATGATGGACATTTTCTCACCACCTAGCTTGAAGGGGGTGTTGAAATGATAAGTTGACAGTTAGGTGACCCCTATATCTATGAAGCATGTATAGTGTTTGGTAACAGTCTGTTAGAATAGTTGGTACATATTAGAGAGTTAATGGCAGTTAATTAAGTAGCCGAGTTGGTTATATATAAACACGTGTACAGTGCAATAGTTTAGAGAATTGTATTTTTATTTCTTAACTTCAGTTGAATAAAGCTTCCAGACAATTCTCTCTCTAAACCTCTCTCCTTTCGATATGTCTACCAAGCTCAATTCTCAACTAACAATGGTGAAATTTAACACTCTATTTGGTATACAAACTAATATAGTGGCATTAGTGAAAGAGTTGCTATTCTATGGCTCCCAATGCATTCCAAATATCTATCAGACGAGTTAGAAGAATTTTGAGCATAAGATTTGATAAATTTCCTATGAAATACCCTGGTTGCCCCATTTATTCAGGAAGAAAAAAATTAGAATTCTTCTTTGGAATGGTGAGAAAGGTTATTAATAAGGTAAAAGGATGGCATCTTAAATTTATTTCTAATGGAGGGAAGGCAGTCCTTATAAGACATGTCCTTTTAGCCCTTAATATTCAAATTCTTGCAGCCATCCACCCTCGTAAAGGCATAATTGACATGATTGAGAAGTATATAGCCAGATTTGTTTGGTCTGGAAATGAGAATGGTGGGAAGCACCACTGGGAATCATGGAACAATATGTGTTTTTCCTATGAAGAAGGAGTTCTAATTTCAGAAATTTAGAGGATACATGCAAAGCTTTTACAGCTAAACAATGGTGGAAATTCAGAACGACTAGCTCTATATGGTCCTAATTCATGCATGCTAAATATTGTGGCAATGAACATCCTACCATCATTCAATGGAAACCTGGTCAATCGCATAGCTAGAAATCTATGTGCGAACTAAAGAACAACTTAGAGGGTAATATCTAGAGGAAAATAAAAAAGGGTGACACAAGCTTCTGGTATGATAACTGGACAAGCCAAGGTCCTCTATATAGCAACATGGGGGATAATACAATCCTTCAGAATATCAGGATTAAGGATGTGTTTAAGGATGGTCAATGGGACTGGTCATGCCTTAATCCTCATCCTCCTGACCATATTAAGGATATGATATCTGCAGTCACTGAGAATATCTTATCGGAGGCATAAGATATGCCATATTGGACTTGCTCTGAAGATGAAAAGTTCTCTATTTCAACTGCTTGGAGTATGCTAAGACAAAGAAGACAAATATCTCAATTTGACCCTAAGCTATGGCAGAATAATATTCCTTATAATATGTCATTTATTGCTTGGAAAGCAGTACACAACAGAATACCTACTGATGATAAAATTTTAAAATTTAACATTAATATTGTTTCTAAATGTTGTTGTTGTTTTGGTGCAGGTATGAGCCCAGGGCTGGAGTCAATTGACCACTTCTTCTGCAATGGTCAATATGCTCAGAACATATGGAGCTTCTATGCTAGTAGAATTGGTATCATATACAGGAATACAAATTTGAGGACAATGTTACTTAATTGTTGAAACTTTAGAGACAAAAACTCTATTATATGGGAACTGTGGAGATCTAGGTGTAGTTCCAAATATGAACTGGAGCATCCTTCAATCAACCGATCAACGGCTCTTATCACCTTCAACATCTGTCAGCTGATTAGATCAAAATTCAAAAAGATAAATGTTCCTAGTTGTTGGGAGACCATTTGCAACTTGCTGGAACTTAAGCTGTCAGAGACTTCTACCGCATTGGTCAAATTGATCAGACCAATCCTTCTTCTTGTGAAACTCAACACTGATAGTTCATGTATTGGAACTGCATGTGGAGGGGAGGAGTGGTAAGAGATCATCTCGGTAAACTCATCATGAATTTCATATTGCCATTGGGACAGGGAACTAACAACTGGGCTGAAGCCTATTCATTCTTGTTTGGTGTAAAGTGGTGCATTCAGAAGGGGTTTAGTCATTGGTGAGACTGACTCATTGCTACTACAGAATTGCATCTCAGGAGGATTGACTACACCATGGAGATTGGAAGGGTTTGTAAAAGAGTTAAAGGATTTGGTGAATACGCATGGAGTGCTAACTAGACATTGTTACAGGAAAGCTAACAGAGTTGCTGACAAACTAACTTCCCTAAGCCACAATACTGATGTTGTTCAAATATATACACATTTCAGTTCAATTCCTAGACAAGTTAGAGGTTTATTAAATACAGACAGATGGCAACTACCATCCTTTCGAGTCAAGAAGAGAAAACCTAGGATGCTCGTTTATGAGCCATCTTGAGTACCAATATTTTTTTCATGTACTGGCTCATGGTTCAATAGCTTGGTCTCTCTAAGTTACCATCTTCCAAGAAGGCTAGGCCTAGTCCTCCTTCTTCAAATGTACTCTCCTTCCCGTGACAATAAAATCATGTATTAAAAAAATATAAAACCTTTCAAACAACTCTCAACTATTATTATATCTTGAGGTAAACTTTATAGCAACGTCAAAGGATACTTTGTACTAACGCATGTAATAAAATTAAAATGCACTAGTTCTTGTATTTCGCAATTAGTTTTTTGTTTTCCCGCAAGCACGAATGAGAAACTTCTTTCTTTTGTAGCATATTTTGAATCTTTTAATGATGCAAAAACTTTTTAATGTCAACACAAGATATATGATCTAAAACGAATATTGAGAGCATCAAAAGATCAAAACATTGTTCGTTTTGTGCATATATTAAATTATTATAGAAAAATATAGAATTTTTAGGTAAATAAAAACTAAAATTATATGTATAATTAGTTGCTTTGCTGTTTCCCAAGCATGAAGAGGATGAGCTTCTTCCCTTTATAGCATTTTCTAAAAATTGTGATGGTGTGATATTCTCTTTTATGTCAACATAAGATACATCATTTAAAATGTTTTACTAATGTCACTATATTTTTGTTATACAAACAGATAGAATGTTGGATAAATAAAAACTAATTAGAATTAGGCAGATCATTAAAAGGATAACTAAAAAAGAATTAGTTTTTTATGGATCTTATCTATATTAATTAATTTCATTCATCATCATCTTTTTAAAAATATTTCGTGCAATTGGTAAAATATATGATGATAAATTGAAAATAATTCAATCTCAACAGCTAATACCCTAAAAATTAGGTCTTCTTTTTCTTCATTTCAAAAACTATTTCATACATATTCAATTATCAATTTCTGGAAAAAAGAAGATAATTTCTATTAATATTAGTACTAGAACTAAAGGGTCAAATAAAACAACTCATGAGTCATAAGAAAAACAACTTAATTGTTCACTCCATCATCAGCAAGTAACTCCTCCAAAGGAATAGAAGGAATTAACATATAATCATCAATAAAAATATATATTTTGTACATATTCTTCATTATGGTAGGGATATTCTAAACTTCCGATTATGGTTTGTTTGTACTTTGAGTCAGTGACGGAGCCAGAGTTTTTACTAATAAAGTCAAAATTTAAAGAAATAAATATACAAAGAAGTTAAGGGGATTTAACATATATAAAATTTGTTTCGATTCATTTGCCTTGCCAGAGCCTGAACATGATTCACACATTGCTTTTGTCACGACCCAAAATCCTACCACATGCGTCGTGATGGCACCTAGTCTCTAAGACTAGGTAAGCCGATTACCATTACATTTCGAAGTTATTTTTTTTATTTTTGAATATGAATTAAATAGGTAATCATAACCAACAGTGGGACAAATATGAATATAACAACCTCCCAAGACTGGTAGTACTAAGTCACGAACTCTAACTGAATACATGAAATGATCTTAAGGATCGAATACTCAATACTGTTTGAATAATAAATAACAGTATAACAAAATGAAAAGACTCCAAGAAACTACGACGACCAAGCAGCTCTACCTTGAATCCTTGCGATCCCACTCTAACTCTGTCCGAGTCCGACATCTCCAATACCTGGCTCTACACAAAAATATACAGAAGTGTAGTATGAGTATACCACGGTCGGTACCCAGTGAGTATCAAAACTAACCTCAGTAGAGTAGAGACGAGGTACAGTCAAGACACTCACTAGTCTAATAACCTGTGCAATATAGAATACAAAATAATAGGAAACAAATAACAATAATAGCAACACAAATCAACCAATGATATGCCCGGCATGGCAATAAGAACACTATAAATATTGATCAACAAATAATAAATATAAGTATACCCAAGTAAATCAAGTTCTTCAAATAAATATTTTTCACATATAATTCTTCCAAATAACTCACTTCAAATATAATTTTCTCAAATAAATATCTTTCAATAAATCTTTTTCAAATATAATTTCCTCAAATAAATATCTTTCAAATACAATTCCTTCAAATACTACTTTTAAATAAAAATCCTTTCAAATAAATATTTTGAATATAATTCTTTCAATTAAAAGTCACCATGTGACACCTCATTGTATAATCATAAAAATACGGGTCTCAGCCCTTTTCATATTTTCACGATACTTCGTGCCCATAATTAAATCATCATATATTTTCGGTACCTCGTGCCCATTTTTCATATCACATCTGCACGGACAGTTCACGTGCCAATAATAAAACCATCATATTTTTCCCGGCACTTCGTGCCCACGTCTCATATCCCAACTGCACGGACAATTCACGTGTCAATATCATTATTATTTATTCACGGCACTGCGTGCCCACATTTCTTTTCATAATCCGCTTGGCAATAGCCATAGACTCCCAATTTCAACATAAATCAGACTATTATCAATTTACCAACAACAAGACAAATTGCACAAGGTATAAAAATAAACACAAGAAAAATCACAACATCATATAAAATCACCAATGCAACCACTCCACATCATCACATATCATTTCTGACAAAAGCCACCCTTATCTCTCCTATAGCCACCCTTATCACTCCTATATTAGCCACATTTATCCCTCCGCCCTGAAAATATTAATAGCCACCTTTATTGCTCCTATTGCCACCCTTATTTCTCCTATAGCCACCTTTATCGCTCTGCCCAGACAATATTCCAACAAACACAACAACAGTGAAATGTCACCCTTATACCCATATAATATCAACAGTGGAATGTCACCCTTATATCCTCAAAGTAACAACTCACACAACATAATAATTTATACGAGAAATTATCACGGCAACATAACAAAATCAATTCACATCACAATTTGCCCAATGGTCACAATCAAATTCCAAAGATACAACCAAATCAATTAATTTCACAACAAATAGGTTAAGGCTCCACGCAATGTGTATAACACCACAAAAACAATCAACAGAGATAGAAATTATTCAGCATAAAGCAAAACCTTCATTAATCCAAATTTAGGTAATTATATTAGCACATCTTCTTAAGCTTGCTTAATTAATTATTTGCATAGAGAAAATTCATAATGAAAATTAAATTCCAAGAATATCAACCATCAAACTCGCGGAGTTCACATAAATGTACAAGTAATAATTACATCAAATTGTCATATAAAAATAAATTTAATAAATGTGATTTGAGGCATGGCAAATAGATAACTAAATATATGCCAACAATTATCCAATTTACTACACAATGTTCCCAAGACTTTAACTCAATAAATTTTGCACATATAAACCCGAGTACGTACTCGTCACCTCGCGTACTCGGCTTTTCACATATCACAAATGGCACATAAGACTCGATACCTAAGGGGTAATTCCCCCACTCGAGGTTAAGCAAGAGACTTACCTTTTTGAAGTTAGGCCGATATTCCAAAATAACCTTCTTACTTGAATTGACCTCTGGACAGCTCAAATCTATCCAAATTAATTGTACAACTTCATTAAAATTCAACGGAAATAATTCCGGATAATAATACGTCGACTTAAAATTTTATTCCAAAAAGTCAACAAAAGTCAACGCGGGGCCCGTCCCTCGGAACCGGACATAATTTTCATGAAATCTGAACACCCATTCCGATACGAGTTCAACCATACCAATTTTATCGAATTCCAATAATAACTCGACCACCAAATCTTAAATTTTCGTTTTTGGAAGATTTTGCAAAAATCTTGATTTTTCTTCCATAAATCCATGGATTCATGATGTAAATGAGTATGGAATCATGAAATATAATCAATATAGGATAAGGAACATTTACCCCTAATGTTTTCACGTGAAAATTGCCCAAGAACCGTGCTCCAAAAATCCAAAACGAAATGAAGGAAATGACCATTTTTTATCCTTAAGTTTCTGCCCATCCATCACTAAAAGTCTATTTTCCGTCACTAAAAGTCCACACCAGAACTTGCTTAAACTAGCCTTCATTCAATTGATCAAAACTTTATGTACAAATATCTAAATGATGAATGGTTTAACTTTCTGGAAACTAGAATCAAAAACCTACAACTTTCATGTTTTGATACTTTTCCGATTCCTTATGAATTGCAAGATATAAGCCTCCAAAGTTGGCTCCACGCATCAGAAATTTCTGGCGAAACTGCTCTACCAGCCTTCATTCAATCTATCATAACTTTCTGTACATATGTCTAAATAATAAATGGTTTAATTTTCTGAAAACTAGAATCAAAGCGCTACAATTTTGACATTTTAGAAATTTTAAGATTCCTTATAGATTGCGAGATATAAGCTTCCAAATTTGGCTCTACGCACCAAAACTTTCTTGCGAACGGCTCTGCAACAGAAATTTCCAGCAACCCTTTTTGTCTGAAATCCATTCTGTTTACCTTCCGAAATCCACTCGAGGCCCTCGGGACCTTAACCAATTATACCAACATGTCCCAAAATACAATACGAACTTAGTCGAGGCTTCAAACCACATCAAACAACATCAAAGCGACGAATCGCACCTCAAATCAAAATCTATGAACTTTGAACTTTCAAATTCTATATCATGTGCCGAAACACATCAAAGTCATTCGGAATGACTTCACATTTTGCACACAAGTCATAAATGACATAACGGACCTATTCCAATTTCCATAATCGGATTCTGACCTCGATATCAAAAAGTCAACCCCCCGGTCAAACTTTTCAAAAATTCAATTTTCGGCATTTCAAGCCTAATTCCACTACGGACCTCCAAATAATTTTTCGGACACGCTCCTAAGTCCAAAATCACTATAAGGAGCTATTGACATCATTAAAATTCCATTCCGGAGTCGTTTGCTCAATAGTCAACTCTTTCCATTTAAGCTTCTAATTAAGGATTATTTCTTTTAATTAATTCTGAATCTTCCGTAAAATCAAACTCGACCACACCCGTGGATCATAGTACTTATTACGAAATTGCTCAAGACCTTAAGTCGTTGAACGGGGCGTTAATTCTTAAAATGACAAGTCGGGTCGTTACAGCTTTGATCATATTCCTGGTAGTCTCAGGGTGCAAGCAGAGCCAGATCAATATTGATTCGTCGAAAACTTTTATTATTCCTTGAGTTCTAGTTTATGTAGAATCATTTCATTTTAATTGGTTTAAAAAAAGATAGCTTTTTAAATTTAACTATTATTTAACTTAAACTTTTCATTTCACTTTTAAATGTTATAAGAAAATTCTATTTATGGTGGATGTCTACTCTTCCTCCATGATCTTCTCAAATGCTTAATGACATACTCAATGACATATTTTTCTTCACTTTTCAAGCCTATATAAAGGCCTTGTAATAGATAGGAAAATACACACAATTGAAGAAGAAATAAGAAACTCTCCTCTCTTTTTCTCTATATCTCTTAGCTTGTTTTTCCTTGTTCCATATTGTTACTTTGAGTTATATTTTATAACACGTTATCAACACGAAGTCTCTAACCTCAAGGTTGAATTCCACTTCTGTGTTACAGGCAAGTCTTTCAGCAACAAGTCAGTCCGAGCTTTAAACCAGATAAGTTTATACCAATATTTGGAATAAGCAATGGTCTGGTTATTAGAAAATTAGTATTTATGTGGCCGCTAAGGATGTCACCTTGTTAAATTTTCATGAACTAAATAATAGGTGGCATGCGGTATACTAAATAACCTACAAAATTAAAATTATACTTTATTATGTATGCTTATAGTTTTACCTTACAATACGATTTTAGTATGCCTAGTATAATGATTATACATTAGTTTACTGTCAAATATAATATAATAATAATAATACTCGTAACTATTTTATTTTAATAAGATAAAATATTAGTACAAGAAGTATGTACTAAACCAAAATTTTTATTGATGATAGTTCTTATCAAATTAACATGTTGAATCATTTCTATATGGAAAACATATAGTAGTAGATAGTAGACAGAGATTTGTCCCCTATTTTTTTGATTCCCTGACTAACCTAAAGGTTTTGCTATATCTCTTTATTTTTCTAGAGAGTATAATACGTAGTTTTCACAAAAGTGCATGGTAATTAGTAGTACTATATTATTCTATTTGATACATCATTTTTTTTTAATGTTATGGTCATATCACTTTCATCTTGAAGTAAGCTTATTGCAGCAAAGATCACATTTGAATTTTTAATATTATTTTATATTTTCATATATCTGTTTGACACTAATTACTTAGCTGATTTGAGTAAACGAAAATCTATTGTTGAGAATTATATCCAAATGACATTATGAAGAGTTTAACTCAAGAGGTAAGCATTTTCTTCGTATTTGAAATTGTTTTTGTCCTTTGCTATTAATGATATCAACTTCAATGAGTTCAAGTCGCAATGCACAATGAGGGTAAGACATCAGGATCAAGTCCTGATGCTCCATGATGATAAGAGTTGGGTTTGAGTCCCAATTTATTATGGCCTAACATGCATTTATATTGGTAAGATATTGGATTTGAGTCACACTATACTATATTGATGATATAATGATGACTAAAGAAAAATAATATATTTTTCATGAAAAAGCGTGAATATTGTCCCACTTGATTTGCTCCATTCTTGAAGTGAATGTGGTAGCGACGCATAATAAGTATAAATGAAGACAAGTGGTTGAATAATGAACGTGGGCGTTCCAAAGATCAAAATAATAATAATCATCACTATAATTATAAAAGGAGAACAATAAGGGTTCTCAAAATAGTCCTTCAAAATGTGAAGGCAATATTTACCATCAAATTGATATGAAAAATAATAAAGCACGTTGCTGATTATGATCCATTCCTTGAAGATAATGTAACTTGTGATAAGCATTGAGAATGCAGACTGTCACGGCCCGAAATTTCTACCTTCGGACCGTGATGGCGCCTAACATTTTACTTGATAGGCAAGCCAATGTTAGAATAATATTATCCATTTTAAAATAATTTTTAAATTTATTAATAACAAAGAAACAAATACGGAAGTAAAGTCTGAAATGTAGTGAATAACCCATAAAAATAACGGTGTCTAAATACCATCCCAGAATTGGTGTCACAAGTGCACGAGCTTCTAGAATAATACAAATAAAGAGTCTGAATAAAATAAAGTTGTCTGAAAACAAACACACAGCTAAAGTAAAGTAAATCGGGACTTCAAAACTGCGGTTGTTGTGCAGTTATACCTCAAGTCTCCTCTGAATAGCTGAAATCTGAGCAAGTCTATGGTACGCCGCTGGGACCAACTCCGAAATCTGTACAAGAAGTGCAGAGTATAGTATCAGTACAACCGACCCCATGTACTGGTAAGTGTCGAGCCTAACCTCGACGAAGTAGTGACGAGGCTAAGGCAGGCCACTTACATTAACCTGTACACAATAATAGTAATAACCACAATAATAGAATTAAATCAGATAACTCATTTCTAATAGTTGAAGCCAACTCAGTAGTCATAATCAATTATTATTTCAATCAATTTCTGTTGCAACGTACAACCCGTTCCCACAATATATTCATTTTCAACACTCCAATATATTTATTTTAATCATGTGTATATATATATATATATATATATATATATATATATATATATATATATATATATATATAGACTTTTTAATAAGTCTGTTGCGGCGTGCAATCCGATTCCCCAATATAGACTTTTTAATAAGTATGTTGTGGCGTGCAATCTGTTCCCCTAATGTAGACTTTTTAATAAGTCTGTTGCGGCGTGCAATCTGATCCTCCAATATATATATATATATATATATATATATATATATATATATATATATATATATATATATATATATATATATATATATATATACACTTTTATTTTCGTTGCGGCGTACAACCCGTTCCCCCAATATAACTTTAAACAACTCATAAATGTAATAAAACTTACTCCAAAAAAATACCACGTCCAATGAAAAACTATTAAGCATCAAGGCACACAATAATTATAATTTATTTATGAACAAACAATGGCAATTAGCAATTAATTGTGAAAATCATAGAGAAAATAGGCAGTTTAATATTTAGTATGCTAAATGTCAAACAATAATTAAGACACATAAATCAAATAGTATGTAACAATTATTGCAAGAATACAAGAATTAATATTTAACAAAGAATAGGAGAGAAACACTTATTATAGCAATTAATTCGTGTCTTAGAACAATTTATAATTTTTTAAATAATTATGCAAACAATTAATTTGACGACGTATAGACACTCGTCACCTCACCTATACGTCGTTCACATGCATTTTACATAACAAATAATTTAAGAGTTCTATTCCGTTAAGTCAAGGTTAACCACGACACTTATCTCGCTTTGCAATTTCAATCAATTATTCGACCACAGCTTTTTCTTTTGAATTTTTCTCCAAAAGCGTCAAATCTATTAACAAACAATTCGATATACTCAATACGAATCATAGGAATTAATTCCATATGAATTTGCTAATTTTTCGGATAAAATCCGAAATTCACTTTAAAATTTGACAGTAGGGCCCACATCTCAAATCTCGGAAAAACTTACAAAATCCGAACACCCATTCTGAGACGAGTCCAACCATACAAAAATTATCAAATTCTGATGTCAAATGGACCCTCAAATCTTAAATTTTCGTTTTTGGAAGATTTTATAAAAATCTGATTTTTCTCCCAAAATTTCACGAATTCATGATACAAATGAGTATGAAATCATGAAATATAATCAATATAAGATAAGGAATACTTACCTTAATGTTTTCCCGTAAAAATCGCCCAAGAATCTGTGATGACCCAAAATGTCATCCTTAAATTTAATAAGTAATTCTGTGTTCTAAGACCTCGAAAAGCACCATTTATCATTCCTCGACTTGTGTGCGTAGTCTGTACAATTTTTAAGAACGTTTTTATGAGAAAAATGGATTAAAATGTGAAATAGAGCTTTAAAACTCAACTAAGTTGACTTTGGTCAACATTTTTAGCAAACGGGCCTGGATCAGTATTTTGACAGTTCAAGTAGCTCTGTATCGTGATTTGGGACTTGGACGTATGACCGGAATCGAATTCCGAGGTCCCTAGCTCGAGATATGGAATTATGATGAAATATTAAAAGCTTGAAAGCTTAATAAGTTTTAAGAAACTAGTGATGTTGGATTTATTGACCTCGCGTCCGTATTTTGGTTTCGGAGCACGGTGTAGGTCAACTATAATATTTATGACTTATCTGCCAAATTTGGTGAGAATCGGAGTTGATTTGACGTGATTCGGACGTCCGGTTGTAAAAATATAAGTTTTAAAATTTTCTTGAAAGTTTCCTTTGAATTGGTGTCCGATTCGTAGTTCTTGGTATTATTTTGTCGATTTGATCGCGCGAGTAAGTTTGTATGAGGTTTTTGGACTTGTGTGCATGTTTGGTTTGGAGCTCCGAAGGCTCGGGTGAGTTTCGGGTAGGCTACGGGATGATTTTGAACTTAGAAAATCTGGTTTTTCTGCAACTTCAGGCTTCTGGTATTTCCTTCATCGCGTTCACGAATGTACTCTCACGAACGCAAAGAGCAAACTGGGCTGGCTGAATTTTCCTTCTTTGCGAATGCGGAGATTGGGTCGCGAACGCGAAGCTATAGGGACTTTACCCTTCGCGAACGCGACCAGCTCAACGCGAACGTGAAGCTTATGAGGTCTGGGGGAGGGGTCAGTTGTCCTTTTACGCGAACGCGAGCACTGGCACGCGAACGCGAAGGCCAGGGGAAAAAAATCCTTCGCGAACGCGAAAGCCACGAACTGCTACTCATCGCGAACGCGACAGGCCCTTCGCGACAGCGAAGGAGGACTCGCGAACGCGAAAGCCACGGATTGCTACTCATCGCGAACGCGACAGGCCCTTCGCGAACGCGAAGAAGGCCTGACGCCTGTGACTTAAAACATAACCAAAACGGGATTTTTCCCATTTTTCACAAACCCTCAATTAGAACTCGGTTTGGGGCGATTTCAAAGTAGTTTTTCACGATTTCGAACTGGGTAAGTGTTCATTATCATATAGTGATTGTATTTCATAAATCTAAGACTATATTCATCATTTATTTCGGATTTAGATGGAAAAAATTGGATTTTTTATAAAATCTTTTAAAAACGAAAAGTTAAGATTTGAAAGTCCATTTGATATCGGAATTGGACAATTTTTATATGGTTGAACTCGTATCGGAACGGGTGTTCGGATTTCGTGAGTTTTTCCGGGATTTGAGATATCGGTCCCACTGTCAAATATTTAAATGAATTTTGAATTTTTATCAGAAAAATTATTAAATTCATATGAAATTAATTCCTATGATTAGTATTGAATATATTGAATTGTTTGTGAATAGATTGGAAGCTTTCAGACACAAATTTAAAAGGAAAAGATGTGGTCGAGTAATTTATTAGAATTTGCAAAGCGAGATAAGTGTCGTGGTTAACCTTGACTTGAGGGAATAGAACCCTTAAACTATTTGTTATGTGAAATGCATGTGAACGACGTATAGGCGAGGTGACGAGTGTCTATACATCGTCAAATTAATTGTTTGCATAATTACTTGAAAAATCATAAATTATTTTAAATCATGAATTAATTATTATAATAATTATTTCTCTCCTATTCTTTGCGAAATATTAATTCTTGAATTCCTGCATTAATTGTTACATGCTACTTGAATTATGTGTCTTAATTGTTATTTGACATTTAGCATATTAAATATTAAACTGTCTATTTTCTCCCTGATTTCTATAATAATAATTTTCTATTTGACATTGTTTGTTTCATGATTAAATCATAATTATTGTATGCTTGTTGTCTTATAATTTCATATTAATTGTTGTATTTATTGGGGAAATTCCTTCTATAAGAATTGGTAAATAAATATATTGGAGGAGGGTTGCACACCGCAACAGAATTGATTGAAATGACTATATTGGAGGATCGGGTTGCACGCCGCAACAGACTTATTAAAAAGTCCATATTGGAGGATCGGGTTGCACGCCGCAACAGACTTATTAAAAGTCCATATTGGAGGATCGGGTTGCACGCCGCAACAGACTTATTTAAAGGTCTATATATATATATATATATATATTGAAGGATCGGGTTGCACGCCGCAACAAACTTGATTAAAATGAATATATTGGAGGAGCGGGTTGCACGCTGCAACAAAACCGAATGTAAATATATTGTGAGAGCGGGTTGCACGCTGCAACAGAGTTGATGGAAATGATAATTGGTTATAACTGCTGAGTTGGCTTCAATTATTATAAATGAGTTACCTGATTTATTTCTATTATTGTTGTTGTTACTAATATTGCGTACAGGTAATGTAAGTGACCTGCCTTAGCCTCGTCACTACTTCGTCGAGGTTAGGCTCATCACTTACCAGTACATGGGGTCGGTTGTACTGATACTACACTCTGTATTTCTTGTGCAAATTTTGGAGTTGGTCCCAACGGCGTACCCTAGAATTGCTCGGATTTCAGCTACCAGAGGAGACTTAAGGTATAACTGCATGGCGTTCACAGTTCTGATGTCCCCGTCTATTTTACTTTAGCAGTGTGTTTATTTCCAGACAGCTTTATTTTATTCAGGCCTTTATTTGTATTTATTCTAGAAGCTCGTGCACTTGTGACACCAATTTTGGGATGGTATTTAGACACCATTGTTTTTATGGATTATTCACTATATTTCAAACTTTGCTTCCGTATTTGTTTCTTTGATTATTAATAATTTAAAAATTATTTAAAAATTGGTTAATATTATTCTAACGTTGGCTTGCCTAGCAAGTGAAATGTTAGGCGCCATCACGGTCTGAAGGTGAGAATTTCGGGTCATGACAGTTGGTATCAGAGCACTAGGTTACATAGGTCTCACGAGTCACGAGCAAGCTTAGTAGAGTCTGAAGGATCAGTACGGAGACGTCTGTAATTATCTCTCAGAGGCTATGAAGTTTAGGAACAATATCACTTCTTTCTTATTCTGTCGTGCGATTTTATTCTATCATCGATGATTGAACCATTCTACTCTTATTCTCTCGCAGATGGTGAGAACACGTAATACCTCTACCGACGGTCAGGGACCAGAACCCCCGGTGGAAACTATGGCCAGGGGTAGAGGTCGAGGCCAAGATCGTTCTAGAGGCCGAGGTAGAGCTCAGTCCAGAGCTCGAGCAGCTGCACCTGTTGAAGAACCTCAGGTGGACCTTCAGGAGGAGGTTCTAGTTCAGAATGTACTAGTTGGACCAGTTCAGGTCCCGGAAGGATTCATAGCCACTCCAGTACTTTAGGACGCTCTAGTCCATTTGGTAAGTCTTATGGAGGGTGTGGCCCAGAATGGTACATTTCCAATGGCAGCAGCCGTCTCACAAGCTGGGGGAGGAGCACAAACTCCCACTACTCCCGCTCCGGAGCAGATGGCTCCCCAGAATCAGGCTCCAGCAGCCCCGCTAGTTGGGGTAGTTCAGCCAGTTGTTGCGACATAGATTGGTGATAGGCCCGCCATGTCTTTTAAGGCCTTATTGAGACTGGATAAGTTTACCAAGCTCTTTCCAGTTCACTTTAGTGGTACACCTTCTAAGGACCCACATGATTATCTTGAACGCTGCCATGAGGTGCTGCGGAACATGGGTATAGTTGAGACCAATGGGGTTGATTTTGCTGTATTTGAGATGACGGGTTCCGCCAAGAGGTGGTGGAGATATTATACATTGACCCGACAAATAGCATCGCCTGCACTTATATAGGAGCAATTCTCTCAGCTATTTCTGGAAAAGTTCCTCTCTATCACCCTGAGAAAGGAATTCCGCAAGTAATTTGAGCGTCTACAGCAAGGCAGTATGACTGTTACTCAGTATGAGTCCTATTTTGTGGATTTGGCCCTTCATGCTCTCCTTTTACTACCTACGGAGGGAGAGATATAGAGTAAGGAGGTTTATTGAGGGACTCACTCACCCTATCAGACTTCAGATAGCCAAAGAGACCGGAAGTGAGATTTCTTTTCAGGCGACTGCTAATGTCGCAAGGAGGATCAAGATGGTTCTTGCACAGGAGAGATGGTAGAAGTCCGATAAGATACCTCGTCAGTTCGTTGGTTTCAGTGGTGCCTCGTATGGAGGCAGAGGTAATTTTGGTATGGTTCATCCTCCCAGACTGTTTCATTTAGCACTTCATGTATCTCCCGGTGCTTCAGGGAGTCACGGTCCTATTATGCCCTACTCTGGGCAGCCAACATTCAGTGCACATTCAGCTCATATCAGTGCATCACCACTCCAGAGTTACTACAATGGTTATCCGGCCCATTTGGGTCAGCTTCAGTTTCAGCAGCCACGGCATCAGGATGGGTGTTTTGAGTGTGGGAACGTTGGTCACATCAGGAGGTATTGCCCTATATTGGCTAGTAACAGATCTCGGGAAGATTATTGTGCCATCATACCGGCACTGGTTGCTTCACCGCCTGCTCAACCAGCTAGAGGTAGGGGTTAGGCAACTAGAGGTGGAGGTCAGGCCATTAGAGGTGGAGGTCAGACCGTTAGAGGTGGAGGCCAGCCAGTCAGAGGCCGTCCCAGGGACGCAGTTCAGAGTGGTGGGCCCCAACCCCGATTTTATGCTTTTCCAGCTAGGCCTGAGGCCGAGTCATCTGATGTTGTGATCACATGTATTATTCCAGTTTGCCATAGAGATACTTCAGTTCTATTTGATCCAGGATCTACTTATTCCTATGTGTCCTCCTATTTTGCTTCATATTTAGTTGTGCCTTGTGATTCTCTGAGTGCTTCTGTGTATGTATCTACCCTGGTGGGAGACTCTGTTGTAGTAGATCATGTCTATCGTTGGTGTGTGGTTACTATTGGTAATCTTGAGACTAGTGTAGATCTTCTACTTCTTGATATGGTAGATTTTGATGTCATCTTGGGTATAGATTGGATGTCTCCTTATCAAGCTATATTGGATTATCATGCCAAGACAGTGACCCTAGTTATGCCGGGGTTACCTCGGTTAGAGTGGAAAGGAACTCCTGGTCATTCTGCCAGCAGGATTATTTCTTATATGAAAGCTCGACGTATGGTAGAGAAAGGGTGTCTAGCCTATTTGGCTTATATTCCTTCTTTGGACTCAGTACCAGTTGTTCGTGAATTTCCAGAAGTATTTCTTGCAGATTTTCTGGGGATGCCACCCGACAGAGATATTGACTTCTGTATTGATTTCGCTCCGGGAACTCAACCCATTTCTATTCCACCATACTGTATGGCCCCGCCAGAGTTGAAAGAATTGAAAGAGCAGTTATAAGACTTGATTGATCAGGGATTCATTAAACCCAGTGTCTCGCCCTGGGGTACACCAGTATTATTTGTAAAGAAGAAAGATGGCTCTATGCGGATGTGTATAGACTATCGACAGTAGAACAAGGCCACTATCAAAAATAAATATCCGCAGCCAAGAATTGATGACTTATTTTCGAAGATCAATTTGAGGTCTGGTTACCATCAGTTGAAGATTAGGGCGTCTGATGTCCCTAAAACAGCTTTTCAAACTCGGTATGGGCATTACGAATTCCTAGTGATGTCATTTGGGATGAAAAATGCCCCAGCAACATTTATGGATTTCATGAATCGGGTGTTCAAGACTTATTTGGATTCTTTTGTGGTTGTATTCATTGATGATATCTTGATTTACTCCAGCAGTCGAGAGGAACATGAGCAGCATCTTCGAAGTGTGCTTCACACCTTGAAGAATAATCAGTTATATGCCAAGTTTTTAAAATGAGAGTTTTGGTTAAACTCAACTGCCTTTTGGGGGCATGTTGTATCGGCATAAGGCATAAAGATGGATCCTAAGAAGATTGAGGATGTTCAGAATTTGCCTAGACCTACTTCAGTTACAGAGATCCAGAGTTTCCTAGGTTTAGCAGGTTATTATCGTCGGTTCGTGGAAGGGTTTTCATCTATAGCAAGCCCATTGACCAGATTGACCTAGAAAGGTGTCCCATTCAGATGGTCAGACGAGTGTGAGATGAGCTTTCAGAAGCTCAAGACCGCTTTGACTACAGCGCCAGTGTTGGTATTACCCACAGGTTCAGGATCGTATACGATATACTGTGACGCATCTCACATTGGGCTTGGTGCAGTATTAATGCAAGATGGCAAGGTAATTGCATATGCGTCGCGACAGTTGAAAGTTCACGAGAAGAATTATCTTGTTCATGACTTAGAATTGGCAACCATTGTTCATGCACTGAAGATTTGGAAGCATTACCTCTACGGTGTCTCGTATGAGGTATTTACTGATCATCGTAGCCTTCAGTATCTGTTCAAACAAAAGGATCTTAATTTGAGGCAGAGAAGATTGTTGGAGTTGTTGAAAGACTATGATATCACCATTTTGTATCACCCCGAAAAGGCCAATGTGGTGGCCGATGCTTTGAGTAGAAAGATTGTGAGTATGGGCAGTCTTGCGTATATTCCAGTTGGTGAGAGGCCATTAGCTATAGATGTTCAGACTTTGGCTAATCAGTTCCTGAGGTTAGATGTTTCAGAACCCAGTCAGGTTCTAGCTTGCACAGTCACTCGGTCTTCTTTATATAAGCGCATCAGGGAGAGGCAGTATGATGATACTCATTTACTTGTCCTTAAGGACACGGTGATGCCAAACAGGTTGTTGTGGGGGGAGATGGGGTTCAACGAATGCAGGGTCGTATTTGTGTGCCTAATGTGGATGGGCTTCATGAATTAATTCTTGAAGAAGCACACAGTTCCAGGTATTCGATTCATCCAAGTACCGCCAAAATATATCAAGATTTGAGGCAATATTATTGGTGGAGGAGAATGAAAAGGGATATAGTTGCACATGTATCTCGGTGTCTGAATTATCAGCAAGTTAAGTACGAGCATCAGAGACCTGGTGGTTTGCTTCCGAAGTTAGAAATTCCTGAGTGGAAGTGGGAGCATATCACTATGGATTTTGTTGTTGGGCTCCCATGGACTCAGAGAAAATTTGATGCAGTTTGGGTCTTTGTGGACAGGTTGATCAAGTCCGCACATTTCATTCCACTGGCAGTTACCTATTCTTCAGAGAGGTTAGCTGAAATTTACATTCGTGAGATTGTCTGCCTTCACGGTGTGCCCGTGTCTATTATTTCAGATAGAGGTACGTAGTTTACCTCACATTTTTTTAGGGATGTACAACGTGAGTTAGGCATGTGGGTTGATTTGAGTACAACATTTCATCTACAGACAGACAGACAGTCAGAACGCACCATTCAGATATTGGAAGATATGCTTCGCGCTTGTGTTATTTTGGGATCAGTTCTTGCCACTTGCGGAGTTTACTTATAATAATAGCTATCAGTCGAGCATTCAGATGGCTCCATATGAGGCATTATACGGAAGGCGATGTTGTTCGCCAGTTGGCTGGTTTGAACCGGGAGAGGCTAGGTTGTTGGGTACCGATTTGGTATAGGATGCCTTGGATAAGGTCAAGATTATTCAGGATCGACTTCGCACAGCTCAGTCTAGGCAAAAGAGTTATGCCGACCGTAAAGTTTGTGTTATTGCATTCATGGTTGGAGAAAGAATATTGCTCTGAGTTTCACCTATGAAAGGTGTAATGAGGTTCGGAAAGAAGGGCAAGTTGAGCTCTAGGTATATCGGACCCTTTGAAATTCTTGAAAGGGTGGGTGAAGTAACCTACAAGCTTGCATCACCACCTAGTTTATCAGCGGTTCAACGACCCCGATATCAAAATTTCCACTATCGGCCCAAAACTTCAAAAATTTGACTTTCGCCATTTCAAGCCTAAATGAGTTACGAACTTCCAAAACACAATCCGGACATGCTCCTAAACCCAAAATCACCTAACGGAGCTAACGGAACCGATAGAATTCCATTCCGGAGTCGTCTTTATATAGTTCCGACTACGGTCCAAATCCTAGGGCTTAAGCTCTTATATAGGGACTAAGTGTCCCAAAACACTCCGAAACTCAAAACCAATCATCCCGGCAAGTCACAATAGCAGAAAAAGATTTGGGGAAAGCAGTTAATAGGGGATCGGGGCTATTACTCTCAAAACGACCGGCCGGGTCGTTACATCTTCCTCCTCTTAAAACAATCGTTCGTCCTCAAACGAGTATAAAGACATACCTGAAACTATGAAAAGATGTGCGCATATCCTGCTCGGTCTCCCAAGTTGCCTCCTCAACCGGCTGACCCCTCCACTAGACCTTTACTGAAGCAATATTCTTTGACTTGAGCTTTCTGACCTGCTTGTCCAAAATGGCTACTGGCTCCTCAACATAAGATAGATCTTTGTCCAACTGGACTGAGCTGAAATCTAATACATGAGTTGGATCACTGTGATACTTCCGGAGCATGGACATGTGGAATACCGGGTGAACTCCTGCTAGGCTGGGAGGTAAGGGAAGATCATAAGCAACCTCCCCAACTCGCCGCAATATCTCAAAAGGACCAACGAACCTCGGGCTCAGCTTGCCATTCTTCCCGAACCTCATGACACCCTTCAGAGGCGATATCCGAAGCAAGACCCACTCACCAACCATAAATGACAAATCACGAACCTTACGGTCTGCATAACTTTTCTTCCTGGACTGGGCTGTGCGAAGTCTCTCCTGAATCACCTTCACCTTATCCAGGGCATCCTGGACCAAATCTGTACCCAACAATCGGGCCTCGCCTGGCTCAAACCATCCCACTGGGAACCGGCACCGCCTACCATACAAAGCCTCATACGGTGCCATCTGAATGTTGGACTGATAATTGTTGTTGTAAGTGAACTATGCAAGTGGCAAGTATCGGTCCCATGACCCTCCAAACTCCATCACATAGGCACGGAACATATCCTCAAGAATCTGAATTGTGCGCTCGGACTGCCCGTCCGTCTGAGGGTGAAAGGTTGTGCTCAACTCCACCCTAGTACCCAACTCCTGCTGTACGGCTCTCCAAAACCGTGATGTGAATTGTGTACCTCTGTCTAAAATGATAGATACTGGAATACCATGAAGGCGGACAATCTCTCTGATATAAATCTCAGCCAACCTTTCCGAAGAGTATGTAGTCAGCACCGGAATAAAATAGGCTAACTTGGTCAGCCGATCCACGATCACCCAAATAGCATCGAACTTCCTCAAAGTTCGTGGAAGTCCAACCACAAAGTCCATTGTGATCCGCTCCCACTTCCACTTCCACTCTGGGATCTCCAACCTCTGAAGTAATCCACCCGGTCTCTGATGCTCATATTTAACCTGCTGACAATTGAGACACTTGGCCACAAACCCAACTATGTCCTTTTTCATTCTTCTCCACCAATAGTATTGCCTCAAGTCCTGGTACATCTTCGCGGCCCCCGGATGAATGGAGTACCGCGAGCTTTGGGCCTCCTCAAGAATCAACTCCCGAAGTCCATCTACATTGGGCACACAGATCCGGCCATGCATCCTCATCACACCGTCATCACCAATAGTCACATCTCTGGAATCACCTCGCTGAACCATGTCCTGAAGAACTAGAAGATGAGGATCATCATACTGGCGCTCCCTGATACGGTCATAAAGAGAAGACCGAGCAACCACACAAGCTAATACCCGGCTAGGCTCTGAAATATCCAATCTCACGAAGTGGTTGGCTAAGGCCTGAACATCCAAGGCTAGGGGCCTCTCAGCTGCCGAAAGATATGCCAAACTCCCCAAACTCTCTGCCCGGCGACTCAAAACGTCGGCTACTACATTGGCCTTCCCCGGGTGGTATAATATAATGATATCATAGTCTTTCAGTAGCTCCAACCACCTCCGCTGACGCAAATTAAAGTCCTTCTGCCTAGACAAGTACTGCAAACTCCGGTGATCAGTGTAAATCTCACAGGGAACACCGTACAAATAATAACACCAGATTTTCAGGGCGTGAACAATAGCTGCTAACTCGAGATCATGAAATGGAAAATTCTTCTCTTGCACTTTCAACTGTCTAGACGCGTAGGCAATTACCCTACCGTCCTGTATCAATACCACTCCAAGACCAATCCTCTAGGCATCACAATAGACAGTGTATGACCCTGAACCTGTAGGAAATACTAATACTAGGGTTGTAGTCAAAGCTGTCTTGAGCTTCTGAAAGCTCTGCTCACACTCCTCGGTCCACCTGAACGGAGCACCCTTCTGGATCAGCCTGGTCATATGTGTTGCAATGGATGCAAATCCCTCCACAAAGCAACGGTAATACCCCGCCAAACCAAGGAAACTACGGATCTCCATAGCTGATGACGATCTGGGCCACCTCTGCATTGTCTCCACCTTCTTCGGATCTGCCTTGATCCCATCAAAAGACACTATGTGGCCCAAGAATGCCACTGAATCAAGCCAGAATTCACACTTAGAAAATTTTGCATACAACCTCTTCTCCCTCAAAGTCTGAAGCACGGTCCTCAGGTGCTGCTCATGATCCTCCCGAGACCGGGAATATACCAGGATGTTGTCAATAAACACAATGACGAAGGAATCAAGATAAGGTCGGAATACACTGTGCATCAAATGCATAAAGGTTGTTGGGGCATTGGTCAGCCCAAATGACATGATAAGAAACTCATAGTGACCATATCTGGTCCTGAAAGCAGTCTTCGGGATATCCGGCTCCCGAATCTTCAACTGATGATAGCCAGAACGCAAGTCAATCTCGGAAAACACCCTGGCACCTTGTAACTGATCAAATAAATCATCAATGCGAGGCAAAGGATACCTGTTCTTCACTATAACCTTGTTCAACTACCGATAGTCAATACACATACGCATAGAACCATCCTTCTTCTTCACAAATAAGACCGGAGCACCCCAAGGTGATACACTGGGCCTGATGAAGCCCTTATCAAGCAACTCCTACAACTGCTCCATCAACTCCTTTAATTCAGGAGGAGCCATACGATATGGAGGAATAGAGATGGGCTGAGTTCCCGGCAATAAATCAATGCCAAAATCAATATCTCTATCGGGCGGCATACCTGGAAGATCAGCTGGAAACACATCTAGGAAGTCCCTCACTACTGGAACTAACTCAACTGTAGGGGTATCAATACTGACATCTCTCACATAGGCCAAATACGCATCACACCCCTTCTCAACTATTTGTTGAGCTTTAAGAAATGAAACGACCCTGCGGGGAGTATACTCTAAGGTACCTCTCCACTCTAATCTCGACAAACCTAGCATAGCCAGCGTCACGGTCTTAGAGTGACAATCAAGAATAGCATAATGGGGCAACAACCAGTCCATGCCCAAGATAACATCAAAATCTACCATACTGAAAAATAACAAATCGACTCTGGTCTCAAAACCACTAAGAGCAATCAAGCACGACCGATATACGCGGTCCACAACAAGAGAATCTCCCACAGGAGTAGATACATAAATAGGGGAACTCAATGAATCCCAAGATATCCCCAAATGTGGGGCAAAATAAGAAAACATATATGAATACGTAGAGCCTGGGTCAAATAATATTGATGTATCCCTATGACAGATGGGGACGATACCTGTGATAACTAAATCTGAAGCAACGGCCTCTGAACGGGTTGGAAGGACATAGTACCTAGCCTGGCCTCCCCTTATAGGGCGACCTCGACCTCCCCGACCTCCACCTCGAGCTGGCTGAGGAGGTGGGGTAGCAGCTGGTGCTGGAAGAATGGCCGGAGGACCCGGTGGAGCACGTGGAGGCTGATAAGTCTGTGGAGGTGCACCCCTCCTGGCTCTGGGGAAATCTCTAACCAGGTGGCGAGTGTCACCACACTCAAAATAACCTCTCGGAGGATACAACGACTAAGACTGACTCGGACCTGACCTGCTAGACTGGACGGTAATATCACCTCGAGTAGGAGGCATACTGGATACTGGCGGTGCATAATAGGGCTCCTGAGGTCTAGGAGGAGTTGGGACACCGCTGGCTGCTGGAAGAGCTAAATGAACAGGGCGACTCATAAAACCCCTACCATAGCGTGCTGCTGGTGCACGAGCTCCTGAATAATGACCAGTCTCTCGAGACCTCTTGGCCTCTCCCTCCTCTCGATCACGGGCGAACATGCCCTCCACTCTCCTAGAAATGCTCACTGCCTGCTGATAAGTGATGTCCATCTCCAACTCCCTGGCCATACTGGTCCGAATACTGGGGATGAGTCCCTCAATGAAGCGACAAACCCTCTCTCTGACTGTAGCAACCAGAGCCGGTGCATGGCGAGCTAACCCACTGAAATGAATTGCATACTCTGACACAGTCATAGAACCCTGACGCAACTGCTCGAACTCTGTGCGCCAAACATCCCTGAGGCTTTGAGGAACATACTCACGCAAGAACATCTCTGAAACGTGAGTCCAAGTGAGTGAGGTTGCTTCGTGCAGACTACTCAGCTCATAGGCACGCCACCACTGATATGCTGCTCCCCTCAGCTGGAAAGCGGTGAAAGAAACCCCACTCATCTCCACAATGCCCATAGTGCGGAGAATACGATGACACTCCTCAAGAAAACCCAGAGCATCAACTGAAGCTAGTCCGCTGAAAGTAGGTAGGTGGTACTTCTTGTACCTCTCAAGTCTGAGCTGCTCTGCCTCAGAAGAAGCTACCCTGATCTCATGCTGAACCGGAGCCACTGGGGGCATAGGAATATACTCTCGGGCCTGATCAACCTAGACCCTCTGCTCAGGGGTGTGGGCTGCAGGAGTCTGTGCCCCTCCCCCAGCCTGAGATATAGCGGGAGCTATCGAAAATAGTCCAGCCTGAGCCAGAGTGCTGAACATGCTCAAGAACTTAGCTAAAGTCTCCTGGAGGGCTGGAGTAGCAATAGGGATCTCTGGCGCTGGCCCTCCAGCTGGAGCTGCTGGGGGCTCCTCTGACGCAGCTCTCGCAGGTGCTCGGGCTGCACCGCGTGGTCATCCTCTACCCCGACCCCGGCCTCTGGTGGCTCTGGCAGGGGGGCCGGGTTCCTGATCTTTGGTCCTCCCATTGTGGGTCCTCACCATCTGTGAGAAAGAATAGAATAGAATCTTAGAATTTTTGGTGTCAATAACTCGCACGACAAGGAAATCAAAGGAATATGATTGTTATTAACAGTTACATAGCCTCCCGAAGATAAGTACGGACGTCTCTGCACCGATCCGCGAGACTCTAATAAACCGGCTCTTGACTCGCGACTCCTACAAACCTAGTTCTCTGATACCAACTTGTCACGACCCCAAATTAACTCTCCGTAAGGTGTCGTGATGGCACCTAGTCTTTACAACTAGGTAAGCCTACTATTGCGAAAAATATAAAAGAAACACAACATTTTTAAGGATAAAAAGCATATTATAAATAGCCAAGAGTAGTACCACTCGTCATGTACAAAATAATTTTCCAAGACCCGGAATATCACTAAGTCACAAGCTGCTATAATCTATGTAGCTCTATACGAAAGTTTGAAGATAATAAGGAAAAATCTCTAGACGAGGGAGTAGAAAGGGACTCCGAAGATCTGCGTACGCAAGCAGAGGTAACTTGAAGTCTCCTAGAATCAGCAGCACGTACTAACCCCGAGGTTGATAGCTTGCACCTAGATCTGCACACGAAAACATGTGCAGGAAAGGGCATGAGTACACCACAATGGTACCCAGTAAGTGTCAAGCCTAACCTCGGTCGAGTAGTAACGAGGTCAGGTCAAGGCCCTACTGGAGTAAATATAGTAAATTAAACAGTAAAAGATATAAGTAGAATTTACGGTAACACAGTTAAAGAACTTTTAGGAAAATTTAACAGTTAAGGGAGCCCTCGGCTCAAAACAAGGTAAACACAGTGGGAAATCTCTCGGGATATTGTCCCGTAGTTTCAAATGAATATGCAATACAGGGGGATCTCCCGGAATACGTCCGTAGTCCCAAAGTAAATATGCAGTACATGAGGATCTCCCGGAATACGTCCGTAGTTCCAATGTAAATATGCAGTACAAGGTATCTCTCGAAATACGTTCGTAGTCCCAAAGTAAATATGCAGTACAGGGAGATCTCCTGAAATACGTCCGTAGTCCCAAAGTAAATATGCAGTACAGGGGGGATCTCCTGGAATACGTCTGTAGTCCCAATTTAAATATGCAACGCAAGATGTAATGACAGTTATGACATCGAGTTATACAGTTTATACTATACACAGATAATGCAAATAAGGACTTAACTAAACATGACGCACAGAATGTCAATTAGGCAGTTAAAATACGTAAGCATATTTTTCTAGTCTAAACTACACAATTAAACATATTAGTACAATTAATAAGAGAATCAATATGATTTAAAAAGGTTAAACATGATTTTTGCAATAATAGCCCGTGTGCGTACTCATCACATCACGTACACGGCGCCCACACACCAAATAATATCAAGATATCCTAAGGGGAAAGTCCCCAACACAAGGTTAGGCAAGCCACTTACCTCGAACCGCTCAAATCAACCTGATATCACGTTCTTGCCACGAGTATCCGACTCCAAATGGCCTGAATCTATTCAAAACAGTACAATACCATCAATACGCGCTAATGGAATGAATCCCACAAGAAAAACTACAAAATTAGGCCAAAATCCGAAAATGGCTCAAACCCGGCCCCCGGGGCCCACGTCTCGAAACCCGACAAAATTCACGAAACTAGAAATCTCATTCACTCATGAGTCTAACCATACCAAATTTACTAAAATCCGACACCAAATGGTCCTCCAATCCGCAATTCAAACTCCAAAATCCCTAGTCTCCAACTTTCAATTTCCACCTTAAATACACATTAACTAGGTAGGAAAATACATGGCAAGGCAAGATTATTGACCAAAAATAAGCACAAGGAACTTACCTCAAGAAATGCCTCGAAAATGCTCTCAAAAAATCGCCCCAACCCGAGTTTGCAAAGCCAAAAATGATAAAAATCGCGAAGCCCTTCAGTTTTAATCACTGCCCAGGTATTTTCACACCTGCGGAACCTGGGCTCGCACTTGCGGGTGTGCTTATGCGGAAGAACGTGCACATCTGCGCAACTCACTTACCCACTTTGCCTTCGTATCTGCGACAAAAGGGCCGCATTTGCGCACTCACGCCTGCGGAGTCCCTTCCGCTTCTGCGCATCTTGCGCATGTGCAAACATCCTTGCGCATGTGCGAGAATCGTAGATGCGGAAACTTCCTCGCACCTGCGACCCCAGACCAACTTTTGATTTATCGCATCTGCGCTTCCATCTCCGCATGTGCGGCTCGCGCACCTGCGGTCTCTTTTCCGCAGGTGCGAAAATACCAAAACCAGAAAAATTCAGAAATTCCTCTAAGTCCAAGTTTTCACCCGTTAAGCATCAGAAATACACCCGAGGCCCCCGGGACCTCGACCAAACATACCAACCAATCCTAAAACACCATAGGAACTTAGTCGAGCTCTCAAATCCTATCAAGCAACGCTAAAATCACGAATCACCCTCCAATTCAAACTTAAAGAACTTGAAACTTCAAAGTTTTACAACCGATGTCGAAACCTATCAAATCACGTCCGATTGACCTCAAATTTTGCGTACAAGTTGTAATCAACATTACAGACCTACTCCAACTTCCGAAATCGAAAAACGACCCTGATATCAAAATTTCCACTACCAGCCCAAAACTCCAAAAATTCGACTTTCGTCATTTCAAGCATAAATGAGCTACGAACCTCCAAAACACATTCCGGACACGCTCCTAAACCTAAAATCACCTAACTGAGCTAATGGAACTGACATAATTCCATTCCGGAGTCGTCTTCACATAGTTCGGACTACAGTCCAAATCCTAGGGCTTAAGCTCTCATTTAGGGACTAAGTATCCCAAAATACTCCGAAACTCAAAACCAATCATCCCGACAAGTCACAATAGCAGAAAAAGATTTTGGGAAAGTAGTTAATAGGGGATCGGGGCTATTACTCTCAAAACGACCGATCGGGTCGTTACAGAAAGTTTACCCGATTTTCTTTCTATTTGTACTATACAAATATAAGCATGATGATGGAATCATATGTCACAAGTAAACTAGAGGTTTACTGAAACAAATATTAGTTGGCATGACCAGTTGACCATCCCGGTTCAATTATGATACGAGAAATTAATTGAGAATTACATTGGCATATATTGAAGAAATAGAAGATATTTCAAGAATTCTCTTGTGCTACTTATTCTCATGATATACCAGTTAAGGTTGGGATTTAATCCCTTGATTTCAGGAACAAATAAAAGGTGATAAATATATGGGCTCAGTCACCTGTCATGTGGACTGTTTACTATTATATGATTTTAATAGATGCATCTATTCTATAGTCACATGTGCATTTGTTATCAACTTGCAGTTTGGCTTTTGCAAGATTGATTGCTCAAATTATTAGAGCACAGTTCCAGAATATAAATTATGATGATTTATCTTGATAATACTAGTTTAAATCCAAGTTGGTTTAGCGAAAATTGTATGCCTCCAATTATATCTAAACCATTGGTTATGAGAACAAAACTGTCAAAATAAAATTTGGTACGTGATGTATTATTTAATATACAACAGCACTTGTACGCATCTAGCAAAGTTATGATAAGTTCTCTATATCACAATCGGTTCAGGATCGGGAACCAAATAATTTTCATCTAGAAATATGAATGTGCTATATGATTTAATTGATCCACCACAATGCACAAAGATGGATCCCCAAATAAATCTAGGGATATGTGTTGGTGATCCCAACAATAAAGGGAGAAAATGGGCAGCTAAAAAAGTAATGCATGTAATGAATTATTATGAGTACATGTAGATCCTCGTACGAGAAAATGTGAACTTGAAGTTCAAGTGATAATTCATATGCAAAATATTACCAGGCGTATTTGTTGACCCAAAGCTAAATGTCATATTCAACTGTTAATGCTCCAAATAAAATAAAGTTCATAATGAATAGAGTCTATGGCATGCATGAAGCATAATAGACTAATCGATTCCAATGATAAAACTCCTTGAAGAAGGAGAGGAGCAAATGTTCAAGATGGTCATAATAAGGAGGCAAGTGCTCTAGAAGAGCACCACGACATAACACTTCATAAGACCTCATGGGAGAGGCTCTGGTACCTGAAAATAATAAGATAAAGAGATCACAATAAGTTATGTCTTTATTGGATAATAGTAGAACCGATATAAAATGATCGTCGACGATATTGTTAATATAATGTAGCGCTCAATATTATTAATATTGACGAGGATCTTGAGCTTAAATCTGTCATGAAATTTGTACAGATAAATGATTGGTCAAATGAAAAATACGCAATGAAAATTGATTTCACCTGAAAAATATAAAGTTGGACGGATAGTCCCAATACGTGAAAGTATAAAGCCAATATAGGTATAAATGTGTTCTTGTGCGAAATATAAAAAAGGTCAAGTCGATAAGACATAAAGACGACTTGTGTCACAAGAAGATTTATAAATATTCTGGCATTTATTATATAGAGACATGTTCTCCTGTGGTAGATGTCGTCATTTCAGGTTTAATCTGGCAATACAAGAAAAACGTGATATACGTATAATGAAAATCATTGAATGATTTAAATTGTTTTGAAGCATATTAAGGCTTCCAAGAAATTTATTAAATAAGGCTTCAAAAATCCTTATACGGATTGAAACAATCAGGGCGTATGTGGTATAATCGCCTGAGTGAGTACCTGTTGAAAGAAGGGTACAAGAATGATTCAATTTGTCTTTGTGTCTTTATAAAAAGATATGGATCTAAATTTGTTATAATTGCCGTATATGTTGATGATTTAAATATCATTGGAACTCCTAGGGAGCTTCCTAAAGCAGTAGACTATTTAAAGTAAGAATTTGAAATGAAAGATCTTGGAAAGATAAAATTTTGTCTTGGTCTACAAATTGAGTATATGAAAGATGGAATTTTTGTCCATCAATCAACATACAACAACAATAACAACAACCCAGTATAATCCCACTAGTGGGGCCTGGAGGGGGTAGTATGTACGCAGACCTTACCCCTACCCTGGGGTAGAGAGGTTGTTTCCGATAGACCCTCGGCTCCTTCCCTCCAAGAACTCCCCATATTACTCTTGGGGTGACTCGAACTCACAACTTCTTGGTTGGAAGTGGAGGTTGCTCACCACTAGAGCAACCCACTCTTGTCACAATCAACATACACTAAAATAATTTTAAAGAGATTCTATATTGGATAAAGATCATCCATTGAGTACCCCCAATAGTTGTGAGATCACTCGATAAAAATAAAGATTTATTCCGACCTCATGAAAATAATGAAGAGCTTTTTGGTCTCGAAGTACCATATCTTAGTGCAATTGGTATACTAATGTATCTTTCTAACATTACAAGGTCTGACATAACTTTTTCAGTTATTGTCTTAAAAAGATATAGCTCTGCTGATACAAGGAGACATTTGAATGGAGTCAAACAAATATTGCGGTATCTAAAAGGTACTACCGATATGGGATTATTTTATAGCAATGATTGCAGTCCCGATCTTGATGGTTATGCCGATGCTGGTTATTTATCTGACCCATACAAGGCTCGATCTCAAACAAGCTATATGTTTATATATGGAGGCACTGCCATATCTTGGTGATCGACTAAGCAATCAATCGTGGTTACTTCATCTAATCATGCTGAGATAATTGCTATTCATGAAGCAAGTCGAGAATGTGTATGGTTGAGGTTTATAATACACCTTATTCGAGACAGATGTGGTTTGAAGTGTGACAAACTACCATGATTTTGTATGAAGACAATGGAGCATGCATAGCCCAATTGAAGGGAGGATTCATAAAAGGGGATAGGACAAAGTACATTTCACCAAAGTTATTTTTCATGATCTTCAAAAGAATGGTGATATCAATGTGCAACAGATCCGTTCAAGTGATAATATGGCTGATTTGTTCACCAAATCTCTACCGACGTCAACCTTCAAGAAACTAGTGTACAAGATTGAGATGCTAAGGCTCAAGGGTGTGAATTGATACTCTCATCAAGGGGAGTTAATATGTGTTGTACTCTTTTTTCCTTACAAGGTTTTGTCCCACTGGGTTTTCCTTGCAAGGTTTTTAACGAGGCAACCAAAAAGCATATTTCTAAACATGTGTACTCTTTTTCCTTCACTAGGATTTGTTTTCCCATAGGGTTTTTTCCTAATAAGGTTTTAACGGGGCACATTATCTATGGACATCCAAGGGGAGTGTTATAAGAAAATTCTATTTATGGTGGATGTCTCTTTCTCCATGATCTTCTCAGATGCTTAATGACATATTCAATGACATATTTCTATGTTTAATGACATATTCAATGACATATTTTTCTTCACTTTTCAAGCCTATATAAAGGCCTTGTAATAGATAGAAAAATACACGCAATTAAAGAAGAAATAAGAAACTCTCATCTCTTTCTCTCTATATCTCTTAGCTTATTTTTTCTTGTTCCATATTGTTACTTTGAGTTATATTTTATAACATAAAGTAAGTTTTTATAACCATATAAATATTAGAAAAAATTTCACATAAGAACAATTGGTTTTGAATTTGCTAGTGCTTACAAAATATGTACAATATGGGTTAGGTCGGATAAAACTTAAAAACATGGGCCATTTTTTGTTAAGGTGTGATGTCTCGTGTTTTTCTTGTAATTCTTTCTAAATAGGGAGGGAAATGGCATGCTTGAAATTTAAAAAAAATAACAAATAGGTACCCTGTTAAAGAAGCTGTTGGAAATTTATTTTTTATTTTTTAAAAACATTAACAAGTAGGTCGCTTACTAACGAGCGGCCTGTTGGAATTTAAAAAATTAGTATCATACTTACATATCTTCACATCAAACTCATGACGCAATGAGAGTAGAAACAATTTTTTTCTTCTTTTTCTAAGATGAACTAAAAACACTACAAGCAATTATGCAAAATGTTGAAGGGATGAAAACAAAGCACAGAACTAACACTTTCACTCGTGTAAAACATTATCACACTTACATACACACTGCGCTCCACAGACCCCATTTGTGAGATTCTACTGGGTTGTTGTTGTAAACACTATCCGAAATGGCTCTCTAGGCTCAAGAATTCGTTCTGATTGGAAGAATCTGAAGTGGGGTTCGAGGTCTTCTCATCATGATTCATCGCGTGCTGATTATGCTCCGATTTGCTAACTAAGTTATCAGCATTGAAAAGAAGCCTGGAATCATCACTTTGACCAGTGAGCGCGCTGAAAATAGTCAATCCATTAGGCCATTTGATGTCATCGTTCTCGTGATGATTTTCCATCGTCTGAGCTTCAGACGAATGTGAAATTCCTCCAATCATAGCGGAATTTTGGAAGTTAGGATACGCAGGATTTGGCCTTGATCCCCAATTGAAAACAGGAGGAGGACGTATTGGCATATTGATCTGTTGCTTCAGAGGAAATGTGGACGAATTTGAAGTGGTTCGCGTTGAAGAAAAGAGCTGCGACAGATAATAGCCAGATTGGTAGCCTAGAGACTCAAATGTGTGCCTCATTCTCAACACGAAATGGAGATCTTCTGCTATCTGGAAAGGATGAAATTTGTGAGTATAGAAATAAACAGATTCTGACTTACCTTTATGTGCAATTTTATTTGCTTCCTAAGATTTTAAAGATCAAACAATTTCAGAAAGAAACGAAGATACAATAACAAATAGGCCTCAATCTCAAGCAAGTTAGATCGGTCAAATGAGTCCTTACTATTCACGTTTGCTCCCATTGTACAAAAGGGCAGCCCGGTGCACTAAGCTCTCGCTATGCGCGGGGTCTAGGGAAGGGCCGGACCATAAGGGTATATTATACATAGTCTTACCCTGCATTTCTGCAAGAGACTGTTTTCACGACTCTAACACGTGACCTCTTGGTCACATGACAGCAACTTTATCAATTATGCCAAGACTCCCCTATGTTTGCTCCCTTTATATAAATATTGAGATACAAGAAAGCGGCAAATTTAAAGCAGTGAGAAAACGGAGACTTACAATCTTGCAAGAACCGAGTTGAAGAAGGCCGTGTCCAGCTTGAATTACTGCAATAGTCTGAGAAAGAGTAGCAAATGAGACAGGTGGAAGTATATAATAACATTAATTACATCCTATGTTGCTCGAACTTTTCGAAAATGTTATCGGGTGCGTGTTGGATCCTTCAAAAGTAGTGCATTTTTTAAGGATACAACACGGGTACAACAGCATTTTAGTGAGTCTGTACAACATAAAATTTACCCCTCAATCGCAAAAAGTTAAGAATCAGCTATAAATTCTTACTCTATGTCACGTCTTTTCAGTTCGTCTCAATCCAAATGAGACAGAAAGCTATGTATGTGTAGTAATAATTCAAATATAAAGACAAACAGGGCAATACAGGAAACAGATGAAAAAATTGTTTGATTCTGACCTGAATACCTGACTCGAACTGATCAGTCCACTCAGAAGGAAGCTGCAAAATCAGCAAATATTTATTAGACCAATAATTGGCAAATGGAGAACAACTTCCCTATACTTACTATTATATAACCAAAATTTCTCTTTTTCAAGTTCTTTATACATAAATATGTATACCGCATCAAATGAACTTTGCCAGTAGTTGGATACATTTGGTTCGTTTTCTGTAGGCTCTTTGAAAACCCATTTATGACATTTATCAGATGCAACTTTTCCCATCAACCTGCAGAGCAAAATAGACCAATTAGAATAAATAAATAGTTCCAAAATTCTTGTCCTGCTTTACTAGTTCAATTATTACCGGATTATTATTTTTTTATAACTATCTGATATCTGAAACGCACTAGCCTGACTAATTTAATTTCGCACTGTATAAAGTACATTTAAGAGGGAAGCACTCCCAACCAGGGATCAGAAATCGATCCCAAGACCTCAGGAGCCTAACTAATACAGTTTCACACCGCATAAAGCACATTTAAGAAGGAAGTGTTCCCAATCAGGGGGTTTTCATTTTTTCAGGGATTAAACCCGAGACCTCAGGAGCCTGACCAATTCAATTTCATACTCTATAAAGCACATTTAAGAAGGAAGCGCTCCCAACTAGGGATTTCTCTCTTTTCAGGGATCAAGCCCGAGACCTTATGAACCTGACTAATTTAGTTTCACACTGCATAAAGTACATTCAAAATGGAAGCGCCACCGACGGAGAGATTTCTTCCTTCTTAGAGATCGAACCCGAGACCTCAGGAGCTTGACTAATTCAGTTTCGCACTGCATAAAGCACATTTAAGTGGGAAGCACTCCCAACCAGGGGTTTCTCCCTTGTCAGCGATCGAACCCTCGACCTTAGGTCAAGAGTGAAAAAATCTCATTCATCTCATCATATCCCTCTAATGATAACTGACACCTTTGGAATGCATCCATTTTAGACATGGAAGTGAGAGAATAGATAGTTCAAATTCAATAATACTACCACCTACCAAGTACCCACCCTTCTCCATAATTATATAACTGAATGGACATTTTGCTGAAGGCTTTTCTCACAAGATCCTCTCCTTCCATTTGGTCCAAGCAATCTGATCCTCTGCAGAAACCATCTTCCCACATCAACATCCTGCACAAAGCATAACAAATCACAAACCATTCAAAGAGATAAGACAGACTAAAAAATATGAAAAAAAAAACCACACAAACCATTAGTCATAACCACATTATTTTCAATAAACTCAAGAAACAGCAAAGTGAAGGACCTGATCTGTTGAATCATGACTATATCCGATATTCTGATATTCAAATTAAAATGAACAAGCCGATATACTTTATAGCAGGAAATGCAATTTTTGTAAAGGCCGATATACTTGTTTCCTTATTCTAGTCTTCAGCTACTACTACAATAACAGTTACGCCTCAGTTCCAAATAAGTTGTGGTTGGCCATATACTAATCCGCATTGACCTTGTTTCCCGTATAAATTCATCTCAGACCAACTCCATACAAAATAAAAAAAGAAGTTTCTCTATATTTGATATTTTCTAATGGCATAATAATCTCTAATAAGGTTAAAAGACTCCTAAAAATAAACGCATTAACATGACTAAAATATATTCCCAATTCGTTTTCTTTTCTACTATTCATCTAATGAAAAAAATGTAAGTTTTAAACTCCACTTTGTTTTATCTTCATCTTTTTCCTCTTTATCGGGTCAAGCAAAGATATTTAGCGAAATGGTGGCAATATGTAATACTCACAAGCTACCATTGTCATCTCCAACTTTGCAACTATTACCACCTCGAACTCTCCTACATAAAAAGAAAGTAGACAATAAAGCAAGAAGAAACAATAGTAATAAGCTAGGTTACGCGAACTGTCCAAAAATGATGTCGCCCTTGTGTCTGAATCCTTAAGAAATACGTTACTTTTGGAGGATCCGACACACATCCGGCAATATTTTCTAAGAGTCCGAACAACATAGGTAATAAGTTCAACAAAAAGTGAAGACATACGGGCGAGGACGAATGGTCCAGAAGACAGAGTAAGTCCAGCCTGAGTTAAGACAGACATTTCTAAGTGCCTCATGTAGTGCCATCATCCCTACTGCTTCTTTTCTCCTACTTTCTCCTGAGCCCGCCATCTTTTTCTCTCTTTCTCGTTCTTTCTCTCCACTTATGAAATATCAAGGGCCAAGATTCAAGAACCAGCTGTTTTTTACCTTGTTGAGAATGGTTATAAACACAAGACTGCCCCTTTTTTTTTTTGTTCCACACTCTCAGTCAGCTGTCATTAGCTTTTACCTTTGACAAAAAACGAGGAGAAATCACTGTGTGTGTGTGTGTGAGCGTGCGTGTGGAAAAGGATGGTTTGGGGGTTGCTCTCTTTTCGTACATTAACAGGAAAAACGAGACTGTGGGGACACTTATAACATACTTATAAGTCAAATATATGCAATATACAAAATTACTATTGTAGCCATTTTAATTTATGTAAACTTGAAATTATTTTAATAGTCAAACAAGATTATCTTTTATTATATTTTTATAAATATTTAAAATTATTAATTATTTTGACTTATAACACATTTTCTGTAATTTTTAAATATATAAATTTTATTTTAAAAAATTTGAACATACTATATTTCAATTCATATAAAAAGTTAATCAGTTTAACTCTGAAAAAGTTTACATAAACTAAGGCGGAGGGAGTATTATTTTAAATGAGTAGTGTATTATGATGAGAGATTCACATATATTTTTATTTTAAAGTGATCGTGAGAATCTCAACAAGTTAAGTCATTAAAGATAGTGAGTGCTACTAAAATCAAGTGGTTTCAAAAAGAGAAAGGTATGATTCCTTTTGGTGCAGAATATGAATTTTAGTAGCAACATGTATGATATACCATATAGTCATATAAGATTTCGTGAGAATTTTCGTTGTAAAATCTTATATGATTAAATAAAATATGTATTTTAAAACTAGCAACAGTGTATGATATACCATATAGTCAATGGATTCAACTGATCTTATTATTTTCAACATGAAAAATAGAAATAGATGTAAGAAAATTAATTTTTTAAAGAAAAAATTAATTTTGAATATATAATTCCAAAAGTTTAATGGGTGAGCAATAATAAAAAATTAAAGTTAAACCCGTAAAATTTATAATTCGAATCCACTTCTTCCTAATAGTGTACTCATCCTCCCAAATTCTACTATTAGTAACCCCAAAAAGAGTGACAGGATTTTGGTACTATAAATTGTACTAGAAGTTCAAAGATGCCAAACTTTGGTTTTGGGGGTTGGGAGAAAAGTTGGGGATTGGGGTTGAGCACATGACTATGTTTTGTGCAAGGATGTGTAACTCGTAAGGCCAAATAACAGAAAGGAAATGTGATTGTGCTTCCACTAAAACCACTCCAAAAATTTCCTATAAATAATCACTTGAACATTATAGTGAACCTCATTTCCTTTGGAAAAAATGAACTATTGTCTAGGCTATAAAAACTCCATCTTGCACTACGTTAATGTTTCAATTGGGAAAATAATGGTAGGGCTTTTATTATCCTTTGGTCATTCTTGTCCGATACAAGCCGTCATTAATGTTTGTATTATGATGGACTGTCTACATCACACATTTTGGGGTGCGATCATTTCCCGTCTCCTGTGTGAATGCGGATTGCTTTGTGCACTCCTCTTTGGTACATCAATGATTTGTGACTTGGAATCTATTAGTCAAATTAATTCAGATTTGCACCGCGCAAAGCTGATTCAATTGGGAAACACTACTTACCAAGAATTACTTTATTTATAGATTCGAATCTGCGAGCTCTAGTTAAATACTAAAGAATCATATCTATGCTTTCACATCCCTTGATTTGAGTCCATTTGCTATAACTTTAATAAATATGTTTATCCAATATCAATGCTAGCTTGTTATCAATAGTAGTATATCCTGACTTGTGAACAAAAACAGACTATTCACGAAATTGTTTGATGTGTGTGCAAATAAGTGAACAACCGCCATAAAATGTTTAATACTAGTATAAGATAAAGTTAAATGTTCAATCTTTTAAAGAAAGACAAGTTAGGAAATCGAGAAAATAATTAAAATGGCGTGAAGGACATCTAGGGGAATCTTTACCAGTCAAAAGCAAAAACTGGCGAGGACTCTGAGTGATTAGATTTAAAAATTAAAATTGTTATACATTTCATTGATTAATATAATAATTGTATCACTGTACGGCTGTAATTAAAGAAATACTTACTCTTATTTGGGCACTGATTTTCCAAATCGAACGATCTTTCTTTGCTGTTAAGCATACCCTAAACCGAAACGGGAAAATAAAAAAGAATTTACGTGTATTTGTATGAGTAAAGCCATTTTAATTTTATAAAAATATTATCTTTGAAATGTCTTTGGTATTTTATTGGTGAGTTTAAAAGCTTTTTAGGCAAAATATAGAAAGATTAATAATAATGTTTGCAATAAATTTGTGCAGAAAAATAAAACTGCAATCACAAACAACTATAAAGAAAAAGAATTTTATTGATAAACATTAAAGGTTACCACCTTGTTTATCCCTTGATTCTTCCCTTCGATTTATTATTCGTAATTCAAAGGCCTTAGCGGCATATTTCTCGAACGTAGGATGCATGATATGCATCTCCTTTTGATGTATTTGATTATCAAGAAGCATGTAGCAGCACTCCATTTGGATCTTGAATGTTGATAGAACTTTGAGCAAGACATATTTGACATGTCTTTGATCTCTTAATGAATATTCCAAGAGTTTTATGAAATTTCAAAAATCGTATATTTGATCTCTTTGTGCATATTCCAAGAGTTTATGGAATTGATGAGATGATATCCATTTTTGGAGATATTCTTTAAGGAATATGTAACCCTTTTTATAGGAGTGACCTAGGGTTAGGGTAGAGTAGCCTTCATGTTAGGTTTTTGGTAGAGTAGCCTCCAAGCAGCCCTAATAGACTCCTAGAATTTTAATAGTCGTCTTGTAGTATCTTGAATTTAGGATTTAGGCTAATTCGTTAAAATTTTGATGTCTACAAATGCCTCATACTTCAAGGTTTGTCGGGGTGTAGGCTTGCTGAAACTTGAACACGAGACTTGAAGTACTCGATTATCGCAACAGATAATTTTGAAACTTATAGTTTTTGATTTGCAGGAGGAAGAGATGAAGGACAGAACTGGTGCCGCTGGGCATGCCAATTTGTTTGCATAAATTTGTGCAGAAAAATAAAACTGCAATCACAAATAACCATAAAGAAAAAATAATTTTATTGATAAACATTGCGGGTTACAACTCTGTTTATCCCTTGCTTCTTCCCTCCGAATTGTTATATGTAATTCGAGGGCCTTAGTAGCGTATTCCTCGAACGTAGGATGATATGCATCTCCTTTATGTATTTGATTATCAAGAAGCATGTAGCAACACTCCATTTGGATCTTGAATGTTGCTAGAACTTTGAGCAAGACATATTTGACATGTCGTTGATCTCTTAATGAATATTTCAAGAGTTTTATGAAATTTCGGAGATCGTATATTTGATCTCTTTATGTATATTCTGAGAGTTTATGGAATTGCTGAGATTATCTATATTTTTTGAGATATTCTTTAAGAGAACTAGTATTAGCACCCGCGCGATACGCAAACAAATATCAAATTATGATTTGGGTTATTTGGATTATATGTAAATTAAAATTTAAACCTTCTCGATAAAATTATATATAATTATTAGATATCAGTTAAGAATTAGGACATACAACTGTTTTTTTTTTGTCAAAGGAAAAATTTATATATATCGCTAGAAGCTACTTTGCAGAGTACTGGTTAACTGGGGGTACTGCAATTCCCCTAAAACAGCCATACTTTGTTCAATTGTATCAATATTACATGCTAAAAATTTTCTAACTACTTCAGTTCCTGGGATGTCTGCCTAAAATACATCAGTTGCAAACATCGAAGGAACTGCTAGCACGGTAGTTCTTCCCAAAAAATTAGAATTTACTGCCTCTTTTGCCAGTGCATCAGCCACTCTATTCTGCTCCATATAACTGTATCTCACCACCGCCCTGTCCATCTTTTGGATGAATAACCTGCATTCACAAATCATAGGATCATAAGTTTTATTGTCTGTGAGTAGCATTTTTATTACCTCACCCGAATCTGTAGCTATTTCTAGAGGAACCCATCCATTTTGTTCAGCAATTTGGAGGCCCTTTAACAATGCTTTTAATTATGACATAGTAATTGGTGGTGTGTGGTATGTTCTTCATATACCCCATAACACAGTCCCCACTATGATTCCGAAATACCCCACCAATTCCTCCAATGCCTGGGTTGACCTTGGTTGCCCCATCCGTCTTGAGTTTATATTTTCCCCTCATGGGGGGCTCCCATTTAACTCTAGTATGGAAGGGCTTCCTGGTCACACTTTTTTGTGCCAAAGTATAGTACTCCGTTGATTTGGCAATGGTGTTGTTAGCCGAGATGTTATCTTTCTTATTATTGAAAAGATTATGGTTTCTAGCTAGTCAGGTGTGCCAGAATCACGGGGGGGGGAGGGGGGGGGATGTTTTCCCAAGGGATAACATTGTTAAAGGACAACTTCTTTAGCTTATTGACCAAAGATGTGCTGAGAAGATAGGATTCAACTACTACTTTCAGTAGTTCCCTTGGATATTAGTTCATGCGAGAATTGGGTTGCATTGAGGCATTCAAAGAAGATGTGGTCACTGGTTTCAGGCATTGTTGAGCAAAAATAATATTCATGGTTGCAATCAACTCCAATTTTGTGCAGGAAAGCTCCAGTGGGTAGCATGTCATGTGCAAGCAGCCAGATGAAGTTGTTTATTTTGTTAGGGACTTTTAACCTCCAAATCCAACTGAAGTTATCTTCTTCCTCATTCAACGGAGTATTATTATTGTTGCTAAGGAAGGTATATGCTGATTTGGTGATAAAAGTCTCGTTTGGAGTCAGCCCCCAAATTAGACTATCTTCTGTGGCAGAGTTAGTAGGGATGGAGGTTGATTTGATTAAGTTAGTAGTATTCTCAGGGATATCTACGGAGATGGATGAGGTATCCAAATTCCCTGAACTATAGATAGTGTGTTACGCCCCTTTTTTTCTCGCGAAAGAGGGTTTCGACATGTGACAACTCTTTTAAGGAGGTATTAAAAGAGAAGAGTCGCCACCTAATGATTTTTAAGGTGCGTTAGGGCACCTATTTTCAAATAACTCAGTTAAAACTGGTCAACGCCACCAAAGATCGGGTATGGGCTCAAGTTACCTCAAAGAGAAGGTGTTAGGCACTCCTCGAGGTCCACAACTGTGGGTCCCGGGCAAACATAAATTATATGAATTAGTCTATGTGATCAAGTAAGCGAAGAGAGTACAAAATCTAGGAATTTTATTACAAAGAGATCTTGAATAGGGAGGTGCAGCTATTTTTCTATTCTAATAGAAAAAAGAAAAAAGAAAATGGGGAGGGGGGGGGAGGGGGTGTCCTAAGTTTTTTAGCCTAAAGGATCACCCCGTGCAACATAAATAATATTTCGTAACTCCCTTGAGATAGGGTGTTACTCATATTATCCAGCGGGCACAGACTATCATCTTCTGCTACCCGATTACTATGTTAAAATTGTTTACCTAAGAGCGCTCTAATTCAATTCCAAGTCGTGCCCTATGCGTGCACTGCCCGTCCCATACCTATGGTCCAGGAGGCTTTGAACCTCTATTTAGGTAGTTCTAGATCTTATATAGGCTGATCAAAAATGCAAAACTAGGTGACAAACAAAATATATATTGGACTTCAAATATGGCAGTTAAGGGCTCAAGTTTGCCTCCACACTTAAGCAACAAATGCTCGTAATAAAAACTTCAAGTTAAACAATTTAGAATTAAGAAACTTAAATTCCTATAGACATGATTTCTACGTGACTATGCACTAAAACATACAAGAAGTTTTAAAGGCTAGACATTGCTCATAGACAGGATTATACGATTTGCATGGTGATTAATAAAATTATAGATTTTTGGTTATTAAGCCTGTTGTGTCTAGGTGACTCGTGCAGTAAGGAATAATGAAATGACCATTGGGGAGATCCCAGAAGTGCATAATAAACCATATTGAGAGGTGCAACATTGAATTTTATTAAGACGAAACAGTGTTGTCCTATAGACAGGATCTCTAATGTTTAGCACTTAGAGCTGATTTCATCATTACACTCAACCTTATAGACATGTTTCCTAGGTGAACAGTGAGATGCAGTAACGAATGAGATGATTAAACTCCTATAGGCATAATTTCTAGTGAACAGTATGAGATAATAGCAAATGAGGTAATCAAAATCCTATATGCATGATTTCTAATGAATATGCTGAAATGAATTGAAATCAATGACATTTATTCCTATAGGCAGGTTTTCTTGTAATACGTAGCAGTAAGCATAATTACAGCACTTTGAATTCATGTTTGCTAGCAGAGCGTGTGTGTGTGTGTGTGTTTCCCCTAATGGCATGATTTCTATAATGCACATAGTGATGAAATAGCATATATATAACAAGTAATTCATTGAGTCCTATAGGCATATTATCTACCCATTTGGTATTCAAATATTAGAAATCTATCCATTCCCCACTTCACTAACACCCCAATTATTTATACAAAGTTATTACAGGGCCATTAATGAGTAACATACAAATGTTATACAAATAATGACAATAGGTCCACAGCATGCCCAAATGAAATACCCAGCACTGTCTGGGCCTTCAGCAATTCTCACACAGCATACCCAAACTTCTAACAAGGAGCCGTATTCATCAACACAACCCCAAAATCCATAGAGGAGCCTAAAGTCAATTCATATAACCATATTGCCAAGCATTGAATCACTTAAACCAACCAACTTAGATATTCAGCAGATAATAGGAAGAAAGGGTTGCGTGGGGTAGTTCAAGTTTCAGGAGTGACTAAAGACCCAAATCCTAGTGTGTCAGAGTTCACAAGGGTATCAAGTGGACCCCGACTAGTGCTCACACTAGGGAGGTCAATAGTAAGAGCCTTGGTAGCCTTGGCTTTCAGCCGACTAAGAATAAGAAGTTCAAAATAGCATAAGTAGCAAATGATGAGAATGGACAATGGCTGAAGGACAAAACTGGGGGTACACTTATAACCTAAAGTAGACATGGCCAAGTTGAGAATACAGAGTAACTCATCAAGAAGGCCAGTAGGTTCAGCACGATTTCCATACATAGCAAAATATCATATAGATAACCACATTTTGAAAGAGTTGGGGAAGAAACAGGTTTACATGGTTATACAAAGATTATCATGTACAGATGCATGATACTAAACCAGTTGAGACCTAAAAGGTCCAAATTAAGCTAAGCATGTATCCTAGTATAATAAGATAGACATATTAACACTCATCAGGAAACATGATTACATTGAGACATGATAAGGAGCACACATTATGACAAAACCACATGTGGGAAGGGTCAGGGGAGAAACAAGTTTGCAGTCACATATGCATAATAAAAACAAGTTAAAACCTAAGAGATTATACTAAACATACACATCCTAGTGTCATGCTAATTAGTATTTAGACATGATGGGGGATGCACATTGTGACAAGCCAAATAATCATTGAAAGAACAGGATATCAGATGAACCATAGACATGCTGGGGAACATATTAGCACAGAAGCAAGATCATAGAGAATGGTCTTAATACAAATTGAAACACAAAGCACATGCAAGACAAATATTTCAGAGATTCAGAGTAGTGTAAGATAGCAATTTCATACCAAATAGCACATGTAGGGATTCTGGAATTGACACAATAGACTAATTAACTAAGGAAGATCTAAGTTATGCCATAAAACAAAACGGTTCAAACAGGGCAGGGAAAACAAGTTAAGGTAACTGTTAAGATCTCAGTCAATCACTAATGGGGTATGGGGATCATGTTGAGTGACACAATAGCAGGGGAACATGTCATAATTAACCGAGGAAGTTCTAGCACAAGTGTGAAGCATTCATTATAGAGATTAAGGACAAAGCAAATAAGCATGTTTTAGGGAACATTCAGGCACCAATACACTAGCTAAACGAACTTAAGAGGGTCAGATTATCCAAGTTAGACTTAGGCAATCTCAGAAGTAGCAGCATTACGAGGAAGTTAAATGCTAAAGAGACTTAGAACAAAGTAGAATTAACAGAATCATGCACAAAAGTAATCCAGAAAACATATTAAGCTATGGATTTTAGAGCTGAGAACACATGTAAATCAAAGACACATAGGGATGAAATTGCAAGAGTCAAGTGGCTTACCAGTTAACGGACAACAATAAAGAACAAAAGATCCACAAGAACCTAGAAACCTCGATGCGTCAAAGTTCCCAAGAGCTTTGAAAGAACCCCGGGCAATGCTCGCTCCAAGAGAAAGTTCGAACAGTAGACTCTCAGTGGCCTTGGCTTTCAGCCGACCAACACAAAACACAGAATAAGATAATGAAGGAATTAACAGAGCAAAACTTCAAGTTTTAGTGAGATTATATCAATTAGGTTTGTCTCAAAGGGGAATGGGGAGGGATTTTTATAGTAGCAAAAATTAGACGAATAAACAAGCAAACAAAGTAAATAAAACCTAAAATAAGGAAAGAAAGCATGCAAAATCGATTCAGATCAATTTAGGAGAGAAAACGGGTAAACCCTAGTTCAAGAGGGAAAGCACAAATCAATAGAGATCTCATTGAAAGCGGAGTCACATAGTGTGGTATTGAATGTATATAGACAAAATAATGATCAGAATCAGAGGTTCAAACCACTTTGGTTCTATCTCAGGAGATTTTGCTTGCCAAACTTAGGCAAGCACCTAAGTAACACCACAAATGGACGACCAGTACCAAAGGGCTTCAAACATGGTAAGAAAATAATGGTCGAATCCCATTATCAGTGGGATTATGAGAGGGAATTAAGGGGAGGCAGCTAGGGTTCTTCAGAAGAGAGAAGGGGAGGTTAAGAGCATTTAGGGGCGGCGGGTTATAGGGGAATGGGTTAGGGTTTCAGGTCTAGGGTAATTAAAAGGGTGGGGTGATTATAGAGCGTTGATCTTGAAAGATCAACGGTCGAGATTAAGGGATAAGCGGGGCGGGTCGTTTGGAACGGGTATCGACCAGGTTAATTATAGGGGTCGTTTGGATTGGGCTTTGGGGGTTGGGCCAGATATTTGGGGCTTGTTTGGTTCGAAAATTGGCTCAAAATTTGGGCCAGCCTTTAAATAAGAAATTAGAGAAAAAACAATTCTAATAAAATAGTTAAATAAATTATAAAAATGTTGTTTATGCAAATTAATACCTTAAAACAATAGTATAAGATTATAAAAATATAAGACATTATTTTTACCCTGGATAAAATGACAAATGCAATACAATTGTAAAATATAGGCTATTATTGCGAGATTATGCAAATAGCCTAAAAATACTAACGTAACTATAAACCAATAGAGTAAAATACCTGAAGCAAATATTATAGATACAAAATAAGGATTTAGGTAATTGAGTCATCACAAAATAATTTGAAGGAATAATTAATAATTATTCAAGCAATTTAAATACAAAAATCAATTTAAAAGCTCTAAATTTAAATACAAAAATCAATTTAAAAGCTCTAAAAATTATGAAAAATTATAGAAGATGCTTGCATAATTCTTGTAAATTAAATAATGATGCAAGTTAATATTTTGAAAGCATATACGCTTATTTGCAAAAATATGAGGGCAAAATTGGGTATCAGCAGCTACCCCTCTTTACCCGGAAATGATGAAAGAGTTGTCGGGTAAAGAAAATGATGACCAATTTTGGTCGAATTGAATGAACGATGATGTGATTTGAAAATGGGGGCTGAACCCTGGTTCCTGAGTTCCCTACATATCCCTGGTGTTACGGAAATCAGGTCGTGTGTAGTTCTGGATCTAACGGTGAATGAAACCGATGAAGTTGTTATAGGAATGGTCGTATGTTTCGGAAAGGGTTCCTTTGAGTAGGATAGTATCGGATGAATTTATGCGAAGTCATGAATGCGAATTTAAAACTTTATGAATGTATCACTGAGCAAATATTTGAACGATCATAGAGTAAAAGGCGGGTAATTGACAGTGGTCTGTTATGTTTCAAATAATTACAGGATGTGAACATTGAATGGAAACTGGAGAGAAGATTGCTCCCGTTAGGAGAACGGTTACTTCCTGGATTACCTGCAAAACTTAAAACACGATGCATGCAAGTATATATGGATTATTGCGAGAATTAAAACATGATGCATATTTCCTTCGGACCATGAGGGTTGTCTTTGGACGGTGAGGATGGTGTCCTTAGAATATGACGTCCTGGGCCATGAATCATGTGATAAGGGATTCGCAGGCCATGAAATGATGTCCTCGGGCCATGAGAATGGTACCTCCGAACCAAGACTCCTTTGAATAATGATGTGCACTTTTAAGAGATCCTCGGGCTATGGAATGGTATCTTCCGGCTATGAGGATGATGCCTTCAGACCATGACGCCTTTGGACAAAATGGCGATATTTCAGCCCATGAAATGCAAAATATGATGTTTGGCCGTATGTGAAGATGCGGCAAGACAAGGCCTAGTATTGGGTAAGATGAGGGCAATGCTTAGCCCTAGGTGAGTAGAGGATAATGCTAGGTCTTAGATGGCGTAATGGAGATAACATTTAATCATGAGGGAAAGGCAATGCTTAGTCTTGTGGAATTAGGGAGGCAATGCTCAGCCTCATGTAGGAAGACGAGACAATGCTTAGTCTCATGCAAGTAAGGGAAGCGGTGCTTAGCTTCATGCAGGAAAGGCAGTGCTTACCCTTAGGCAATTAAGGAGGCAGGGCTTAGCCTCATGCAAATAGGGAGGCAGGGCTTAGCCTCATGCAAATAGGAGACAATGCTTAGTCTCATGCAAAGAAAGGCAGTGCTTAGCCTTATGCAGTTAAGGAGGCAGTGCTTAGCCTCATGCAAATAGGGGACGATGCTTAGTCTCATACAAAGAAAGACATTGCTTAGCCTTATGCAGTTAAAGAGGCAATGCTTAGCCTCATACAAATAGGAGACAATGCTTAATCTCATGCGGAAAAGGCAATGTTTAGCCTTATGCAGTTAAGGAGGCAATGCTTAGCCTCATGCAAATAGGAGACACTTCTTAGTCTCATGCGAAGAAAGACAGTGCTTAGCCTTATGCAGTTAAGGAGGCAATGCTTGGCCTCATGCAAATAGGAGACAATTCTTAGTCTCATGCGGAAAAGGCAATGCTTAGCCTTATGCATTTAAGGAGGTAATTCTTAGCCTCATGCAAATAGGAGACAATGCTTAGTCTCATGCAGGGAAAGGCAGTGTTTAGCCTTATGTAAAAAACCGATGAGTGGCAGTGAGAAAGTAAAGTATTTCTTAGCTGGAAGTGTTTGCGTTTGGTAACTTGTCGTCATGAAGGTAGTGATTCGATGTATCTGCGGGTATTGTTGTCTTATCGTGCCTGCATCCAAAGAAAAATCATGAATTTTGTAGGGGAAGGTTGGTTTGCGCTTTTGTCTTTTGTTTTGCCTTTGCTCCTGTCTTGAGGTCCTGTTTGAGTTACCCCGGGTAGCATCTGGCTGTCATAGAAATAAAGTTTTCGAAAAAATATGCATGCATTTGATAAATATAGTTATTTGAAATGTAGTAGTATGCGATTTCAAATAATTTAGATGAACCGGTGATTGTGACATATTTTATAGACATTGCGACCTTCTTGCTTTAGCCCCAGTTTAAATGCAATACTTTGGTTGTTCAGTGTGTGACGATGTCGGCTGAACTCGGTTTAGAATTTTGAGGGTCCTCCTCAAAATTCTGCCCCAGTTTTCTGATCATGGCAAAATGAAGATTTTATTAAGATGTGACCGAACCCACAGGGCTGCCTACGTATTCCCTATTAAACAGGAATCAGGTCAACCATAGTTCAGTTACATCAGATGAAGAAATGTAAACAATCCTAAACATAGTATCTCTTGACTGCGTCTGAGTTGATAGGTTTTGGCCAAATTTCTCCATCCATTTCTGCAAGTATAAGTGCCCCTCCTGTTAGTACTCGATGAACCATGTAGGGCCCTTGCCAATTGGGTGAAAATTTCCCTTTGGCTTTATCTTGATGCGGGAAGATCCACTTTAGCACCAACTACCCTGATGTGAATTGTCTAGGCCTGACCCTTTTGTTGAAATCTCTGGCCATTCTGTTTTGGTAGAGTTGAGCATGACATACTGCACTCATTCTTTTTCCATCAATGAGGGCCAATTGCTTATATCGGCTCTGCACCCATTCTGCGTCGCTGAGCTCGGCTTCTTGTATGATTCTCAGAGAAGGGATTTCTACTTCGGCAGGGATAACCGCTTCAGTACCGTAAACCAACAAATAAGGAGTTGCCCCAGTTGATGTGCGAACTGTGGTACGATATCCAAGCAAAGCAAACGATAACTTCTCGTGCCACTGTTTGTAATTATCTACCATCTTCCTCAATATATTCTTGATGTTCTTATTGGCAGCTCCTACAACTCCATTCATTTGCGGCATGTATGCTGTGGAATTCTTGTGCTTGATCTTGAAGGTTTCACACATGGATCTCATCAAATCACTGTTAAGGTTGGCGGCGTTGTCGGTGATGATTGATTCCGACACCTAAAATCGACAAACAATACGTTCCCTAACAAAATCTGCGACGACCTTCTTAGTTACAGCCTTGTAAGATGCGGCTTCAACCCATTTTGTGAAATAGTCTATAGCCATTAGAATGCACTTGTGCCCATTTGAAGTGGCGGGTTTGATTGGACCGATGAGATCCATCCCCCAAGCGGAGAAAGGCCAAGGTGCACTTGTTGCATTGAGTTCATTGGGTGGCACTCGTATCATATCAGCATGTAGTTGGCATTGATGACACTTTGGACATACCTGATTCAGTCTGTTTCCATAGTCATCCAAAAATATCCTGCTCTTAATATCTTCCTAGCTAAGACAAAGCCATTCATGTGCGGTCCGCAAGTTTCGGCATGTATCTCTTCGAGCAATTTGGATGTTTCCTTGGCGTCGACACACCGTAATAATCCCAGATCTAGAGTCCTTCTATATAGAATTCCTCCGCTTTGGAAGAAGTGGTTGGATAATCTTCGGAGTGTGCGTTTCTGTGTATGATTTGCATGCTCCGGGTACTCTCCTTTTGCCAAATATTCTTTGATGTCGTGGAACCATGGATTTCCATCCATTTCCTCTTCAACATGAGCACAATAAGCTGGATGATTATGAATCCCTACTGGGATAGGATCAATGAAATTCTTGTCTAGGTGTTGTATCATGGAAGATAAAGTGGCCAATGCATCTGCGAACTCATTCTGCATTCTCGGAACATGTTTGCACTCTATTTTTGTGAATCTCTTCATCAACTCTTGTACACAGTACAGATATGATAATATATTAGTATTCTTTGTGGCCTATTCTCCTAGAACCTGATGTACCAGAAGGTCTGAATCTCCAATTATCAGTAATTTCTGAACGTTCATGTCGATGGCTAACCTGAGTCCTAAGATGCAGGCCTCGTATTATGCCATGTTGTTAGTATATGGAAACCTGAGTTTTGCGGATACTGGATAGTGTTGACCCATTTTTGACACTAAGAGTGCTCTAATACCCACTCCTTTGAAATTCGCAGCCCCATCGAAGAACATTCTCCAACCATCATAGGCTTCGGTGATATCTTCCCCTAGGAATGATACCTCTTCGTCGGGAAAATATGTTTTCAGTGGTTCGTACTCTCCGTCTACAGGATTTTCTGCCAGATGATCCGCCAATGCTTGCCCTTTGACCACCTTCTGAGTTACATAGATGTTGTCGAACTCACTTAGTAGTATCTGCCATTTTGCTAACTTTCCCGTAGGCATGGGTTTCTGGAAGATGTATTTTAGCCGATCCATCATTGATATGAGATATGTGGTGTAGGCACAAAAGTATTGCCTCAACTTTTGAGCTATCCATGTCAAAGCACAGCAGGTGCGCTCCAGCAAAGAGTACCATGCTTCATAGGGTATGAATTCTTTACTCAGATAATAATGGCCTTCTTCTTTCTTCCCGTCTCATCGTGTTGTCCCAAGACACAACCGAAATCCCATCTAGTACAAATAAATAGAGTAGCAGAGGTCTCCAGGTTCCGGTGGGACAAGAACATGTGGTTTAGATAAATACTCTTTGATTTTGTCGAAGGCTTTCTGACATTCTTCAGTCTAACTTGTTGTAGCATCTTTCTTCAACATTTTGAAAATCGGTTCACAGATCACAGTTAATTGTGCTATGAAATGAATGATGTAGTTGAGATGCCCTAAGAAACTCATCACATCTTTCTTGTTCTTCGAAGGTGGCAAATCTAAGATAGCCTTGACCTTTGGCGGGTCTAGCTCAATTCCTCGGCGGCTGACGATGAACCCTTGCAGTTTTCCAGCAGGGACTCCGAAGGCACACTTTGCGGGGTTCGGTTTCAGGTTGTACCTTCAAAGTCGATCAAAACATTTCCTCAAATCTGCTATGTGATTTGTACCCTTTTTAGATTTGATGATGACGTCGTCCACGTACACCTCTATCTCCTTGTGTATCATGTCGTGGAAAATGGTTGTCATGGCCCTCATATAAGTGGCTCCAGCATTCTTTAGGCCAAACGACATCATTTTGTAACAATATACTCCCCATGGTATAATAAAGGCTATCATTTTGGCATCCTCTTCATCCATCCAGATCTGATGATATCCCGCGAAGCAATCCACAAGGGATTGAAGTTCATGCTTGGCACAATTGTCAATTAGTATATGTATATTGGGCAGAGGGAAATCATCTTTAGGACTTGCTCTGTTTAAATCCGGATAGTTGACACACACTCTGACCTTCCCATCTTTCTTTGGAACTGGCACAATGTTAGCCAACCAGGTCGGATATTCAACCACTCTGAGAACCTTGGCTTTGATTTGCTTGGTGACTTCCTCTTTTATTTTCAAACTCATATCTGGCTTGAATTTTTTGAGCTTTTGTTTCACTGGTGGACACATGGGATCGGTGGGTAACTTGTGAGCCACTATGGATGTGCTTAGACCAGTCATATCATCGTAAGACCATGCAAATATGTCTTCATACTCCTTCAGGAACTGGATGTATTCTTCCTTCTCTGACGGCGATAGATGAATGCTTACATACGTTTTCTTGACTATTTCGGAGTCTCCCAAATTAACTGTTTCAGTCTCATCCAAATTGGACTTAGGCTTGTTTTCAAAATTTTTCACTTCTCTGACAATTTCCTAAGGTATTACATCCTCTTCCAGATCCTCTGAATCACTATCCTTACGTTGTGTTGTCTCATTACATGTCACAGTTGCAGGTTCGTTAGGATAGGTAATAATAATGCAGTAGAGAAAAAATATAAAGAATAATAATAAATACTAAAAATAACAATGCATTAGATAAATCTTGAAAACATCAAACGAGTACGGCTCGATGACTCGAGCAATTATTTCAAGCAAAATATGCTTAAAACAAAATACTGAAAATGTTTTAGATGCTCATAAAATTGCTTTAAAAAATAAATGATGCTAATTGCGAGGCTACCCATGAACTCGACGGGCCCTTGATGGTGCAGCAGTTCAGTTCTTGAGAACAACTCCCTTCTCCACGGTTTGAATAATAAGGTCTTCCTCCTCCTCCTCCTCCTCCTCCTCAACTATCGCACTGCAATCCATGTCTTCATCATCCAGAAACAAATTCCTTATGCCAGCTAAAACTTCATCTTCTTCGAACCCCCACATCATGTCAGCTTGATGAAATGACTAGTGCAAATGTGATACTGGTTGTTCTAGAGGGTAATAAGGACCACGCCATGATGGCAACCAATTCTGACACTCTTGCCAGGTGTATTTATACCCGATCTCAAAAGTTGTGCCATGTTGCTTTGGCTGTATCGGTTTGGTGATCCCCTGGAGATTCTTGCCGAGACCCTTGCCAGGTTCATACCCTATCCATGACAGTATGCTTTCTATATTACTGCTCCATTATTTGTCTTTCTCAATTGCGTTGACGCGCTCAATGCGATGGTATGTTTCTCCACCCAACTTTCTTCTATCCTCGACCACCAAAACAGTCTGATTGGTATAAATGGAATTACTTCTGTCTCCATGGATGATCACTTCCTGATGGTTCCACTCAAACTTCACGGCCTGATGTAGAGTAGAAGCTACGGCCCCAGCGGCATGTATCCAAGGTCGTCCCAACAATAGGTTGTAGGTAGCAGATATGTCCAACACTTGAAACTCAACATCAAACCAAGTTGGGCCCATATTTGCATCAGTGATAAAATAGATATTTGAGCAGGGGTTTTGTTCAGATGATCAATCACAGAATATTCTCTTACTTGCACTTTTCTCCAAAGGTCATCCGGGCCAGTCTCAATGACAGGCGGCTTAGATGCAGCTTCTTCGTTCGTTCCTCCCAAATTCTCGGCTGTATAGACCCTTCCGTAACATAATCCCATGGTATAGCATTAGACTTATAAGACGACGTAGGTTCTACCATCACGGTGAAGAGTGTTGTTACTTCAACCTCAAACGGAGTTGGTGTGGCTACCTCAACTTTGATTGGTGCCTGAGTTTGTACCACGATAGGTGTGAGAGTGATTGGAGATGTTTTAGGATTATCCCCTTCTCGAATGAGTCCAATTGACCCTTCCGAGTCCCATTCTTCATCGGTCTCTATCACGTTTACCCCTACACCCCTATGATCCGGGAGAGGATTGTTACGGGCATTGGGTGCATCCCCCTTTGCCTGTATGACTTTGGTGTCAATTAATGTCTGAATCTTATCCTTCAAAGTACGATACTCATCAATAGTATGACCCTTCATGCTTGAGTGATAGACGCATGTGTTATTTGGGTTAATCCACTGGGAAGAGTTTTCCATAGCAATAACAGGAATGGGAATGGCATAACCGGCAGCCTTTAGCCTCTCGCATAGTTGGTCTATGGGTTCAGCAATTGGAGTGTATTGTCTGGGTAGTCTGCGGTCGAAATTTAGTCTTGGTTTTTGGTAATTTTGGTAGGTTGGTGGTGAGTGGTAGTGTGCTGGTTGGGTGTTATAGGTATGGTAAGTGGCGGCGGGTTGTTGGTATCTGGGAGGTGAAGGCTGATATGTGGGTGGAGGGTTTGGTACGTGAGAGGAGACTTCGGACCTTGGGCTACCATTACTGCACCCACTTCTTTCTTTTTAGAGATACCTCCCGACTGCAAAGCTTTATTTGTGGCCTGGAGTGCTTCAAAGTTCATCACCATTCCACTTTTGATCACTTCTTCTATTCTCTTTCCCAGCTTGATGATGTCAGAGAACTTATGGTTTTCAATAACCATCAACCTTTCATAGTATTGCGGGTCTTGAGCTCTGACGAAGAACTTAGTCATCTGTTCTTCTTCAAGTTCTGGCCTTATTTTTGTGGCTTCAGACCTCCACCGAGTAGCATACTCGCGGAAGGTTTCCGTTGGGTTCTTCTTGAGATTTTGAATGTAGAAAATGTCTGGTGTATTTTCTGTGTTGAACCTGAATCAATACATGAAATCGACGCCATGCTCACCCAATTAACCAACTTCTTTGGGTTCTGACTGATGTACCAAGACAAGGCATCTCCGGCGAGGCTCCTCATGAACAGCTTTATAAGGATTCGTTCATCCTTGCCAACCCCTACAAGTTTGTCACAATACGTTCTCAAATGCACCTTCGGATCACCAGTTCCGTCGAACATTTCAAACTTAGGAGGTTTGTAACCCTCTGGCAGTTCTACATCTGGCTGAATATACAAATCCTCAAAATTCAAACCCTCAATGCCTTTGCCACCTTCGACACTTTGAACTCTGCAGTAAGCTTCTTGAGTTCTTCCGCCATGTTCTTGATGAGAAGGTCCTTCTCGGTGGATTCGGGTATATATAGGGTCTGTTGTGGGGTATGGGGTAAAGTTTCCACATATATGGGATTGCTTTGATGGACTCAAGGAATCTGGGCGTAATGGTGGTCATTGGTTGAGTTTTATGGGTCGGGAGAAGGTTGTGGTCCATTCTGAGCGGTGTGATATGTGGTTGTTTGTGGGTATTGAGTTGTATGGTGATGGTGTTGTTGAGGAGTAGGTAACGGTGGAGGGTTGTGGTTATGAGGAGGTGCGGCGTATTGATGTGGTGCGAGAGGATTCAATGGTGGGTTTTGATTCTGTGTGTTTTGGGGAGGTGTCGGGTTTTAGGCGTTTGTGTTTTGTTGGTTGATATCAGGGACATTTAGGGTGAGGGACATGTTTGCCAAGTTTCGGACCTACTCAAGATCCCCTTGTAGCTCCAATATTTTCTGTTCCAGACGTAGGACTAATTCATTTTGTGCTGGAGTACTCCGACCGTCCGAAGTTTCAACGTTCTCTGTATTTTCATTTGTGATACCACTTAAATTGTCCATTTTTCCTTTCCCTTTGATTTTGCCTTTAGGATCACTTGGTTGAGGAGGATGTGGAGGACCTATAGATCTAGTATGATATGCGGATGATGCCAGTATGCACGAACCAACCTTGGGGAATGGGAATAATCAAAAGAAATAAAAATAAAAGGTAACCAAGTCAGTAAGGGAAATTGAAAGAATGCTTGCAATATTGAACATGCTCTGCAAAATCATGTAACAGAATCGCGTCCTAATTTGGGGGACCTTGTTGTTCCCGAGGTAGGCCTAAGCGACACATAGACTTGGAGAAAATTGATGCCAATAATTGTGTCATTTTATTAATGCGAAAATGAATCAAGTCCTTACTAAAACGACAATAATAAGAAAGTTACTAATAGCATTTGCCTTATTACATTCGAAATCTAAAACTAAGCAAAAAAGCATTAAACAACATCATTTCCTAATCTACTTGGTCCCCAAAAGACCTTCCTCGTGCTTGGATCTCTTGACTCCATCAATCAGATTCCCCAGGTCGCGCATATCCAACAACAAGTAAGCCTTTCCTAGATGCCCCCCTTAATTGCCATCCATGTTCTGACAACCTAAAATCCTCTTTCTCATCTTCCCCTCAAGCTTCATCAACCCTTGCTCCAAATATTCTAATCTTTATGTTGATTTAGTGGCGGTTTCCCTCCATTCGTTGATTGCTTCCATATCCACTTTGTGCTGTTACAAATGCCTAGCTTCAGACTCGAAAACCCTATTGGGCAGCATCCTATACTTGACTTGTGCTTCAGTAGCGTTATCTATAACCCTATTTTTCAGACTAATTCCTGGCTTGACATCCCCGGCTATATCATCTACTAATCATGATGGGTAGAAGTACACATGGCCGGCATGATACCTGTCTGGCTCGATGGTATCTTTCTCCACAATGACCTTTTGATTCCACATATGTTTGAGCCTCGAACTTGAACAGAATGATGTTCCCTTTAAAATCTGCTTTGTATTGGACCGTGTTGGAAACCCGAGGTATAACCGATTTTCTTCCTGCTTACCTTATTACCCTTATAGGAGCATAAGGATAGATCCCTCTTAACCCGATTAACACTAGATGAGTAGTTTCTCTTGATCTGATGATGAACTCACTGCTAGGGAACCATTCAAACATCCAATGTACCTTTTTGTCAGTCAGATTGTTGAAGAAACGCAACCAGCTCACAACATTTCCAGGTTGCGCAAACCTATTTTAGATAAATGTCATTCTCTTTGGATGATGGTAAGCTATGTAGTCATTCAATGGTCGTCGCAGAAGCTCTTGGCGATATTCACCCCTCTGGAAATGTTCTAATAACCAAACCTGCAACAACAGATTACAGCCCTCGAAGTGTCCATACCCCTTCTTGCATCGATCTAAAGCGCGATACATTTCGGCCAAGATCATGGGGATGATAATGTAAGTTTGTCCTTCGATTCCTTCCATTAGAGTCCTAGTGACCATGGCTAAGCGAGTGTGGATCCTTCCCCCTTTCATCGGAAATATCAGCAATCCCAAGAAACAGACAATGAATACAAACTCGGCGGTGCGTCCAACCTAAGGAAGTGATGGCAAGTTCATCATGATGAAGGCGATATGAATTGCTATGCCCATAACGTTCGTAAAGGAATTCAAATGGGATGTATGACTTCTTCAAAAAAACAACTCATCATTTTTCTTGAAACCCAATATTTTTAGAAAACCGCGAGGTGTGCGATTCTCTGGCACTAATAACCCTGGACTATCCCACGGAAGCATAGAGAAACCTCCTATTTTCTCTAAGAGAGGAGTCATTTCTATGTTACCGAAGCGGAAAACAACTCTTTTCTCATCCCAAAACATAGTGGCAGCCTCAATCAATGCCCTATTTGGCCGAATGTCCAATAAGGAAGGTAAATTACCAAAGACCCTTTTCACATGATTCTTGTCTCTAGGTGAAAGATTCTTCCACCAATCAAGCAGCAAAGGTGGGATGTTTTGGACCATGCCGAACCTGGGGACTTTGTGCTTCATTTTCTGCAAACAAATAGAGTTAGCCCTTTCCTCCTCCAGATTCGACTATTTACACACTAATGATCAACATATTGACCTATTTTCTCTAAGTAATGCACATAACGTGACAGTGTCCATTGGGATTGTGGAAATCCCGTTGGACTTTGGACAAGGCTTATCTTAGCGGGCTATCACGTTAGCAACGTTCTAACCCGTACTAGGTTTAACATGATGCATGTACATTTAATGTTGGAGTGAGGTTTCTAGAATGGCCTATACTGTTACTCCCAAGTGGACAACTTGAGAGGTAAAGGCACGGGACCGTCGACTGCACCGCTGATCGACTACTCTACCGCAAATAAGCCTTTCCAATTTAAAAGGGTAATTTTGGAAGAGCGCAGACACTCATCAAGCGCCGCTATGTTGATAATTAGCACGAGTGGAGTATGATGTGGAGCATGCTTTATGCAGAGATAATAACACATTGCCAAGTATTTGCATGATAAATATATAAAAAGCACTAAATACAGTATTAAGGTAAAACATGAAAAACATAAAAGAAAGGCAAAGGAAAAAGTTAGTCTGTGGAATATATGCGAGAATGTAAGAAAGCAAACAAGGGAGTAGGGACGGGAGATACATGATGTAGCAATCTTTACAGTAATGAAGAGCAGTTTAGAGCAAATAAAGGTGAATAGGAAAGGTATATGCATGTTATAGCCAATTTAAGCAAAGGAAGGTGGAGCAGGGAAGGGATGTGCATATTACAACGAATATAAACAAATAAAAGGAAAATGGGAGAGGGATGTACATGTAGTAGAAAATAAAAATAGAAAAGAGAAGCGCATTTATATTAAAGAATACTAATCCATATAAGCCAAATTCGCTATGGTAAGAGCCTAAGTATAAGTCCCCAGCAGAGTCACCATGCTGTCGCGCCCCTTTTTTCTCGCGAAAGATGGCTTCGACATGTGACAACTCTTTTAAGGAGGTATTAAAAGAGGAGAGTCTCCACCTAACGATTTTTAAGGTGCATTAGGGCACCTATATGCAAATAACTTTGTTTTAACTAGTCAACGCCACCAAAGCTCGGGTAAAGGCTCAAGTTACCTCAAAGAGAAGGTGTTAGGCACTCCTCGAGGTCCACAACTGTCTATATGATCAAGTAAGCAAAGAAAGTACAAAATCTATGAATTTTATTACAAAGAGATCTTGAATAGGGAGGTGCAACTATTTTTCCATTCTAATAGAAAAAAGAAAACAAAAAGGGGGAGAGGGGGGAGGGGGGAGGGTCCTAAGTTTTTTAGCCTAAAGGATCACCCCGTGTAACATAAATAATATTTCGTGACTCCCTTGAGATAGGGTGTTACTCATATTATCCAGCGGGCACAGACTATCATTTTCTGCTACCCGATTACTATGTTAAAGTTGTTTACCTAAGAGTGCTCTAATTCAATTCCAAGTCGTGCCCTATGCGTGCACTGCCCATCTCATACCTATGGTCCAGGAGGTTTTGAACCTCTATTTAGGTAGTTCTAGACCTTACGCTGCTCAAAAATGCAAAACTTGGCCACAAACAAAACACATATTGGACTTCAAATATGGCAGTTAAGGGCTCAAGTTTGCCTCCACACTTAAACAACAAATGCACGCAAGACAAACTTCATGTTAAGCAATTTTGAATTAAGAAACTTAAATCCCTATATACATGATTTCTATGTGACAATGCACTAAAACATAAAAGAAGTTTTAAAGGCTAGGCGCTGCTCATAGACAGGATTATACGATTTGCATACTGATTAATAAAATTGTAGATTTTCGGTTATTAAGCCTGTTGTGTCTAAGTGACTCGTGCAGTAAGAAATAATGAAAGGACCATTGGGGAGATCCCAGAAAGTGCATAATAAACCATATTGAGAGGTGCAACATTGACTCTTATTAAGACGAAACAGTGTTGTCCTATTGACAGCATCTCTAATGTTTAGCACTTGGAGCTGATTTCATTATTACACTCAACCCTTTGACATGTTTCCTAGGTGAATAGTGTGATGCAGTAACGAATGAGATGATTAAACCCCTATAGGCATGGTTTCTAGTGAAAAGTACGAGATAATAGGAAATGAGGTGATCAAAATCCTATAGGCATGATTTCTAATGAATATGCTGAAATGAATTAAAATCAATGATATTTATTCCTATAGGCAGGTTTTCTAGTAACATGTAGTAGTAAGCATAATTGCAGCACTTTGAATTCATGTTTGCTAGCAGAGCGTGTATGTGTGTGTGTTTCCCCTAATGGCATGATTTCTATAGTGCACATAGTGATGGAATACCATATATATAACAAGTAAATCATTGAGTCCTATAGGCATATTATCTACCCATTTGGTATGCAAATATTAGAAATCTACCCATTCCCCACTTCACTAACACCCCAATCGTTTATACAAAGTTATTACATGCCTATTAATGAGTACGATACAAATGTTATACAAATAATGACAATAAGCCTACAACAGGCCTAAATGAAATACCCAACACTGTCTGCGTCTTCAACAATTCTCACACAGCATACCTAGACTTCTAACAAGGAGCCGTATTCATCAACACAACCCCAGAATCCATAGAGGAGTCCAAAGTCAATTCATATAACCATATTGCCAAGCATTGAATCACTTAAACCAACCAGCTTAGATATTCAGCAGATAATAGGAAGAAAGGGTTGCGTGGGGTAGTTCAAGTTTCAGGGAGTGACTAATGACCCAAATCCTAGTGTGTCAAAGTTCACAAGGGTCTCAAATAGACCCCGAGCAATGCTCACACTAGAGAGGTCAGTAGTAAGAGCCTTGGTAGCCTTGTCTTTCAACCGGCTAAGAATAAGAAGCTCAGAATAGCATAAGTAGCAAATGAGGAGAATGGACAATGGTTGAGAGACAGAATTGGAGTACACTTATAACCTAAAGTAGACATAGCCAAGTTGAGCATACATGTTACTCATCAAGAAGGCCAGTAGGTTCAGCAGGATTTCTATACATAGCAAAGTATCACATAGACAGCCACATTTTGAAAGAGTTGGGGAAGAAACAGGTTTGCATGGGTATACAAAGATTATCATGTACAGATGCATGATACTAAACCAGTTCAGACCTAAAAGGTCCAAATTAAGCTAAACATGTATCCTAGTATAATAAGATAGACATATTAACTCTCATCAGGAAACATGACTGCATTGAGACATGATAGGGATCACACATTATGACAAAACCACATATGGGAAGGGTCAGGGGAGAAACAAGTTTGCAGTCACATATGCATAATACAAACAAGTTAAAACCTAAGAGATTATACTAAACATACATCCTAGTGTCATGCTAATTAGTATTTAGACATGATGGGGGATGCATATTATGACAAGCCAAATAATCATTGAAAGAACAGGATATCAGATGAACCATAGACATGCTGGGGAACATATTAGCACAGAAGCAAGATCATAGAGAATGGTCTTAATACAAATTGAAACACATTGCACATGTAAGACAAATATTGCAAAGATTCAGAGCAGTGTGAGATAGCAATTTCATACCAAATAGCACATGTAGGGATTCTGGGATTGACACAATAGACTAATTAACTAAGGAAGATCTAAGTTATGCCATAAAACAAAACGGTTCAAACAGGGCAGGGAAAATAAGTTAAGGTAACTGTTAAGATCTCAGTCAATCACTAATGGGGTATGGGGATCATGTTGAGTGACACAATAGCAGGGGAACATGCCATAATTAACCGAGGAAGTTCTAGCACAAGTGTGAAGCATTCATTATAGAGATTAAGGACAAAGCAAATAAGCATGTTTTAGGGAACATTCAGGCACCAATACACTAGCTAAACGAACTTAAGAGGGTCAGATTATCCAAGTTAGACTTAGGCAATCTCAGAAGTAGCAGCATTACGAGGAAGTTAAATGCTAAAGAGACTTAGAACAAAGTAGAATTAACAGAATCGTGCACAAAAGTAATCCAGAAAACATATTAAGCTATGGATTTCAGAGGTGAGAACACATGTAAATCAAAGACACATAGGGATGAAATTGCAAGAGTCAAGTGGCTTACCAGTTAACGGACAACAATAAAGAACAAAAGATCCACAAGAACCTAGAAACCTCGATGCGTCAAAGTTCTCAAGAGCTTCGAAAGAACCCCGGGCAATGCTCGCTCCAAGAGAAAGTTTAAACAGTAGACTCTCAGTGGCCTTGGCTTTCAGCCGGCCAACACAAAACACAGAATAAGATAATGAAGGAATTAACAAAGCAAAACTTTAAGTTTTAGTGAGATTATATCAATTAGGTCTATCTCAAAGGGGAATGGGGAGAGGTTTATATAGTAGCAAAAATTAGACGAATAAACAAGGCAACAAAGTAAATAAAACCTAAAATAAGGAAAGAAAGCATGCAAAATCGATTCAGATCAATTTAGGAGAGAAAACGGGTAAACCCTAGTTCAAGAGGGAAAGCACAAATCATCAAAGAGCTCACTGAAATCGGACTCACATAGCGTGGTATTGAATGTATATAGACAAAATAATGATCAGAATCAGAGGTTCAAACCACTTTGGTTCGATCACGGGAGATCTTGCTTGCCAAACTTAGGCAAGCACCTAAGTAACACTACAAACGGACGACCAATACCAAAGGGCTTCAAACATGGTAAGAAAATAATGGTTGAATCCCATTATCAGTGGGATTAGAAGAGGGAATTAAGAGGAGGCTAGGGTTCTTCAGAAGAGAGAAGGGGAGGTTAAGAGCGTTTAGGGGCGGCGGGTTAGAGGGGAATGGGTTAAGGTTTCAGGTCTAGGGTAATTAAAAGGGTGGTGTGATTGTAGACCGTTGATCTTGAAAGATCACCGGTCGAGATTAAGGGATAAGCGGGGCGGGTCGTTTGGAACGGGTATCAACCGGTTTAATTATAGGGATCATTTGGATTGGGCTTTGGGGGTTGGGCTAGAGATTTGGGGCTTGTTTGGTCCGGAAATTGGCTCAAAATTTGGGCCAGCCTTTAAATAAGAAATTAAGGAATTTTTAAAATTAAAATAGTTAAATAAATTATAAAAATGTTGTTTATGAAAATTAATACCTTAAAACAATAGTATAAGGTTATAAAAATATAAGATATTATTTTGACCCCGAATAAAATGACAAATGCAATACAATTGTAAAATATTGGCTATTATTGCGAGATTGTGCAAATAGCCTGAAAATATTAATGTAATTATAAAAAAATAGAGTAAAATATCTAAAGCAAATATTATAGATGCAAAATAAGAATTTAGGTAATTGAGTTATCATAAAATAATTTGAAGGAATAATTAATAATTATTCAAGCAATTTAAATACAAAAATCAATTTAAAAGTTGTAAAAATTATAGAAAATTATAGAAGATGCTTGCATAAATCTTGTAAATTAGATAATGATGCAAGTTAATGTTTTGAAAGCGTATATGATTATTTGCAAAAATATGAGGGCAAAATTGGATATCAACATAATGTCCACTTTGGTAGCCATGTCATTTGGGGTTAGTGGGCCATCAATCATGTCCCTAATGACTGGGTGGTTTGGGATCCAAGCATCATTGAAGAAGCTCACCATGTTCCATTTGTGAATAACCCATCTACTGACCTTGTTGCATGTATCCCAGCCTTTGAGAATATATTGCCGGATTGGTGATTTGGGCTTCTTAGGGGGTATGGTTCCAGCTACAATGCTTAGAGATAAGGACTCTAGCCCATAAAATGGAAGTGTTATGGTAAATCCTCTAGGCCAGACCAATATGGGAGGCTTTATACTTGTACTCAGCTTTCTGCAAACCCATCCCAACATGAGACTTCTGCCTAGTGACTTTGTCCCAGCTAACCAGGTGTATTTATTTCTTATTTGGAGTGGTTCCCCAGATAAAATTCCTTTGAATTCTATCAATTTGGTTGGTAGTCTTGGTGGACAATTTGATGTATTGCATAACATGGCTTGGACTGCTGCTGAGGGAGGCTTTGGCTAGAATGATTCTTCTAGTCATATTTAGGCAATTTGTTTTCCAGCTAGCTAGCTTGAATTTGAGGGAGGCTTTGGCTAGAATGATTCTTCCAGTCATATTTAGGCAATTTATTTTCCAGCTAGCTAGCTTGAATTTTATATTGTCTAATATGAACCGGAAGTCACTATAGGAGGGTCTCTTGTGGAACATTGGGAACCCAAGATACTTTCCAAAGGATCTAGTAGCTTGGATTGAAAGGGTATTTGTGAGGTTCTCCATTGTGTCAAGCTTTATGTTTAGAGAACAAAAGAACATCGGACTTGGTAAGATTGATTTTTTGCCCAGAAGCCTCATTGAAGGACTACAGGATAGAGTAGATTATGTTCTAGTTCCTAATCTTTGCCTTTGCAAACAATGTAAGGTCATCAACAAAGAAGAGATGAGAAATCTGTGGGCCAGACCTACTTATACTGATAGGAAGCCATTGCTTATCCTGAACAACTTTATCAATTAACTTGGAGAGCCTCTCCATATACATAATGAACAGGTAAGGGGAGATTGAGTCCCCTTGCATGATTCCCCTACAAGGCTTGAAGGTGTCAGTTTTGCCACCATTAACTAGGATGGAGATGCTTGATGAGCTAATACATGATAGGATTAACTTAGTTAGCCCAGGTGGAAAGTTAACAGCTTGTAGTGTGTCTCTAATAAAGGACCACTCCAGTCTGTCAAAGGATTTCTCTAAGTCAATTTTGAGAATCATGTGAGAAAGGACCTAATTTTGTTGATAATGATCTTAGAGATGGTCTTGTAGATGGAATTACAAAGACCTATTGGTCTGAAGTTTTGGGGCACAATGGCTTGGGGAAACTTGGGGATGAGACAAAGAAGAGTTCGGTTCATGGTCTCATCCATGGAGTGTGTGTCAAAACATGACTTGCAGAAGTCAACTACTAAATTTTCCACAATGCATTTGGTAAAAGAATGGGTTAAGCCCATCAGGGCCAGGAGCCTTAAAAAGTTTAAAGGAGAAGATAGCCATTTTGATTTCTCTATCCTCTAGGGGCCTATCCAAGCTATCTGTTTGACAGTTTGAGAATGTATGGGTCATGTCCAAATGACTGGTAGTAAAAATGGGTGCTTGAGTATGGGAGGAAGTGTGAAGGCTCTTGAAGAAGTGTATTATATAGGTCTTAATGTCCCTTGGTCATAGAGCCAGTTCCCACTGTCCTATTTGAGGGACATGATTATGTTCCTTCTTCTCCTATTGAGGGTGGAGGTGTGGAAAAACCTAGTGTTGGCATCACCTTCAGTTAGCCAATTGACCCTTGACTTGAGTTTTCATAAGTCTTACTCATTCTTGAGGATGGATTCAAGTTCTCTAGTCAAGCTACTTTCCAGATTCAGCAAAAAATTGCTAAACTGGTAATTGGGAGATTTTTGGATTCCAGCAATTCTAGCCTGGATCCTTCTCTTTTTGTGGAAGATATTACCAAAGGTATGTCTGTTCCACTGGGTCACTAGGATTTTGAAGGTATTTTTTTATTGGATTAGGGAGGTGTTAGGGGATAAGGCTCAATAGATGATGCTAGGAAAGGAAGGGTGGCTAGTCCACATTGATTCAAACCCAAAAAGTTTATTAGAGTTGTTGATAGTATCCCTTTTTAGCATAATTTGTATAGGGCAGTGGTATGAGTGGGTCCTAAGAAGATGGTTCACACTATCTTCAGGGTACTGAGAAATCCAGTAGTCATTAACAAAGTATCTATCGATCCTTTCTAAGATTAGACTACTCCTATTTGTTTATCTTTTGTTTGTCCAAGTGTACTTACGATCTTTGTATCCTAAGTCAACTAGCCTGCATTCATTGAGGCATTCCTAAAAGAGGTTTTTGTGGCTTAAGTTAATGGGGCTACCCCCAAACTTATCCCTAGCTTTTAAGACTTCATTGAAGTCTCCACTTATAAATCAGTTCCCAATATTGCTCTTAGAGATAGTAACTAGACTATCCTATAACAATTTCCTATCAACTAATTTGGTGTTAGCATAAATGACTGAAAATAATCATGGAGTATGGGATGGGAGTACCTTCACCATAACATAGATGCCTAGAGGGATAGTTGATATTTCATCAACTTTGACACAATCCTCTTTCCACATCATAACAATCCCACCTAACAACCCCACTGCCGGAGACTGGATCAGCATGTCAAAATGCAGTTCCTCAGCCAGTTTCTTATGGTCATCCATCTTAGTTTCTAACAGAACCAACATTGCTGGTTTGTGGAGCTGCACCATATCAAGGCAGCGTCTCCTGAACTCTGCATTGTTGATGGTAGGCTAGAATCACATATTTTAGTCATAGTTTGCACTTTAATTATTGTATTTTACTTGTGTTCGAGCTTAAATGTTAGTGTATCACGCTTATTATGTATTTTATGCCTTGTAGGAAGTGATTTAGAGTTAAAGAGATATTCAGGAGCTAAATTGAACACGTCGGAGCTTTAAAGTCTGAGTAAAAGCCAAAAAGATTAAACCGGGATCGCGTTCGGGGGTCGGGAGCCAAGTCTGAATATCAAAATTCGACAAAACAGAAACACTCTAGAAAACTTGGATTGCCGCTCCGCATGGGGCAGCGCGGCAGTATATTTCTGTTGCTTCCCATCAGAACCTGCTCTCTAAACTTCTCCACAAGTGCCCCGCATGGGGCGGCGTGCCTTGTAAATTTCTTAAAGTATTTGTCCTGTTTCGGCTAGGAAAAGGTAATTTTGCCTATGCCCACTCCTATATGGTATAAATACACCAAAAATATATTTTTGAAGGGACTTTTGACCTTGGAAGCTAATGGGAGAGCATTGGAGGCTACAAGACTCAGCATTTCATCATCTTTCCATCAATTCAATACGGAAGTTTGGATTGTAACATTAGATTGATGCTTCCTTATTCTTTAAGTCGCTTTTTGATGACTTCCTCCATAATTATGGAGTAGTTTACCTTAGGGTTTGACGTGATTTGGTGACTTGGTTGTTGTTTATGGATTTGATTACTGCTTAAGTGCTTGAATTTATTGGAAGAGCTCTAATTCTATTTGTGATTTTATTCATTATTTTGTTTAATAGGAAGAGGAGCATAACATTGAATATTGCTGCAACACATGCTTTGTGATCTACCTCTTAAATTAAGCTTGAGAAATATTCGAGATAAGTTTCTCTTAGACCATTCTTATCAATAGATTCTTGTAAGTTTCACCGCATTTCACATTAGTTTATTTGAAAGATTTAGATTTAATCGAGAGAGGAGTCTGAATCGGAAGCATAAGCTAATCACCTATTGAATTTTTGAGAATCGATATAACCCCAAGAGTGAAATATAAAAGTATCATATCTAGAATCAAAACCTTGCACCTATCACATCAAAACCCTTGTTCCTCACATTAATAAGAAACCGACTTTGCTAATTTCTGGTTTGTTGAAGTCAATCATCAATTGTTTTATTTTAGTAGTTAAACGTAGTTCATAATCATTACAAATCAAGTTTTGATCATTCTGAATAGCAGTAAACTAGGAATTACTTGAACATTGTTTAAATACAATTCTTGTGGAGACGATAATCATAATTATACTATCTTTGACTAGCAAGTATTAATTTCGTATTGTGTTTTGCGCTGGTCAAATTTTGGCATTGTTGCCGGGGATTGGCAATCAATAGTGTTCAAATTAGTTTTTGGTGTTAATTTAGGAATTTTTTCTTCACGGGTTTCCTCTTCCGTGTGCAGGCAATAGATTGACTTCTCTGGTGTATGACTGATCGTCTTCAAAGGAATTCATTCCATACAATCATGAGGTGGAAAAAAGTCTTTGACAGTTGAGAAAAGAGAAAAAACTCACCAAAACATTTTTGGGGCAACCTTCAACCCCAAAACACATGGCTAAAAACGGTTAAGATGAGGTAGAGTTAGCTGCAAGAGAGGTAACACAACAGAGAGAAGAAGTTGCAAGGATAGCAGCTGAGGCAGCCCGTAGAGCTGTTGATGAGACTGTCAACGATGATGTGAGTCGAAGATTCAATCTAAATCGGCCCTTGATTGAAGACCAGTTCGAGAATGATGTACCCAGGCCTGGTAAAGTATTGGATGATTATGCCAGACTAGTCTACAATCAGGGACTGTCCTATGTCAAACCTCCACCAGTAGCAGCGAATAATTTCGAGTTGAAGAAAGGCTTGCTTCAAACTATCGAGAACAACTATGTCTTCAGAGGGAAGGTGTATGAAGATCCTAACACTCACTTGATGAATTTTGAGGAAATCATAAACACTATCTAGTACAACGGAGTGTCGAAAGATGCAATCTACTTAAGGGCATTTCCCTTTTCACTGAAGGATGACGCGAAGTAATGGCTTCGTAGCTTACCAACGGGGTCGATCGGGACATGGGAATATATGACTAGAAAGTTTCTTGACAAATACTTCTCAGCTGCAAAAACAGTAAAGTTCATAAGAGAAATTCACAACTTTTGCCAGATGGACACCGAAACAGTTTTCGAGGCTTGGGAAAGATTCAAGAAAATAATGAGGGAGTATCAGCATAATGGGATTGAATTATGGATGCAACTCTAAGACTTTTGGGATGGACTGACACCTCCCTTACGACGAACTCTGAACACTGCAGTTGGTGGTCATTTAATGAAGAAGACTCTAGAGGAGATCATGGCAATACTTGATGAGCTCTTTGACGATGCTAACCAGTGACCGGCTAAGAGCAAGGATAGAAGAAAATTAGTTGGGGTTCATCAAGTAGATTCTAACACAGCAATGCATGCCCAACTAGACGCAATGACAAAAGAGATAAGAAAGTTGACCTTAGCCAAGGTACAAAATCAACCATCATCGATTTGTGATTTCTGTGGAATGGGTCATCCAACGCATGAGTGTCAGGCCGTAGCTGCAGATGAAGTGGTAAATGCTGTGGGAAGCTTTAATAGAGGCAACTACCAGAGTGGTAACAATTTCAATCCTATGGGAAAGAGTCACCCAGGGTTTTCTTGGAATTCACCAAGTGGTAGCATGAACTCATGGCAGCAAAATAACTCTAGACCCCAGGGACATGGAGCTCCAGGCTTTCAAAATCAACAGAGGCAAAAATATCAGCCTCCTAGTCCAATCAGTCTAGCATGGAAGATCTTATGAAGGCCTTTATTATTAAGACAAATGAGAGGCTTGAAACTCATAGCTTGACTATACGAGAACATGGAGCAGCTATCAAAGAACTGGGCACAGCTTTTCGAAACCTAGAAAGAAAGGTTGGGCAACTAACTACTCTATTATCTGACAGGGTTCCAGGAATGCTCCCTGCTGATATTGAAAGAAATTCAAAAGAGATAATAAATGCAGTGTCTTTGAGAAGTGGGAACAAGTTGGAGGATCCCATGGCAAAGCAAAAGGATGAGCTGATTGAGAGACGTGTGGAGATTATAGGCCATCAGAAAAATAACAACATTCAAGAAGGAGAAGTGATGGTAGATAAGGATCTGAAAAAGAAGGGGAAGAGTAGAGCTCAGAAAAAAGAATAGAGATGATAATGCAACAATTAATGAGACTGAAGAGAGCAAATACATGCCTGCTCTACCTTTCCCCCAGAAACAAAGAAGAGAAAAGTTGGATAAACAATTTGGGCACTTTTAGAAGTGCTCAAGCAGGTGCATGTGAATATACCTTTAACATAGGTGCTTTCACAGATGCCAGCTTATGCTAAATTAATGAAGGAGATATTGTCCAAGAAGCAGAAAATGGAAGAGACATCTGTTGTCAAGCTGACAGAGCATTGTAGTGCCATCTTGAAAAATAAGCTCCCTAAAAAATGTGGATATCCGGGGAGTTTTACTATACCTTGTTCTTTAGGAAGTACTAAATTTAAAAACTCTTTATGTAATTCAGGTGCTTCTATTAATCTTATGCCGTTGTCTATTTTCAGGAAAAGATTAGAGGGATCAGGTCGATACTTGTGTTCTTGCAGCTGGCGGATTAGACCACAATCATACTTGAAGGAATAGTAGAAGATGTGATGGTTGAGGTAGACAAATTTGTGTTCCATGTGGACTTTATTATGGTAAATAGGGAGGAAAATAGGGAGGTCCCTCTAATTTTAGGAAGACCCTTCTTGGCTATGGGCAGAGCAATTCTAGATATTCAGGAAATGTAGCTCATGCTCAGAGTGGGGGATGAAAGGCTGATCTTCAAAATGGAAGGAGAAAGGGGGGCCCTGAAAGAGCAAATTGGAACGAGTGAAGCTGATAAGTGTAGGGTGTACCCACAGAAGGCGGAAAAGAAGCTCTCAACATGGATATGTGCACTGAGTCGGGCATGCAAAGGAGATCTCGACTTCAATTCAGACCCCGATTAGATGAATCAGGAAAGTTTCCTTTACCTCTTGCTTTTTATTTGTGTGCCATGAAGACATGCCACAATTTAAAGTGTGGGGGTGGGGAATGTATATATGTAGATGCGTGTTTGTAATCGTCTCTTTGGATTGAAAAAAAATTGACTTATATCGACGATGGATTTCCTCGGTTGTCTTCTTGAGCGATTAAAGTTGAAGAGAAAAAAAAACTTTAGCCGTTTATTTGTGTTCTTTTATTAGGGAGTGTAACAATTCCCCCTTGGGTTTTCTTTGTGTCGTGGTTATTTTTCAAGGGTTTTGCTTGAACCGGATGTAGTTAGTTTTTATTTTAGTAGGAGTAGTGAAGTCTTGTGCTAGGAGTTAAATGGAGATGACTTTCCTTGACTTTGTTGTTCCTTGAGAGCAGTGAGTGCTTTATTTGTGATGCCTAGGCTCAACTCTTGACTCTTAAATAAGTACCTTGAATTGCATGATTGTAATTTTGCTTAACTGCTTTGACTAGAGAGTCGGGATAGATCCGATCCTAAGAGAAATATGTGCCAATGTGTGTGTGAGGTTTTGTGATATTCTGTGCATGTCGATTGATGTCTAGAACTTGCCCCGTATGTTTGCAAAACAAAATAGTAGACTTGTGCAGTCTAGGAAGTGATATAGGCATGTCTTTGTGAAGCCAGATATATGTTTTTACCCACCTAATTGTGATGTACCTTAGTTAGCCTCGTTGAGCCTGTAATCCTATTTCTTTGGCAATCACACTACAAGCTTGATCACTTTGTTTGAATTGTCTATCTATTTCAATCTTTTTACCTCTGGTGAGCACTTGAATTTGTAAGAGCTTGTAAAGGCTAAGTGAGGTATGGTCGGGTTTTGAGTGGAACTATAGAAAAAGAAGAAGGGTGTACTGTTTGAAAAATTGTGAGAGCCACTGATAGAGAATTGGAAAAAAAAAAGAGTTTGATTGAAAAAACTAAAAAAGAAAAAAAAGGGACTCCGTGTTAGTGGTAGTTCTCATCTTAATTATGCTTAAAGATATTGGGAGCTTGATACTATTATGAATGAAGGTTGGAATTTGGTTCAACATAAGTGTGGATCTGAATTGTTAATGTACATGTATTAAAGTGCTCAGGGAGGTGTAGTCACTATATCCAAATCTATCCTACCCTTATTGTAGTCTACATTACAACCAAATTAAGTCCTACTTGATCTTTGACTGAATGAGCTCAATTAGTAGAGTATTATACTACGAGCAAGCCTATGGTGCATATTCTGTGGCATATGAATCTTAATTCTATAAATGAGTGAATTCTTTCTATCTTTAGTTCCTAATTGTTCTTGAATTTTATTGTATATGGAACTACTCTCTAACATTTGTGTGAGGGCACATGATTTGCGAAGGTAAGGTGAATTCTTTGACCTCTATGTTAGAGAAGGTGAGCATATTGTGAAAAACGCATGGTTCTTTTGAGTCGACTCTTGAGGTTAGGATGTTATGTTAGGGTTCTTAGTCTATTTTAAATATTCTTGGCATGATGTGTTAGGGAAGTTGTCTGATAAGAAGGTCGTCCCTATGTGAAGTGCAGTTTGATTGATCGAGGACGAGCAATACTTTAAGTGTGGGGTGTAGATGATAGGCTAGAATCTCGTACTTTAGTCATAGTTTGCACTTCAATTACTGCATTTTACTTGCGTTTGAGCTTAAATGTTAGTGTATTGCGCTTATTTTGTGTTTTATGCCTTGTAGGAAGTGATTTCGAGTTAAAGAGATATTCAGGAGCTAAATCGAACACTTGGAGCTTTGAAGTCTGAGTAAAAGCCCATGGGAATAAACCGAGATCGCGTTCGGAGGTCGGGAGCCAAGTCTGGATTTCAAAAATCGACAAAGCGGAAACACTCTAGAAAACTTGCACTGTCGTGCCGCATAGGGCGGCGCGACGGTATATTTCTGCTGCTGCCTGTCAGAACCTGCTCTCTAAACTTCTCCACAAGCACCCTGCATGGGGCGGCGCGCCTGTGTAAATTTCTCAGTGTATTTCTCATGTTTCGACTAGGAAAAGATAATTTTGCCTAGGCCTACTCTTACATGGTATAAATACACCAAAAAGATATTTTTGAAAGGACTTTTGACCTTAGAAGCTGCTGGGAGAGCATTGGAGGCTACAAGACTTAGGATTTCATCATCTTTCCATCAATTCAATACGGGAGTTTGGATTGTAATGCTAGATTGATGCTTCCTTATTCTTTAAGTCTTTTTTTGATGACTTCCTCCATAATTATGGAGTAGTTTACCTTAGGGTTTGACGTGAATTGTTGACTTGGTTGTTATTTATGGATTTGATTACTGCTTAATTACTTGAACTTAATGTAAGAGCTTTAATTCTAGTTGTGATTTTATTTATTATCTTGTTTAATCGGAAGAGGAGCATAATATTGAATATTGTTGCAATGCATGCCTTAATTTATTTTGATACTTCTTTAAAGTAATCGAAAGAGCTTTGTGATCTACCTCTTAAATTAAGATTGAGAAATATTCGAGAGAAGTTTCTCTTAGACCATTCTTACCAATAGATTCTTGCAAGTTTCACCTCACTTCACATTAGTTTATTTGAGAGATTTAGATTTAATCGAGAGAGGAGTCTATATCGGAAGTATAAGCTAATCACCTATTGAATTCGTGAGAACCAATAGAACCCCAAGAGTGAAATATAACCGTATCATATACAAAATCAAAACTTTGCACCTATCACATCAAAACCTTTGTTCCTCACATTGATAAGAAACTAACTTTGCTAATTTCTGGTTTGTTGAAGTCAATCATCAATTGCTTTATTTTAGTAGTTAGATGTAGTTCATAATTATCACAAATCAAGTTTTGATCATCCTGAATAGCAGTAAACCGGGAATTACTTGAATATTGTTTAAATTCAATCCTTGTGGAGACAATGATCATAACTATACTTTTCTTTTTTTGGCTAGTGAGCATCAATTTTGTGTTGTGTTTTGCGCTCGTCGGTTGTTTCCATCCCTAACATTCCATATGATGTAATTCATCAGAGGTGGTTGGCAGTTGGGGGGCTGGTTTCTGTGAGCCTTCTCTATCCCTTGGGGAGACGTCACTAATTTCTTTTGGTTCCTGCTCCTTATTCTTAGTACTAGAGTCAGATTGGGGAATGGTTTGGTCACACCTTGACTGTGGTGAGAGACCAGGCTCATACCACATTTGGTCAGAGCCTTGGGATACAGGAGAATAAGAACCTCGCTGCTCTCCACACGAAACTCGATTGCTCTGACTGAGTCCAGTAGGAGAGAGTTTGTGCGTAGAGGGTCATAGGTTGTTCCTTCCACTTCCAGAGGGCTTTTACTTTTTAGAAGCTCTAGGGCTTTGTTGATCTTCCTTGTAATGTTTCCTAGAGGCTGCGACTGGTTCCTCTTTACTGGAACAGAAGATGATGGATGTGATGACCCAAAATATCATCTTTAAATTTAATAATTAATTATGTATTTTAAGACCTCGAAAAGCACTATTTTATCATTCCTCGACTTGCGTGCACAGTCCGTAAAATTTCTCGGAAAGTTTTTAGGTGACGAATAGATTAAAATGTGAATTAGAGCTTTAAAACTCAATTGAGATGACTTTGGTCAATATTTTGAGTAAACGAACTCGGATCAGTGTTTTGACAGTTTCGGTAGGTCCGTATTGTGATTTGGGACTTGGGCGTATGCCTGGAATTAAATTCCGAGGTCCCTAGCCCGAGATATGGAATTTTGATGAAAAATTAAAAGTTTAAGTTTAAATAGTGACCGGATGTCGAATTATGGGCAAACAACCCCGGAATAGAATTTTGATGATTCCAACAGATCCGTATGGTGATTTTGCACTTAGGAGCGTGATCGAAATTTTATTTGGAAGTCCGTAGTGAAATTAGGCTTGAAATGGCTAAAATAGGAATTTAAGTTTGGACGTTTGACCGGGGAGTTGACTTTTTGATATCTGGGTCAGAATCCAGTTCTGAAAATTTTCACAGCTCTGTTATATCATTTATGACTTGTGTGCAAAATTTGAGGTCAATCGGACTTGATTTGATAGGTTTTGACATCGAATGTAAAAGTTGGAAATTCTTGAGTTTCATTAAGCATGAATTGGGGTGTGATTTGTGAGTTTAGCATTGTTTGATTTGATTTAAGGTTTCGAATAAGTTCGTATGATATTTTAGGACTTTTTGGTGTATTGGGTTGAGGTCCTGAGGCCCTCGGGTGAGTTTCGGATGGTTAACGGATCAAAAGTGGAACTTAGCTGCTGCAATTTTTCTGCTGGAAATATTGTCAAAATCGGGCTGACTGTCAAAATCAGGCTGACTGTCAAAATCAGGCTCCCTGACAGATCTGTAAGTTATAAAAATAGGGAATTTCGTCCCATTTGCCATTTTTGACGAATTGGAGCTTGAGGAGAGACGATTTTGATATATTTTTAAAGAAAAATATTGGGGTAAGTGATTCTAACTCGGATTTGGTCAATATACACGAATATATCATTATTTTCACCATTTAATTAGTGTTTTGAGATAGAAATTTGGAAAAATTTTAGAAATCTCATATAAATGAATTTTTGAGATTTCGGTGTCGATCCGGAGTCGGATTTGAGTGAAACTTGCATGGTTGGACTCGTAATTGAATAGGTTGACGGATTTTGTAAGTTTCGTCGGATTCCGAGACGTGGGCCCCACAGGCAATGTTTGAGCTAATTTCGGATTTTATTGAAATATGTAATATTTTCTTATGAAATTGATTCCTATAATTTTTGTTGACTGTATCGAATTAATTATGACTAGATACGAGTCGATCGGAGTCGGAAAATTGAGAAAAAAGAATAATACTTGGTTAAATTGGAGCAAGTCAAGGTAAGTGACTTGTCTAACCTTGTGTGGGGGAAATTTTCCCTAGGATTGGTATTGATGTAATTATTGAAATGTGTTGAAAGTCGTGGACACGAGGTGACGAGTGTGTACATGGGCTAAATATGAAAGATTATATTTTTAAATTGTGTAGATCACTGTTGCGCATTTATTAAATTATTTTATCTTGTTATATTCTTCATCATTGATCTGAGATATATACTTTAAATTTGTTTGACTTTTTCCTGCTAATTATTTACCTGTTTAGTTGAAACTTGGTTTCTTTTATTCTGTGCATTATTTGAAGGTTGATTTTCTTTAAATTAAATATTATTAATATGAAGTATTTGACAATTTTAAACTTGATATTGAAGCAACGTATTAAAGATTTTGAAATATTATTTTCCTGAATTATTTATTCCTGAATATTTTTGTAAGATTTTCGTACTCATTGTGATGGAGCCGCGAGATCTTTATTGTGGAAAAATATTATTGATGAATTATTTTGGAAAGTTAAATTATCTGAGCACTTGAGGTACAAATTGTGATATATTGTGATATTGATACGCATGCAGTGGTATAAGGTCTGGGTATTGAAACGCATGCGGTGAGATAAGGGTGGCTTGATACGCGTGGCTAGTAGGGAAAACTACTAGAAGTCATGCGGTGTGATAAGGATGGCTAAAATGCGGGATATTATTTCGGAAAAAATATTTTCTTTCAAATAAACTATGAAGGCTCCCGCGGTGAGATAAGGAAATGAGATATTGTGAATTTATTTATGATTTGGGACTACGAGGCGGTACCTCGGGAGTGACCTTGTTGATACAGATTTATGGTCGCAGTTGCCTTTAATTATTGTTGTGATTTTCTTAAAGTTGAAAAGAATTCTGTTTTATTTTTCGCGAGGTATTAATTGCCATTATTTGGTGTAATTAAATGGTGATATACTACTTGATTCATTTCCATTGTCATTTTATCTATTATATTGTTAAACATTTTACCATGCCATTATTTATTTTCTAGTAGGGCCTGACCTGACCTCGTCACTACTCTACCGAGGTTAGGCTTGGCACTTACTGGGTACCACTGTGGTGTACTCATACTACGCTTCTACACATCTTTTTGTGCAGATCCAGGAACTCCTCACCAGCCCCGACATCAGTGAGTTACCTGTACACGGAGACTTCGAGGTATATCTGCCAGCGTCCGCAGACTTCGGAGTCCCCTTCTATCATTATTGTGTTGCTTCCTTATTTTCTTTAGACCTTGAAATATATAGAGACATTGAGGATAAATTATTAGAAGCTTGTGACTTATTTCTACCAGGTTTTGGGAGTTAAAATTGTTTGAATTGTAGTTTATTTATTTCAGATTTAAATTTTTATTCCGCATTGATAGGCTTACCTACTCTTAGAGACTATGCGCCATCACGACATCCTGCGGAGGGAATTTAGGTCGTGACAAGTTGGTATCAGTGCTCTAGGTTCATAGGTGTTATGAGTTACAAGCAGGTTTAGTAGAGTCTTGTGGAACGGTACGGAGACGTATGTACTTATCTTTAGGAGGCTATGGAACTGTTAGGAAAATATTCACTTCTTTGGTTTCCTTATCATGCGCCTTTGTTGATTTTCAAAGTTCTAAATAATTGTCTTTCTATTCTCTCACAGATGGCGAAGACACGCACAACTGGATCCGATGATCAGACACCCTCGCCCCCTGTTGGAGCCGCAAGAGGCCGGGGTCGGGGTAGAGGCCGGGGTCGGGGCAGAGACCGAGCCAGAGGCCGAAGGAGACCACGTGGTGCAGCCAGGGCACCTGCACGAGCTGCTTCATCAGAGCTACCAGTAGCTCCAGTTGGAGAGCAGGCACTTGAGATGCATGTTACTACTCCTGCACTTCAGGAGACTCTTGCCCAGTTTTTGAGCATGTTTGGAACTTTAGCTCAGGTAGGGTTAATTCCACTTGCTCCTGCCACATCTCAGGCCGGGAGAGGAGCACAAACTCCTGCCGCCCATACTCCAGAGCCACGGGCCAAAGTAGACTATGTCCCAGAGGTTATACCAGTGCAGCCAGTTGTCCCAGTTCGGCCTGAGATTAGGACAATAGTTTCAGAGGGGGAGCAGCTCAAGCTCGAGAGGTATAAGAAGTACCACCCTCCCACTTTCAGCAGTTTAGCTTCAGAGGATGCTCGCGGTTTTCTAGAGGAATGTCACCGTATCCTTCGTACTATGGGTATTGTGGATTCCAGTGGGTTTTATTTCATGACATTCCAGTTTAGAGGAGCAACCTACCAGTGGTGGCGGGCATA